>NC_082669.1:66061905-66371905 GCF_025265405.1 Mesoplodon densirostris
GGCCAGGCCATTTGCTCTGTGAAGCTACCTTGTCTTAAGCCCTTGTTTCATTTTCCTGTTTAAGCCAGGATGACCAAGGTTTGCTTGCCTGCTTCCTTCCTTCCTTTCTTTTCCTTTGAAATAAAGGGTGTATTCAGTGACTGCCAATATCGATTTAGAAAGTAGGGGACAACAATGTACTTTTCAAAATGTTTCAAGTCAATGTAGGCCACACACACACAAAAATCTATGCTATCTTTAAATCTATATGTTTTAACTCTATGCTGGAAGTAATGGGAAATCTATTATCTTGTTAGTACAGCATCTGACACCATGTTTTGAGGTAGGACCTTCCTCTCCAGGAACTAAAATTAATTTGTTGCAAAAGGAGCACCCAAAAGGGAGAGTAGAAGTCACAAGAAACACAGAAAACTGTTTTCAGTACCTCCAATGAGAATACTACACGGCAGTGATTGTTAAAATATACAACCCCTCCCCATCTCATGCCTATTTATATTTATTGAGCTCAAAGTGAGAAATAAATGAAAACTAGGAATACTGGAGAGAAAACTCAGTGATACCAGCTTCAGAATCAGAAAAGTAGAACCAAATTCTGGCTCCATTTTTACCTTTTCCAAAGCAGCTTAATATAGGATAATAGGGCCAAGAAGGGCTTCTTTGTTTCTGGAAAATGCTGAGCCCCTGCCCATAGCTCAGTGCCTCCCTGCCACTTACCCTAAATCTCTCTCTCCCTTTTAGTGTACTGCCCTCTAATTCAAAAAGGATCAAATGTGTGCACTACAGTCTGTCAGACGGTTCTTTTAGTTTGTAACTCAGACACCTATGTGAAATGCTAGAAAATTAATTTTAAAAATTCTCAATGTATGTAGTCATCTACAGGGGGATCAGGCTGAATGGACTCACATCAGATAACATGTATTTCTAGACAGGGCTTGTTATCACTCAAAGAGATTGTTCTCATCTCATGTTAAGCTATGAACAACAGTAATTATTTAATATCTTGTTGGCCTGTGTTGATGTACTTTAACAACCTGCTTTGCACAGATGGTTAACTCAGCTTTGAGCCCCTACTTACCAATATCCCCTCTCCCTCACTCTCACACACACATATGTACGTGAACGCACACACACGTGTGCTAACTTCTCATCTTTCCTGGAACAATTCATGTGTCTCCTTTCCTAAGTTCCCTCCCCTGAAACCCCCAGGGTATCAGATTATCAGTTGGGGGATTCTCCCTTTACACCTACTCTGACTTCCATGCCTTGTCTGTTTCCCTTACTACATGATGGATTTCTTAAGGGCAGGGATGATCTTTTATTCACTCTGGGCTCCCAGCACAGTTCTTGAAACATAGCAGGAGCTGAGTAAATGTTTAAAAAAATAAACTTAAAAAATAATTTTAGTTGTGTTTCTGTTGGATTGTATTTTTACTGAAGCCACAAAAAGTAGGTGGGACTGAAATTGGCCCTCCTCTGGCCCTCTTGAGTTCTTGGTCCTTGTAGAAAATTCAAGCAGTAAGCTACAGTGGAGTTTTTGCTCAGATGATGAGCTCCCTGCTTGATTTCAGCATTCTCCCTCCCCTAACCTATGTTTATCTGCATGGTCTTATTTATATCTATTTCCTTTTGATAAAAATAGAAGCTCAAAAAAGTGAATTTACCACACAAGGGATGATACTTTTGACTCGAGCCTGCGTTCACAGATATAGTTAAGATGCTGCCCTGCATGTGGATGTCCAGCTAGATGCTCATTTTCTGAGTCACCTGACTTCTGAGTTTTCACTTTTTTAAGAGTATAATTAAGATAGGTTCCCAGGGGTTTTAAAAAAAAGTGAGTAAAGCAGACAGTCTATATGTTGAGACCCATATAAGGAGATTTGTGGGCACCTGCCCAAATTGAGAGAAGCATTACAAGCTACTCAAAACCTACTGAAATGTCAACACACTTTTGAAAAAGGTCCATTAGGGATGCAAATTTGTGGTTCCCTGATTATGATAAGCAGTGGAAAGAAAACAGTGAAAACCATTAGGAGGTTTTGAGAACTTGGTTTTGAAGAGTGGGGAAGGTAACTCTAGTTTCTGCTAAGGGCTTCGTTTCTTTTCCTAGCCCTTCCCTGCATTCTGAACCAACAATTCTCATGATTTAAATGATCCTAAAAAATCCTTCGTTTTTGGATAAAGCCAATTAACTCATCTCTAAGTGGGGCAACTTTGAAATTTCATGCATGTCAGATAAAGTTCATTTTAATAAGATTCATTCTGTGGATTACAAAGCTCACATCAGCCTTCTGATGTATTTCGGTTTGTTCTTACAGGGTTTTTTCTTATAAAAGGTTAATAGTAATTTAAAATCTATAATTCTAACTGCGTAGTCTTTTACAAATCAACTCACACCAGGGGTATATTTCTATTTAATAATCATTAAGGGCTTTTCCGTGAAAATAACCGATTCATCTAATCAGAAGGACATCTTTAATTCTGACTGTCCTGAGTTGTTCACACATGACATCAAATGATATCCGTAGTAATGGATAAACTAAATTGGGGCATAATTTTTGTGTAATCACTCTCAATGTAAAAAAAAAAAATTGATTTCTCCATCTTCCTTGATCTGGAAGGAATTGTATCAATTTCCAGGACGTCATAAAACAAAATATTTAAAGTATGTTTCAAATAATAAAAAAAAAGAAATACTTAACTTAATAAAGATGTGGAATTCATTTGTGAAGAAAAACACTGGCTGTGGACCAATAGGCCAAAGAGTTTGCCAGAAGTCTGCAGTAGACAGTCATTCCTGAATGTCCACTCTCTCCATCACTCCGGAGCCCACTCCATATTAAGAAAATGAATTCTCTCAGCCACACTGGACTTTGAAATCACTGATTTTGTTTACACTGTTTTTGAGTAAAAAACCAGAAGATCCTTTTTTCAATTTTCTGCCCACTCCATATTAAGAAAATGAATTCTCTCAGCCACACTGGACTTTGAAATCACTGATTTTGTTTACTTTGTTTTTGAGTAAAAAACCAGAAGATCCTTTTTTCAATTTTCTGCCTTATAAGGAAAGCAATCCATGGCACTTATAACTATAGTTCTTTATGCCCTATTTTAACTAAAGAAGCTTGCTTGGCATATATATTTGATGCTTGGGAACCTTACATAAAAATTATGGTTTTTGACTCTTCTGGAGAGCTTCAACAATTGAAACCATTGGCAAAAAAGGCAAACACTTAACTATCATAAGAACCGTTGAATGCTTCAACATTAACCTAAAGCAAAAATCAGAAGCCCTGGAATGAACATTTCCACTTGGCATTTTTGCTTTTGTGCATTTCAAAAGAAACAGCCTCAGGCTTCAGAAGGGCAGAAAGGTCTATTACTAAGAAGAGCATGTAGGTGAATACCCTGGTACTCACTTACTTTGGATCAATCATCTTAACTTGTAGAAATCTTTCCAGCTGTATTATGGTATTCTCTGTTCTTCTCCATCCAAATGGAGTGGAATATTCCAGAAAGCAAGCACAGATTTTCTCAATGGTTAAAAGAAATCAGAATGACTTTACCTCTGGCCGTCAAAAGATACATAGCCCCTGCCATCAGGGAGCTATGAGTCTAATGGGAAAGATTGACACTAAATAAATAATCATACCTGTAAAAATATCGTTAGAAATAGCATGAAGGAAAAGCACATGGAGCTATGCAACCCTCTAAATTAGAGGCACCTGGAATTTGGGGGTCAGAGATAATTTTAAGAAAGTGATATTTAAACTGAGACCTAAAAGGTAAATAAGAGCTGGTCAACAAAAGAGCAGATGGCTAAGCATTCCAGGCAAAGGCGGTAGGATGTATTAAGGTCCTGGGGTAGGAAAGAGCTTGGCACATTCTAGGAAACGAATGAAAGCCAGGATGAGTGAAACATATCAAGTCAGATTGGCAAGTAGTACTACAGGTATCAAAGAGGTAGAACGCTTAAAGGATGATTTTATTAAATTCTAATATGCTGAGCAAAGCCATGGAAGAATGTTGAGGAGGGAAATGTCATGATTAGATCATTCTGGCTGCGATGCAGAGGTTGGATTGGAGAAGAGCAAAACTGGAGGTGGAAACTGTGGGAAGAACCAAGTGAGAAAAGATGGTGTTTTGGACTAGGATCTTGGTAGTGGGGATGGAGCCAAGTGGATTGATTCCAGGCCTATTTTGAGGGTGGAGAGAATATAATTTGGTGAATGATTAGAAGTAGAGGATGAGGGTTGTGAAAGTTAATGCCTGGATTCCACGAATTCACTGCTATCAAATATATTTAAGGAAATATAGGACACTTTCTAGGGAAAAGGTTCTAAAGAGGAGACACTGTATTAGTTAGGGGTCTCCAGAGAAAAAGAACCAATAGACAACAGGCTATGAAGATATATATGACTTATTTTTTAAAAATTGGCTCACACCAATAATGGAGGCCAAGAAGTCCCATGCTCTTATCCCTGCTAGCTGAAGTCCTAGGAAAGCTGGTGGTACAAATTTCAGTCCAAATCCAAAACCCCGAGAATCAGGAACACTGATGGCGTAAGTCCCAGTCCAGGGGCTGGAGAAGGCTGATGTCTCAGGTCAACCAGTCAGACAGAGGGGTAGGGGGGGTGACTATTCAACCTTTCTCCTTTTTATTCTTTTTAGGTCCTCAGCAGGTTGAATGATGCCTACTTACCTTGGGGAGGGCAATCTGCTTTACTTATTTACCAATTCAAGTGCTAATCTCTTCCAGAAACACCTTCACAGACACACCAAGAAATAATGTGCAACTAGATATTTGCACATTCCACGGCCCAGTCAAGTTGACACCTAAAATTAACCATCCCAGGCACCACGACAGGATCATCCATAGGGCTCAACGTAGGCAATTAGGGAATGTTATCTTAGCTCTTTAACAGGTAGGGTCAGATAGCATTTACTCCTCAGTAGTGAAAATGTTTCCTGGCAAGTCACAGACTTGGAGGATTTTTGTCATTCTCAGAATTGTCCAGTTTAGCCCCAGTCCCAAAAGGCCCAGTGGCACCACAAAGAAAAGACAGTAATGGCTTATTTGGTAACCTGCCCTGCCTCTCTCAAAGGATATTATTCTGTTTAATAATAACTGACTAGTTCTAGTATACAGAAGAGTGAAACCTTTATTTCATGCTAATTAAAAGGATCATTTTTCATATGCAAGAAGAAACTACCCCCTCACCTACCCCTCAGGACTTCTGGTTCCTGTCCTGCTCGGCTAAATGGTCCCTGCACCCAGGCATCTTTGGAGCCTGCTTCTTGTTCAAGGAAAGGGAATGTCCAAAAAAGGCTAGTGACGAATTACCCATTTGTCCACAGCTTTGAGGAAAACCCACTCACAACTGACGTGCTGCTTCCCTGAAGTAAATAGTTCTGGGCCTCTCCATAAGCCAGGTTACCACTCTTGATCATATCTAATTATATAATTTTAGAGTCAGAATGTCCTTAAAGATTGTTGGCTCAGCCACTTTATTTTATACATGAAGAAACAGAAACTCAGAAACTCAGCCCGTGATCACCAGGCAAACCAGTAGCTGAGAAAGTGACACGCTTTCTGGGATATTCAGATTCAAAGCCAAGGGCTCAGTTACTTCACTGTATCTTTTTATGATCTTCAGATTGACACATTCTGTTCTGGTGAGCCACTGATTTCCCAGGGCCTGAGGAGAAACCAAGCTGTCGTCACAGATCAGTGAAGGGATTTCTTGGGGAACAGTGAACTCCTATGAGCAAGCATAATGTGGCACGTGTCCTTTAAATGCACTGACAGTCACTTTCTATTTCTATTTCTAGTAGGGGCTTACTGTCGATAGCTAAAATTGACATTTACTGTGACCATAACTCTACCACAAATTAAAATCAGACCCATGTCCCTCTGGGGAAGATGTTTAT
The DNA here is from genome assembly GCF_025265405.1 of Mesoplodon densirostris. Taxonomy (NCBI): domain Eukaryota; kingdom Metazoa; phylum Chordata; class Mammalia; order Artiodactyla; family Ziphiidae; genus Mesoplodon; species Mesoplodon densirostris. The sequence continues at coordinate 66,067,834 of NC_082669.1, forward strand.
TAAGCTGTAGGAAGACATCTGAAATGATACCAAATTACATTTAAACTTGAAACCCCAAATACCACACTTGTTTGGGAGTAGGAATAGGACTGTCTGGGGAATAATATGGGAAACTGAGCAAGTCACTCTCTTTGGCAAAACGCAAGGCCACCAGGGAAGGGAAAAGTGCCTTAGAAGAGATGCTTTGTACATAAACCCCTGTGTGGCTTTTAACTAATCATTTAAGCCTAAACAAAATATCCTTCAGAATGAACTTAAAGGAAAAATAAGCCCTTTAAAACTTCCATGCCTTTAAAGAACAGACACAGATGTTCCAATTGTTTTTATAAATACACTGAGAAGGGGAGTTGAAAGAAATATCACAATAAAACAAGTCTACCAAAACGCAGACCTGCGTTTCAGGGTTTGACCCAGCTAATGCAGACAAAAGCATGCTTGGGACCGAAAGTCTTTATATCACTTTTGCCTTTTAACATGTAGATGTCTGATGTCTGTGGGTGTTTGTGTGTAGTGGGTGTGTTTATGCACATAGTATGGTCACAATCTCAATCTCTGAGCCTAATGATAGAACCAACTCTGTCCAAAGGGAAGCTATAACTCAGTGGCTTCTTTGCTTGTGTGTCCAGCCCATGTGTAGCTTTGAAAATAGCAAAAGCCTCGTTGCAAAGCCCTTTGAGATCCTTGGATGCAAAGTGCAAAGTAAATGCCAAGTATCATTATTATGAACTTTATTGCTACTATTTTATTAAGTGTTTCAGACTAATATCAATTTAGCTTCATGATAAGTGCTACAAAGTGGGAGAACTTGAAAGGAAGCTCGGGAAAGTTTGCACAAGAAGGACACACGAGTTTCCTAGAAACTCCACCCCTGCCCCAGTCCCCCTTGCTCAAGTCAGTGATAAGTTGACTGTCCCTTCAGGATGGAGTTTCAAGTCATCTGATCTTTAAAATAGAGGCCTGTCATGGATGTGTCATGGGGGTACTGCTGCCAGGAAGTGAAACACCATGTACAGTGAGGTAACCTCATTAAGTCATTCAGCAAACCTTTATAAGGCTCCTGTTGTGTGCTGAGCTCAGTGCCCTGTGATACTCTCCCTCCAGTCTAAGGGAGACACTGGGACCTGCTATGAGAGCACGTAGCAGAGACTAGCCTGGACTGAAGAAATCAGCAGGTTTCTCCAAAAAGATAATATGCCAGGATACACCAGGACTCCCAGTATTGGAAAAGACATTCAGATCCCTCAGAGAGGCTGGATGTTCTGAGTCTTTTCCCCAGACCACTTCACCCTGAAATTTAGGAGAATATAGCTTTAGTCTGTATTTTAAAATGACACTAGCAATGATTTTATGTTCTGAAATAGATGAATCATTTCTTGAATAGAATATACATTGATCATCCTCCAAGGGCCAAGCACACACAGAATATTATCTCATGTATGATTATCAGATCATCCTCCTGCCACACCTATGAAGTGGTGACGATAGCCCTCTTTTTGCCTATGAGAAAACAGAGAAGTTAAATGATTTGTGCAGAGCGCACACTTGTGGTCCGTGGTGGGGCCAGCAGGCGACTCAGAGCCTGTGCCTTGTCAGCAGCACAAGGCTGCTTTATTCGATTTACTGGTTAATGATGGCAGCCAGCATCCTCTCTATCATTTCTGTCAGCCACTCTGACTGGAATAAGTGAAAATAGTAGACCTACTTTAGGACCATGAGAGGGCTTCCAGTTCTTCCACCTCCTCCCTACAAACCCTGCCAGACGGGGACGAATCTATTTTTTAAGAGCCTAATAAGAGGAAATTCCAAAACCTCAGTAAGCCATTTAATTGTTTTACACTATTCATTCTCGGCAAATATTCCGTCTTCTAAGTTAAATCCCATGTGCTGCTGTTTTGTTATTGTTATTACTCTGCTTCAGTTGGGTTTGAAAGTAACTGGTCACCATTCTCTGAATATAGTCATTTGGAAATTTGAAGATTGTATCGTCATCTCCCAGTCTTCTTGTTCCTTTCACTTTTCCATTTAGGTCTTCCCTTCTGGCCTTTTAGTATTTTTCAGTGCTTCTTTAGAACCTTCTCCAAGTCCTCCATACCTTCCCCTTCTGCCTCCACCTGCCAACCCCTCACACCCCATCCTATGTATTTTGGTTATTTGGTTACAGCTTTGGTTTAGAATTTGCAGCTGTCTGTTAGGATGTAACCTAGTGAGGAGATTACCAAGCCTTAGGAGTGTCTCTTTCCTTGTCTGTGTTTCCCTGGAGAACAAGTTACCCTTGAGCATTTATTTCAGTTACCTTATCATTAAGAACAGAACTTGAGAAATCAGGCTTTTAGCAGGCTAAGGTTGCAGAGTCTGTGCATGTCATCTCAGCTGCCCGAAGCTGCTCCTACATCGTTGACACATCCCCTCTCCTGCCAGTATACCTGTGGAGCTAATCATTCCTATCACCTCCTGCTAAAGAGCTGAAATCATCCTGGGAAGTGGCTGTGTGGAACCTGTCATAAATTTGGTCTCCCGGGAGAGGTATTTGAAAACTGCCTAAGAGACCGTGCCTCTCGATCCAAGAAGAGGTTAGATAAAGACATTAGTGAGGGTGACCTAGTGGGGAGCCTTGCAAAATGCAAGGATGAGTAAAGTTTGCCCAGATGATCCTTTCAAGAGTTCTTCTCTTTTTGCTGGCTGAAGTCTTTTGCAGCTGGGAGCCTCCATCATTCAGCGGCAAAAAAAAAAAAAAGCAGTCCATTTGGAACATAGGTATTGGGGGATTGTGCTGGGTGTGGATTCCACCACAAATTACCATTCAAATATGGTAACCGACAAGCTGAGAGTCCAGAAGAAATCAAAACCGAATTGCTGACATAGAGCTGGGGGAAGGGGATGTCTGTAAGTGTGCAGGGAGCTCTCTGCCTCTACAGAATATCCAGGCAAATGTGTTAGTGAAGGTTTTCATGAATTATTCATTTATGGTGAATGAATGCAAGCAGCAGTCACATGTAAATGACAAGGCTCATAATCAGAGTGCTACTTATTTGTCCTTAGGAAGCAAGGAAGAAGCTTATTAACAACTCACAAACAGGAAGACATTTTACTTAGAGATGTGTTTCTATGGAGAAGAAATTTGCCCCTAGCCAGCCAAATAGATATATATCATTTATTTGAGCTTGCATTCAAAATCATCTTTTATTCTATGTCTTTTGAACTGCATTTACTTGCCTTTTCCAAGTGTACTTTATAAATAATTGATACAACTGAGAAGTTATTGGCTAACTGAAAAGCCATCTCTTCATGTCTTTAAGTCTGACCCATGGCTAAAGCCAAACTGTTCAGGCATTTAGGGTCTTTTATAAAGGGTCTTTATAAAGAGGCTTTAGCTCTTTACAAGGAAAAAAAATACCAGATTTTGAAATTGAATTTTTTTCGACAATAGTGCATCAGAAACCAATCCAAAAGTGTTTTTGGTTAACTTAAGTGAATCAAGCTGACTGCATGACTAATTCAGATTAATGGTGCAGAAGTCAGTCATTAAAGAAGAAAAAAAAGATTGATTTACTAGTCTCAACAGAATGGCCATAAATTCGCATCTCCCCTTCTATTACTACTCTCTCTGTTTAAAACATTTGAAAGCACTAGTAAACATCTTCTCTGCCTGAGTAGATGCAGCATATATGCTATAAAACCCAGCAAAGGCTCCAGCAGGATGCAGCTCTGTTAGCTGTATGACATTTTATTACTACCATTGGCCCTCTTGCAGTCAGGCTTTCATTGAAAGAAAAAGAAGTTACATTTCCAAGATATCAGATATTACATCTATAAGATAAAAGCAGCAGTAATACAAAACTGATTTTTTAAAAAGAGGCCCACATTTATTTTTCATGGTAAATTTAATTTCTGACATCCCTGGTGATAATGATTACAAAAGTGTTCTTGTCAATATCGGTAAATCAGTGCGAAGCAGATATGTTTAGTTGACCGTGGTGTGGGTGCCACTGGTACCTCTGAGTTCAGAGCTCTGAACATTATAAAGTGCAGCCTTATCGCAGGGCAGGCATCCAATTTTTAAAACATTATATAGATTAGAGAGAGATGAGTGTTCCTGAATTATTCATAGCCTTTTCTTATGAAATGCCCAAAATATAATTTCAAATGGAAATTAATTTAATTCATGCAAAAATAAATGGGTCTAGAACTCATCTGAGAGCTTGAGTTTAATCTAAGGGGCACTGATAAAAAGTACGGATTACCTTGGAGGTAACCAGTTACGCTTTTCAAGAACAGAATTGGGTTATGTTAGGCTGTTAATGTACATTAGTTTCACTTAACGACTTGTAAATCAAGTTCTCGTTAGTTAGGAGAGATAATTTATTGAACACTGTTCTTGCCATGTTCATTGCTAGTCGAAGAGATCCTTGAAAACTATGCTTTCTTAATTCAAGAAGTAATTATTAAACACCTATTAGGGGCTTCTCTGTTGGCTCAGTGGTTAAGAATCTGCCTGCCGATGCAGGGGACACGGGTTCGAGCCCTGGTCCAGGAAGATCCCACGTATCACGGAGCAACTAAGCCTGTGCGCCACAACTACTGAGCCTGCACTCTAGAGCCCATGAGACACAACTGCTGAGCTCACGTGCCACAGCTACTGAAACCCGCGTGCCTAGAGCCCGTGCTCCGCAACAAGAGAAGCCACCACAATGAAAAGCCCTCACACCGCAACGAGAAGCCCGCGCACCGCAATGAAGAGTAGCCCCTGCTCACCGCAACCAGAGAAAAGTCTGCGTGCAGAAAGGAAGACCTACTGCAGCCAACAAAATAAATAAAATAAAAATAATAAAATAGATAAATTTATTTAAAAACCCCAACACCTATTAGGTATCATGTGCTTTCTTAAGTTTCAGAAGTATCTGCCTTGGTGAACAAAGCAGACACAATCTCGGACTTATGAAGTGTATTGTCTAGTTGGGAGCAAGGCATTTTTAAAAATCACTCAAAATCATTAATGAATTATAATTGGGAAGCAAAGATGGTAAACTCCAAGAAGCCATGAAACATATCTATTTTGCTTATCATCCTATTGTCACCAGTTGAACATTTGTAAATGAATTATTATGCAAGTGACCTAATTTGCCGAATAGGTTTTCCCCTCTGAAATAAAAGTGTATAGAGCCCAACACGTATTAGGTGCTTCATTGGTTTTTTGATGATTGATTGAATAAATGGTGATAAGTACTACTAGGGAAAAGTACAGGGTGCCTGAGAGCATGCCAAAAAGGGCCCCATCCTGGTGTGATTGCCCAGAGGAGGTTGTAGGATTACTTACGTCAAGGGTCTGTGGCAGGAAGGAAGATGGCGCTTTCATAAAGCTGGAAGAAAGTCATTATGGCAGGTGTGTGTAGCCCAGGGCCGTGAGCTGGGAAGGCAGTGAGGGGCCAGATGGGTCAGGGCCGTGGAGCCATGCTGAGTTCTATCACAAGGATATGGGCTTACTGGTATTGCTGATGAGCTAAAGCATTTGCCATTTTGCATTGGCTATTTTACTAGCTTTTCGGGACCAGATAGGGGCTAGGGGCTGGGTAGAGGATAGGATGCAGATACTAAGGCAAAATTCTCTTCCTGGACACCCAGAGGTCTATGTCACCAAAGGAAAACTGGAGTGAGGGGTGGACAGTTCTTTCAAGGAGATTCCCGACCTTTATCAGAGGTCCTCCCTTGAGCCTGAGGAAGCTTTGAAAGGGAAAAATACATATTTCAATTGAATTCTGCTGATATTTTTGTGCCTGTTCTCAAGCTATTTCTACTTCATAGTAGAATTTCTACTTTCAAATTCCTCATTTGTTAAAAGAGGAAATACAGTATTTGCCGTTCAACTTCAGGAGCTTGGCCATGAGACCTGGTACAGAGCATGAGCTCATTCTAAAAGATACAAGTAATATGATGTCTTTTAGAATGTGGGCCAGATAGCTTTCTTGTTTCCCCAGTTATTGCTTCAGTTGGATTTTTGTCATTGTTTTCAGGAAAAACAAGAGACTGAGGACTGATCTCTGGGGAACTAGTTTGGTTCCATTTTGAGGAAATATTTTCAAGGATCCTTTCTGAGAAATACTGTGAAGTCATTTTGCAATTCTGTAAAATTGTTGGTGGGAGGAATCCATTTGCCTCCATAGAAAGTTTTGGGATTCTAAAGTTGATGGGTTTTAAAAGAAATATATATGCTAGGAGTTTGGGATTCTTTTATATTTGTTAGATTGTAGTTCTTCAATTAAAGCTAAGGGTTGATGTTCTTTAAGATCCCAGCCTTACTCAGCGCTTTCACTGCCATGGGCCTGGCTTCGATCCCTGGTCGGGGAACTAAGATCCCACAAAAAGAAAAAAAAAAAAGATCCCAGCCTTAAGCCACAGTTTCTTTTCTTCTTCTTCTTTTTTTTTTTTGCGGTACACGGGCCTCTCACTGTTGTGGCCTCTCCCGTTGCGGAGCACAGGCTCCGGACGCGCAGGATCAGCGGCCACGGCTCACAGGCCCAGCCGCTCCGCGGCATGTGGGATCTTCCCAGACCGGGACACGAACCCGTGTCCCCTGCATCGGCAGGCGGACTCTCAGCCACCGCGCCACCAGGGAAGCCCCACAGTTTCTTGATTGAAGTATAGTAATTAATCTGATGTTTGGTCAGTGCTTCAGAATAATAATAACAAAAACAATCACAACTAATTTTATTAAGCATATTCAATATATTTAATATGTGATAACTCCTAATGCCCTGAGGTAAATCTCTCTATCACCTCATTTTACTCTGGAGGAAGCGGAGGCACAGAGAGACCAAGTAACTCTGCCCGAGGTTTCACAGCTAATCAGTGGCAGAGCTGAGATTCCAATTTGGCAGACCAGCTCCTGAGCCCACGTTCTTCACTACCCGACTTTACAATGTAGTTAGTACTACAGGGAAGAAATTAACTATGCTGTCTTTCCATTTCACATTCTGCTTGATTATCCTGGCGATTTGCTTTCTTTACAAAAATAGGAATTTAAAAATCCCACTTAAGAGAAGAAAGAGTAAATAAGCATTTCTCATTACAAACTGCCTCCTCTTAAGACTTAAGAGTTTTGTATTCACCTCTTCAACTCTTCAGTCTCCCCATCCCAGACAGAGACTAGTTTGCTAAATTAGGCCACAATACTTCGTTTAAGAAGGTCCAAAGGAAGCACATCTTTCTTCTCATAAGCAAATACAAAGATAGCAGTCAACAAGGTTTCTCTAGTCTGTGTGTGAGATCATGTTACATTTAAATGAGACTGAAGTGTGGGCCCCGTAGAATGGATTGGGTCCGTTTTTAAGCAATTTCTCTTACTTTTTGGGGACACCTTCTATTTGGAATTTAAGAACTAGGTGCTGTACCAGCACAATGTCACTTAAGAGAGACACACTGACCCCCTCCTATGTGCCAGGTGCCAGGTTAAGGGCTGTGGACGCCCCAGTAAGCAGTAAAGAATACCCTTGTCGGGCTTCCCTGGTGGCGCAGTGGTTGAGAGTCCGACTGCCAATGCAGGGGACGCGGGTTTGTGCCCCGGTCTGGGAAGATCCCACATGCCACGGAGCGGCTGGGCCGGTGAGCCATGGCCACTGAGCCTGCGCGTCCGGAGCCTGTGCTCCGCAACCGGAGACGCCACAACAGTGAGAGGCCTGCGTACTGCAAAAAAAAAAAAAAAAAAAAAAGAATACCCTTGTCATAATGAAACATATAGTCTCACTAGGTTAAGAATATCTCATTTTCAGTTCGAGCCCTAGAATCTGAATTTGAGAGTTTCAAGGGCCTGTAGTCTGATCCATTCACTAAACAGATGATGAGATGGAGAGCCTAAAAGCTAAGGAAGTTTCTTCTCCAGAGTCAGAAACTCTAATAGCAGTGGCATCTGGATCCCCTGCTGCTTGCCCACTCTTCCTGCCATTTTCTTGCTTTTCAAGCTTTTTTTCAGTCTGTCCCCTGCCCCCCCAACACCAAGTTCTTTTGTTGTTATTTTTTTATCTGCTCAAGATTTCTTAGATGGCTGTGGTCTGATTTTGATGCTAATATTGATCTTCCAATTTTCCAACCTAATTTTTTTTTCATCATTCGCCTCTTCCCTTTGTCCACATACCTGGCCTATCTGCCTGTCTTTAGAGTTTAATAAGCAATCCCAGGAGGTCACGGATCTGGTGAAGACCTGGGAAAGAAGAGCAGTCTGCCATGATCCTCCTGAGATCTTGCAAACAAAAGCACTGGCCCTTGGCTCCTTAAAGATAGCTGGGCTTGCCCAAGGGCAAGGAAGACCAGCAGGCATCTTTACTGACACCCCTAGATTGGATAACATCCTTTGGAGGGAAAAACAAGGACATGAAATCTCTCGCTGTGGTACCTATCATTCTGTTAAGGACGGTGAAAACACAGTCTGTCATCCCTGACATCGTAATTGAAAGAAAAGCTTACATAGATTTCAGCTGTAAGCAGTATGTTTATACAAGTGTATAAAGAGGAATAATCTGTCAAGTTGGAAAACCCTTAATGCTATGGGACTCAGTTTCATAATTGAACAATCCAATATGAGCTCACACATCTTACCTTGTTCCATGCCTCAATAATTTTTAGTAGAAATACTTTACCTAGAGGCATATGGTTATTAAAAAGGAGGCTCGGCTCGCTCAAAGTCTGGAATTAACTCATGGCAACAAGCCTGCACTAGAGAGAGACTGTTGGGTCTTTGTTTTCACAACTTTACTGCAATTTGCCATCTTATTTTCAGAGCCTAGCTGATGTGTTGTTTGGGAAGTTTGGTTTTTTTTTTAAAGGAAGAAAACATAATTTCACATGGATCAGTGACTTCTCATGTAGGCAGTATTGCAGAATTTTACGACTTCATTGGAAAGTCCAGGGAGCAGTGTGAATATCAAAGGAAATGGACCGTGGATTTATTTTAGTATAAAAAAATCAATAATAACTTAGTTATGGGAGCCATCAAGTTGGGATGGGGGCAGCCCTATATTGCAAGTTGAGAATAAGTCCTACTTCTTTTCATGACCCATATGACCTTGGGCAAATTTAAATGTCTCTGAATTCAGCTTCCTCCTAAGTAAAATGGGAGTAATAGGACCTACCTACAACATTGCATTGTTTCAAGTCACATGACGGTGAACATATTTAGAAAAATATGAAGCAATGTATAAGTGCAGTATAAAAAATTGTATGCAGTGTATTAAATAATTATTATTTCTACATGCACAAAGGGAATTAGACAATTAATGCAAGTATTCCAATACCATTCTTGCTTCAATGGTCTGAATATTCTGGACAAATGATTATTTCTCAGGCCAAGCTACACAATAACCCCATTCTAGTCCTTTGTATATCTAGTGATGGGTAGCCATAGATTTTTGTTTTTGCAGTTTTTGTAGTTTTAAAAACCTAAGCAAAAGCCTAGAAAACTCCATTGGTTTTGCAAGTGGAGTTGGGGAAATTATTTACAGAATCTGGGTAAAACAATAATCCAAAATTATTCAGAATTCAAACATACAGCATGCTCTAATAACCATTTTCCCCTCCAAGTATACGTTGCTAATTGGCCTGATTGGTATCATTAATAATTATTATTATAATCCCAAGGGAACCCAGTACCCTGAAAGATTTTCTTAATTAATGAGGGAATACTTGCTATTTTAAAATCTAGGAGACCTATGCATGGTGTGGAAATAACTGACCTAATAAGAACATTGAATTAAATGAAACATACTATTCCCCAATTATTCTGTACAACTGGGAGTTTTTCACAGTTTGGGGAAGAATGAAAACTTGTTTTAAGTTTAATTACTTTTGCGTCTTCATTTACATCACCATTAAGTTGTTTAATTGATTTCTTTTTTAAAAAATAGCCCATCAATAAAAACTGATAACCAAGGTTATCATTAATATGTTGGGAACAAAATGTAAATGATGATAATGTGTTGCCCTTGTTTATGAGGATGATACCGCACATCAACATAATCAAATATTTTTAGTTGTCTTTCCTATAACAGTATCCATATGCATGCATGTATGTATAGATGTCTGTCTCTGTCTATCTATGTGGATATCTTTAGATGAATGGATGGATGGATAATTAACTATCTGTAGGGTCTCATTATGAAAGTGGGGAGTTCAGATTATTAATCTTGTACTTAGAGGAACTGACCATTATTAAATATTCTGTACTTTGATATATAGCTATTTTCTTTTCAGCAAAGGTCCCAAACAAAACATTAAGACTAGAGAATACAAAGCAAATGTCTGATGACTGAACAGCATTTTATACCTCTCTGACTGAGCTCTTCACCTCTGAATGACATAGACTTTAAGATCCAGTGACATTACAACTACAGAATTTTGGAGCAGTTGAAACCAGCGATTTCCTAGAATTGTAAAAGCTGAAGGGCCTTCAAAAACTTTACTAATCCTTACTGTTTATCCATACTCCAGAGGTCCCAAGGGTACATGCCAAGAAATACCCATAGTACTTCATTTGCTTTTCTGAAAACACTCATTTCATTGTTACAAGCTTCTTACATTAGCCTATCTATGTAACCACTCACACACATTCTATTAATAGAACTGGTTGTAATTTGTGTACATCTCCATAAACTCTGTGTAAAGGTTTTATATTTTTTTAATATTTTCATATATACAACTTCCTAAACATATAAATCTAGGACTAATCTAGGACTCATCCTTCTATGATGTGTGTGACTCTGATAGCAAGCTATGTTTCCAAGGGACCTTTCAGGCGAAAAGAACAGAAAACTTAATCTTCTTTGGAATCGTAACAGCAATGTGAAGGAAGAATATCTTGGCATTCTTTTCCCCAGTTTAGGCTCCATGAGTCACCCATGGGAGGCAAATGAGCTCCAAAGAAGAGGCTCTTCATGCTACCCTTCCCTGAAACACAGGAAGGCGTTGGCCTGCAGAGAACATCTCTCTGCAATCCTTACCCAGTGCTTAGCATGAGGGATTTTTTTTTTTTTTAGAAAATACATTAATTTGGGAAGCACAAGTTTCTGTCACGGCATTCAGGATAAGATGGTTTAACATGGAAGATTTACAGGTCCTGAAGGGTGTTTGTTTATTTGTTTGTTTAGTTTTATTTGTTTGTTGTTAAGTCTTTACTTCGATGGTTTGACATTTATACAGCTCCCCAGAGCAAGAGCATCAGGAGATTGAGAATCTAGCCAAGGAGGTCACTTGTTTGCCATTTTTAATAAACACAAATAATTCCCTTTTTCCCTCAGTCCCATATTCCCTGGCTCATTAAATCAATTTAAGACCCTTAAATTTTTTTCTGGCAAATTGAAGCAAAAGAACTGTGTACTGCCCCAAGGAATGCTTACCCAAGTCCTGCAGGTCAGGCCGAAATCAGTTTCTGTCAAGCAGCCTAACACCTCGAGCTATTATGAAATGAGGGATTGGTAATTGGGGGCTGGGCTCCAGACTCCCCTTGAGAAAGGCTCGTTGCATTGCTGTGAACCATAATCTAGCTACTTTGGTTTGTGACCTGGCTTTGTTGGGGTTTTTTTTCCACTCAAAGTAGAGAACTGTGAAAAAGTCAAAATGGATTTCTATTGGGAAATTATGAATGAAGTTGGCTCTACAAATCCAGATAGTGAAAGTATATCCAGAGCAAAGCCAGGCAGGCTTCCAGGCAGAGGTGTGAGAGAGTGTGGATAAAACAAATGTACACAGATCTCAGGCTCTAAGGTCCTCCAGAGGGCAGAGGCTTCAGAGTAAACACACCGGATTTCACCACCAGGTCCCTTTCCTGAGAAGCAAGGGTTGTAGGAGATTTACCGGCTTGTTGTCTATTGAATATCAGTTAGATAACAGAGGTCAGGAAATGAACTGGAATTTGATGTATTAACTAGGAAGTGGCAAAGGAAGCCAGGCTTGTATTTCATTTGTTATTATTTCCCTAATATCCTTAATTATGTGGCTCCCATCAGGGGATCTGATCTGCTGCTCATGTAATGGTGTTGTCCCCGCTGGCTCTGGACATGGGAAACAGGCAGTGAATCCCCTGATCAGGGCACTGAGAATAATGTTTGCTGTTTTTTCTTTTTTTTTGTTGTTCCCAGGCCTGTCCCAGGCTCTCTATCTTCTCTGCTCCACCTTCACAACAGACAGAGACAGCCCATGCCAGCCTCCATGCCAGGGACCCTGCCCAACCCTACAATGCCAGGCTCTTCTGCCGTCTTGATGCCAGTAAGTGCTTCTGACTTCTGCCGAGGTTGCTCCATTTGAAAGAGTTCAGGAAGAGCTGAGATCTAAGCCGACAGGGAAGAAAGTGGCTTCTTCTGGATGGAGGGTTGAGCTGGGTGCCAGTTTGCTTTGAGTGCCTCGCTGTGCATCCGTAGGCATCTTGCTGGCTTCTCCATCCTACAGTGCTTCCCTAATGAGGCATGGTTCCATCTTCCTGCTGGTGACAAGTGAGCTTGTCATACCCAGGGAATGGAATTTGTCTAGGGACACGGGATTTTATGACTGCTCCAAAGCCTATAGCTTGGGCTACATACAGAGTGTCATTAAATTGTCCATGAGTGGTCTAGCCAGGACTCAGAGTGGTAATTAGAATAATAACAGTAATAACGATGGTACATAATAACTGCTAACACGTATCCGTGTGTATCATGTTCTGTTAATCACGTTAGCAGTGTTTATTGAGGGCTTACCATGTGCCAGTCACTCTCTAAGCACTTCATCAACGTGTGAAACAACCCTCTCAGGTAGGTACTAATACTATCCCATTTTTTGGAATGGAGAAAGTAAGGTAAGTAGCTTGCTTGGCTGAGCAGCAGAGTAGCTGAGTTTTGAACCCAGGAATTCTCTCTCAACCACTACATGATCCGTACATTCTCTCCTTTCCCTCTCACAACAAACCTCTGAGGTATGCACTGTCATTACCCTCATTTTGCAGATGAGGAGACTGAGGCACAGGAGGCTAAGGAGCTTGGTTAAGTGACTAAGTCACTAAGAGCTAGTGAGTGACAGAATCAGGATTTAAATCCAGGTGGTCTGGCTCCTGAGTCTACACACGTACATGATATTATACTGCCCCTTCTGAAAACAACAGATTCATGTAGAACGCAGATACAGACTGTTTCAGAGCAAACCTTGCTCTCCTGCCACGGGATCCCCACCCTGTACATCGTCATCCTCCCTGGCATTGTGCTTCGGTGCACATGGCTGGCGTTACGATTTACAGGGCCATAAGGGTTCTGAAAAGCCTTAGAGGTGATATGACAATTCTATTAAAACCCTCCCACAATAATATCAGGAATGTTTTGCAGAGCATTTTTAGCATTCTAAGGAACTGTCTACATTTGCTGTTTCATTTTGTTCTCACAGCAGTCCTGTGGGAATATGATCACAGTCATTATTGATATACTTATTTTACCAATGAAAAGCTGAAGAGTCAGACATTGAAGGGATTTGTCTAATGTCACACAGCTTGTAAGGGAAGAGTCGTGACTAGGACGCACACTCACCTCATGCTGAACAGCCCAGATCATCCCAGGATGAGCAATTTGCTCATTTATCCAAGTGGAAGCAGGGGGGTGGAGAAAGCCTTGGTGGCCCAATTGTAGAGACGTGGACCTGCCCACTGTAAGTATCAGGTAGTTCAGGCTAGAAAGATTCTTTGCAAAATTGGGTCAGAAGGACATGTGAGCTGACTGACTTTACCTGCACCACTCACCTTAAACATCTTTAGGTAAAGGAAAACAGCACCACCAATGCTGTGATCCTGGGTTTCATTCAACCCCACTAATTGCATGGAGACTTCTACCACAAGCTCTTCATCCAGGCTTTAAATCCTTCTTGTCCAAAATAGTTTCCTTTCAGGAATTCTATGCATTGTCCAGAAAAATATCACTACAATGATCTTTTTTCCCCATTTGACTAAACTGTGTTCCATTCCCAGGGGCAAAGGTGGGACATTTAGGCTGAAAAGACCCAGAGAAAAGCGTGCCTGGCACTGGTTTCTACCACATCACTTCATTGTACAACTTGAAATAATAGAGGAGTTGAACAGAAAAAGAGTCTTTGGGACTTACCTGGTGGTCCAGTGGTTAAGATATCGCCTTCCAACGCAGGGGGTGCGAGTTCGATCTCTGGTCGGGGAGCTAAGACCCCACATGCCTCGTGGCCAAAAAACCAAAACATAAAACAGGAGCAGTGGGCTTCCCTGGTGGCGCAGTGGTTGAGAGTCCGCCTGCTGATGCAGGGGACACGGGTTCGTGCCCCGGTCCGGGAAGATCCCACATGCCGCGGAGCAGCTGGGCCCGTGAGCCATGGCCGCTGAGCCTGTGCGTCCGGAGCCTGTGCTCCGCAATGGGAGAGGCCACAACAGTGAGAGGCCCGCGTACCGCAAATAAATAAATAAATAAAATAAAATAAAATAAAATAAAAAAACAGGAGCAGTATTGTAACAAATTCAATAAAGACTTTAAAAAAAAGTGGTCCACGTCAAAAAAAAAGAAAAAGAGTCTTTAAAGTTTTAACAGAGAAGTCAATACACTTGAAATTTTTAAAAAATGTTTCTGCTTCAGAATAGAAGCAAAGGGTCAGGTGCATGGTAAAGAGCCAGTGTAGATAAAGAGAGTCAGGAGTTCCCAAACCCATGTCAGCAATGTGTACAGCTGTCATGGAAATAGTGTCAGTCTAGAGCAGTGATTCTCACCTGTGGACAGTTTTGTACCTGAGGGGTTATTTGGCAATATCTGAAGACACTGTTGGTTGTCACAACTTTGGGAAAGTGCTACTGGCACCTAGTGGGTAGAGGCCAGGGATGCTGTTAAACATTCTACAATGCACAGGATAGTTATGATGACAAAGAATTATTTGGCCCCAAATGTCCGTAGTGCCAAGGTTGGGAAATCGTGATTCAGTGTGACACTAATGTAGCTAAAGAAAATTAACACAAGGTATCTAAAAGCATATGCCAAGAGTTCTAGGCCCTAGAAATCTGGGCCTTTTCTTCCTTATTATCAAGTTGCCAGCCCTTGCACTGTAATTTTGGCTTGTCAAGTGTGGTCTTTCTGTAGAGTTCTTGCCCTGAGAAATCATGCTTCCTGTGGCATAAAAGATTAGTTTATGTCTGTAGGTGAAGGTGAGATTCTTAACTGATCTGTAGTGCACGCTGTCAGGCTACATATTTCACAAAGCTCTAGGTCAGAAACAAATGATGAATTCGTTCATTCATTCATTTATTTCGTAAAATTTTGTTGAGCACCTGCTATGGAACAAGCTCTGTGCTAGATGCTGGCATGTGGTGAAGAAAAAGGCAGGCGTTGGCTTCTAGCACTTCACTGGGTTGTGATTTCTGATCTTGAAAGTCAAATGCTGAAATAATTTGGGAATACGAACACCCTTTTGTAATTACAAAAGCCCAGTGAACTGCAGACATTTTAGCTCCTGTTTTCCAGTTTGTTTCAAGGGAAAAGAAGAAGCTCAAAAAAAGGTGATATCCTTTACCTGGATGTTTTACCTACAGTGCTCAATGTCGCTTAGTATTTAGCAAAGCCACTCCCATCTTCTGACCTCTTAATTCTAGTCCACTCATTAAAGCCACACTCATGGGCAGAGCGTTATTAGCACAAAGCACCAAATGGTTGTTTTAAAGAGGCTCTTGCTAACCCCCTATAATTACTTAGGTGGAAAAATGCAATTTTTTAAGATAGAAGAATCAGCCTGTTTTCAGTATTCTGTTTGATTTGTCAGTCATAAGATAGAAATGGTCCTAGATTGTAATTTTTCTGAAAAGTGGGAAGCGTGGCTGACTCTGGATCAAGAGGCAGCAAGCAGGCTACACTCACTTCTTTGTAGAACGTGATGGCTGCAAAGCATGATGGAAAACCCTGGATAATCATGTGTCCTTCTGAACCATCCTCCTTTAGGAAACTGAAAGCAAAAGCTCCTTTGGACTTGATTTCCCTCTAGGAGAAGGTCACTAATTGGAATAAAGTGTTGAATCCTATTCCGACTCTCCTAGCCCCTAGCCTCTGGAAGTGGGAGTTATAAAGTAATAAGCATTTTTTAGCGAAGTCTCCGTGACTTAACAATGAGAGTATACAAATGTACTTTATGACACTGAACTGTACATTTAAAAAGAGTTAAAATGGTAAATTTTATAATATGTATATTTTACCATGATTTAAAAAAATAATTTAAAAAATTAGACTACCCAGGCTGCCTGGAGATTTAGAGGAATATGAGAGTGAATACAATTGGCCCTCCGTACCTGTGGGTTCCACATCTGTAGATTCAACCAACCATGGATTGAAAAAATATATATATATATATATTTTTTTTTTTTTAATTTTTTTTTTTTTTGCGGTACGCGGGCCTCTCACCGCTGTGGCCTCTCCCGTTGCGGAGCACAGGCTCCGGACGTGCAGGCTCAGTGGCCATGGCTCACGGGCCCAGCCGCTCCACGGCTTGTGGGATCTTCCCGGACCGGGGCACGAACCCGTGTCCCCTGCATTGGCAGGCGGACTCTCAACCACTGCGCCACCAGGGAAGCCCGAAAATATATTTTTTAATACCAGAAAGTTCCAGAAGACATCACTTGAATTTGCCAAGTGCTGACAACTATTTACATAGTATTTACATTGTATTAGGTATTATAGTAATCTGGAGATGATTTAAAGCATAAGGGAGAATGTGTGTAAGTTTTATGCAGTTACTATGCCATTTTATATATAAGGGACTTGAGCATCCTTGGATTTTGGTATCAGAGGTGGGTCCTGGAACCAATCCCCAGAGGATACTGAGGGACAACTCTGTTTTATTTTGTTGAATTGGTGCTGCAAAAGGTTTTGCTAGAGTGCTCTAGAAAGTTCTCCTTCATTAAGTAGCTCCTTTTGAAACAATTTCACATATTCATACATTGCTAGATCACTGATAAACTAATTCTGGCCAAGGTAAGGCTGATGGTGCTTTGCTGTGACAGGAAATGTGCCCCAGTCATTCATGAGAGGCTTTAGGCAGGCACCTCTGCTAATCCACACATGGGTGTCATAACTATACCCCCCCACACCCCTGCCCTTGGGGTGGACACAGCAGGAATTGCAGTGATAGAGTCCCAACAATGGTAAAGGGTCATTTAGTTCAACTGTTACTCTCAACTCTTGTCTGTGAGGTTTCCATCCCCCACACTTTGACAAACTCCAGTGATAAGGAACTCTGTATTTTCTAAGACTACTTAGGCTAACTGAGCAGAAACCTGGTTCCCTAAAATTTCCAACCATTGTTTTCATTTCCATCCTTTGGCAAATGGAAAAACTCTTGCATTGAAGAAACTATTTCCCCCCTGAGGAAAGTCAAATTATTTTCTGTGGGATTTCAGTATTAAGTATTTATTAAGCATTATTCTAGTTCTTCAAAAAGTGCTAATTTTCTACTAAACAGAAAATATGAATCAGACGCACCCTTACTTGACTGAAATAGAGATTTTTCTGTATTTACTTTTTAACAGGGATGCGCCCCAGAGACAAAAGAAACAAAATTGAGTTATTTGTAGTGAGGTGGATGGACCTAGAGTCTGTCATACAGAGTGAAGTTAAGTCAGAAAGAGAAAAACAAATACCGTATTCTAACACATATATATGGAATCTAAGGAAAAAAAAAAAAAAAGGTCATGAAGAACCTAGGGGTAAGATGGGAATAAAGACACAGACCTACTAGAGAATGGACTTGAGGATATGGGGAGGGGGAAGGGTAAGCTGGGACAAAGTGAGAGAGTGGCATGGACATACATACACTACCAAACGTAAAATAGATAGCTAGTGGGAAGCAGCCGCATAGCACAGGGAGATCAGCTCGGTGCTTTGTGACCACCTAGAGGGGTGGGATAGGGAGGATGGGAGGGAGGGAGACGCAAGAGGGAAGAGATATGGTAACATACGTATATGTATAACTGATTCACTTTGTTATACAGCAGAAACTAATACACCATTGTAAAGCAATTATACACCAATAAAGATGTTACAAAAAAAAATGCCAGAACTCAATTCAGATATTTGAATGTTAATTTTAGACACTAGGGCAGGCCAGCAGGACAGTGGAGGGGGGGCATTGATCACGCGTCTTCAGCACCCTGACTGCTTTCTTCATCTTTCCAGAGCCCTAGCCCTGCTGTGAGGCCTAAAACTGTTCCTGTGTAGTCAGACACGGTTAACAGGGAAGAGAAGATGTTCCAGGGGCAGCAGCTCAGATACCTCTGCTGGATCATTTTGATTGTGATCATGAGTTAGAGAGACAGGAAGACACGTCATCTTTAAGAGGGTGGCTTTTTCAATGAATTTTTTCTTCTTGCTAAAATGATTCACGTTTCTGTATAAAATTTAGGGTGACCAAAAAAGCCACAGATAACCTGAGATAACCATTTGGTATATTCTGTATCCTTCCAGCATTTCTCTATGCATATGTTATTCTGTGTAGCTATAAAAATAAGCATGATGAGTAGTATTTGGAGTGTTCTCGAAAGTGGAAGTATTGCATACTTTTGTTTGGAAATGATCTACCATGACAACACGTAGTTCTCTTTGGCATCGGGCGTATTCTCTAGAAGGCACAGCTCTGGATGATTCTTTGATGTGCTTGAGTTCAGGGCTCAGGAGTATATTGTTTACCCTTCAGCAAACCACAGACTTTGCCGGGAGTTATTCACAGAAATTCTAAACGATCCATTTGAAAGAGAAATGCAGCTTTGTCTATGACCTAGACTGCCTTTCTCAGACTTCTGATTCTGTTACTTTCCTTTCTCTTAGATGGAGAGACAAATGTCAGTGAACTCCAACCTCCTGGGAATGCAAGGTCCAAATCTCAGCAACCCCTGTGCTTCTCCCCAAGTCCAGCCAATGCATTCAGAAGCCAAAATGGTAAATAACAGTTAAAATCATCCTTTTTTTATTTCATGACTTTTTCTTTCTTTTGATTTCTGCTCTGACTTGCAAACTTCGGTTAAGTCAGGTAGATGGTTCTGTCTTTGTTTCAGTGAATAGGTCTTTCTGTGGAAAAGCTGTGCAGAGCTTGGCTCTCTCTTTGAGGCTATTTGTTACTGAACCTTGGCGTTGGATGCTCATATAACAAACATTGGACCAGCATGTGGCCTTAGTGAAAGGGACTTTTGGAAGTTTGGGGAAATCCGTAAGAGTTGAGGAGGGATGCACCCAAATATGTGTATATTTGCTCAGAAAGTGAAATTAGCAAAAACAATCTAGAGTTTCTCTCCTTCGAGGTAGTCACAGTTTCAATGCCACTCTTCCTGTCCCCACGGCCACCAAGACAGACATGTGATTTTTAAGCACATACTACTATGAAAATATTTTTCAGTTTTTGTTATAGTCACCATTTGTGACATTGAGCTGAAAGGACCAGTGCCTTGTTTTCTCACGGGGTAACTGCAGCTTATACTGAAATGTGTGATTTCAGGTGACAACTTCAGTGACTTTTAACGTATGAGACTGAAGTGCAGTAAGGTCAGTCCTTGCAACCAAAGTGATAGATTCATGCATTTCTATTCTACCAAATATTAATAAAAGCAATGCATGTCGATCTTGGCCATATAAAGTAAGTTTGCTGGTTATATTTAGTGGAGTTATTTGAAGTAGGTCATTCAGTTTTCGTACAAATTCTGACACCACAGTTAGTAAGGTATCAGATGTCAACAAAATACACTGCAGCAAAGTTTTTAGTATCTGATATTGGATAGAGAGCTTTTGCTAGAAGTTGGAGATTTATTTGGTTTGCTGACTGACAACGTTAGGGACCCTGTCTAATGGCTGGGGTGAGGATGTTA
Source organism: Mesoplodon densirostris (assembly GCF_025265405.1). Classification (NCBI taxonomy): domain Eukaryota; kingdom Metazoa; phylum Chordata; class Mammalia; order Artiodactyla; family Ziphiidae; genus Mesoplodon; species Mesoplodon densirostris. Next base: position 66,087,677 of record NC_082669.1, read on the forward strand.
TTGACATCTCTGAAAATTAGCCATCAATACCCAGTGACTTCGCTTTCAATGGCAGCAAGCTTTTTTGGAGCCTGCTTTGGTCACGTTCTCTTGGAAACTTCACTCGTTTCACTTGCAGCTTCTCAGCCCAAGGAAGCAACTGAACTCCCAGTGTTGGCTACCTTGGGCAAATAAAATCTGTGGTTGGGAGAGTTCTCTTTGCTGTGCCACAGTCCCTGTGACATGCCAAATGGCACCAGCAGCTTCAGCAAAGCTCGTTAAATCTTTTTGGAATCGGCAAATATTTTTTCAACTCAAGCCCTGCTGAGCCAAACCAAATACTTGCTGGCAGAGTAAAGTCCAAACTGGCATCTGTTTTGGAGACCAGAGTAATGCCATTTACATTTTTTTAAAGGAAAATAAAAAATGAATTGTGACGGTACTTAAGAAAAAAATAAAATTATGTTATTCATGTGTATGAATAAGTTCTGGGTCTAAGCATCAGATGCTACTCCCCCAGCTGGATTATTTCTGAATCACCTAGTTTAGTTCAGGGTCTGTATCCCTTTTGAGGGACCTCCCAGACAAACTTGAGGTAGATTCTAAAACATAATTCCAAACCAAATTTCCCTGCAGTTGAGTTTCACTGGACTTTATGCCACCACTTGACTCTGAAGTGTCCTACCCCTCTTCTTGCTGGCAAAGAAGGAAAATGCTTCCAAAGGGAGCACAGGTTTATAGTTATTTATATGTATGAAATAAAAACATATGATATGGCAGATTAATAGTGAATGATATCAGCAGGAGACAAAAGGGAGAATTGTGCTGTACTTATAAAAATAGTGTTACCCTGTAAATGTTCGTTGAGTTAAATGTTGAGCAGGCATACTACTCTGCTGATTCATGTTCTAAGTGAATGAATATTTCCAGATCCATGAAGTCTGGGCAAACCAGCTGTATCATGAAGTAGATACAGCTTTTCCCCCTTCTCCAAACTTCCACGCCTAACCCGGGTATTGCCAATACAAATATGGATTACTGTTAATCCAAAGGGAAAAATTGTAATATTGGCCGCTTATATTTTGGAAGAAGAGCATTTACCTAGTAGCTTGGAAAAGTGTTAAGTGAATGACTTTTAATACATTACTGAGCGTCCCTATTCTGATTTCTGCTTGCTTTATTCACTGGAGAAACCCGTTATTGCCGTCTACTAACTGTACAATATTTTCTAGCAGCTTTGGTTTACTTAGATGAAAAGCTTTTATAAAATACAAAGTAGAGAAGAAAAAAAATCTTCCACAATGTTAATGTCAGCCAGAGCCTCCCCAGGTTTCTCAGAGCTATGGGCTTTGTTGTTCTATGCCTAATTTTCTTCCTGTGTAAGACTAGAATGGATTCCAGATTTCAACTAAGACTCTGGTTTCGCTGTTTTCAAGGACTTTTCCAAAGGTCACACATGGGCTATTGTGATGAAGGCACTGTGTGGGGTGTGTTCTCAGAGCACAAGAGAAAACAGAGAGCTGCCTGGGAGGTGTTGCCTACCTCACAGCGCTGCAGACCTAGTCTCCTGGGAATGGTGCTGTCAGAGTGTCCGCTTTACACTCCCTCTTGGCCACTGACAAAAGCCATCATCCTGAATCTCTGGGGAAACTCAGAGGTCCTCGAGGTGGACAAAAGCTGTAGACGGGATTGCTTTACAGGTACAGTTTTATTAGAAGCTGTCTGACAAGTGATGGCTCAGTAGAAGACATCCATTTTCTGTGCCCCAAATCAGTCACTTCTATTGTGGAAGAGAGCAAAATAGGTGTCCCCAGTAAGCTCCATCTTGCATTAACCTGCAACATCTTAAATCAAAATCATACATGTTCTTCTTTTGATTTAATGTGTATTAGTATCAAGCAGTACACTTCAATGCACTGTAATCACATCTGTCCAAGCTGATTTGATCATAAGTCTGGCAGATAATAATTTAGTTTTATGGATCTTTTTCTGAAGAATTAAGCCAAGAAACATATAACTTCACAATTAGGCAAGTGAATATGTGCATATTGGGTTTCGTTTGGGGGTCAGAGCAGACTCAGAGCTCTGAGAGCCTTCCATCTTTCTAACCGCACAGAGAGATAGGCTCTTCCTTCCAGATTCCTGGGATCGGTGGGTGTCTTCCCTGAAAATGGGGTCGGCTAGGAGGAAAGTCACTGGATACCTGATGGACAGTTTTAACACGCAAAGGGGAGAGGGAGAGAAAGAGGAGGAGGAGCAGAGAGAAGTGGAAAAGGGGAGGAAGAAGGAGACAGAGCAGGCAGGAAATGCACACCAGACGGGGACCTGTTTTTCTAGCCTTTGCTGGGTGCGAGTGATTCTGCAGTGATGTGGGTGTGGTGCTCTCAGAGTTACGTAGATTTGTGTTCCTTTCTATCTGTGAGAATTAGACCAATTCTATCTAACTTTGAAAAAGGTGTTCCTTTTCTTCTTTTTAAAGAAGTCAATAATAGGGTTGGAAACTAAATAAGGGGTGGGGAGAACTTGTCCATACACCTGTCTTGAGTCTCTTTAATGATGAGATGACAACTCTCATATTGGAACTGGTGAAAATGAGGATGGCATATAAACAACAATTCATGGAGGCCTCTCTGGCCACTCTGCCCAGATTCCACCTTCAATTTGGATAGGGGTAGGAAGCCTAGGAAGTATTGATACCAGTGAGAAGGTATGTATAGCTGTAACCTGATTTTATTCTCAGGACAGCCCCATAACAGGGATATTGTCCCCATTTTACAGCTGAGGCAACTGAGGCTCCAAGAGGTTAAAAAACTGGCCCAATGACACATCACTTAGCAAAAGCTAAAGTCTCAGACTCTAATGACAAAGCTTTTCCATCACAACATTGATCCTTTGATAAAAATACACAGCTTCCAGGTATCAGTAACCAGAGGATTAAATCAAATTCTTTTTAGGTGAATTTATATATACATACTAAGGGGAGACAAGGATGGCAAGGGTAGTTTAGATCTCCAGATAACTTGGAAAAAATGTGGAGTGGTTGTTTAGTATGGAACTTAACCTCTTGGTTTAACCAGAGCTCTGTGGCTTCACTGACTGCTCCAGCCTCACTGCCTCTTATTCAAACACATTTTAATCATGACATTTCTTGTTTTACATGTGTGTCTCCCCCACTTGATTGATTGGAAGCTCCTTGAAAATAATCCTTGCATTGTGTAAGCTCCGTGTACTGAGAAAGGCCCCATGAATGAGAACTGAATTTAATTGAGTTGAGTTGAATTAAAATTATGAGAAGGAACCAAACCCTAGCCCTTGAAATAAGGGTGAGATGGAGTGAGTAGCGGGTATGGGTGGGGCTAAGAAGGAGAGGATAAAGTGTGTTAAATGTTAAGCTAAGTATTCAGCTTGTAAAGAGTAGCTGACAACATTTGATGTGTTTGAAAGACATCTAGAAACAATATCCGTCATATTTTTTCCTTGAGAGGAAAGCAATATGTCTGTTCCTTAGAAAACAGAACTTGGAATATCATTGCCCTCCTAGGAATTGAGAGCAATCAATACTAAATGCTGTTTCTTCCACTGTGGTGGATTGATTGTGCTGTATTTTGGTCACCTACTGTCAATACCTCATCCACAGTTAGGTTTGCAGTTTATTCAATGAATACATAAATATATACATTAATGAATGAATGAAAGAAACCAAAAGGATTGAGAGTCAAGACCCTTTAGAGATGGAGGGCACTTAGTGAAGAACTTGCCCAATTCCTCATTTCACAAGTGAGGACACCAAACCTGGTAAAGACTTAGGGAGATCAAGCCATCATTTAAACACAAAGCTGGGCTCCAACAAAGGCCTTCACGCTTCTATCCAGAATTGTGCTTTTTCCACCAGCTGTACTGATAAATTACTAACAGTGCTCCTTTTTTTTGGCTCATGGTTTCCTCCTGGCAGATTGGCAGACAAGAAAACTGGGGTGGTAGAGTGAGCAATCCATGGTTAAATTCTCTACTTTGTTTTGAATGTCAACCTGGGTGTGTTTGTGTTTGTCTTTCCCCTCCCTAATTATCAAGCTGGATAACTGTTTGCCTACAGTGCCCGTTGGCCACCCACTGTCCAACAGATAAATCACAGAGAAGCCTGGCTCCATATGGAGTTGCCTGGAAAGTTTATACACATGAAAAGACAGTCTCCAGGTAACATCTCTCTGGCACTCTTGAGAAATGCAGTTCTGCGATTTGCCTATTTGCTTTAATCATCCCCAGCTTCACTTCCTAAGTGTCCAGGAATGAAAAAGCAGTGAATAAATAGGCTGTCTGCTTCTCAGAAGCTTCGTGGAGAGGCAGGAAATGCTGTTGACTTGACAGACACTCTCTTCTCATTAACTTTCGAATCATGCCAGCAGCCATGTGTCCCCGTAGCCAGTGATCAAAACGCGATGATGGGCTGAACCAAGATGACCACTCTTCAGAATCATTCTCCCTCAGTGCTGTGAAAAACCACTGTCCAATATGCAGGTGGATAGGAATTAGGTAAGATTCTATGACAATAATCACGAAAATCTAAGCTTTCACTAATAGGTATGATGGATCTTATTTTACGGGCAATTTGCCTTCTTAGAACACCATGGTAGAAAATAGTAATTGTTAACAGTAATTGATCACTTGTGTATGTGGCAGAAATTATGTCAAGCATCTTGCAATATATTATCTCATTTAATTCTCCAAACAATACGCTTAGGGAGGCACTGTTCTTAATCTCATTTTATAAATGAACTGAGAGGTTGTGTAACTTGTGAAGAACAGACAAGCTGGTAAAATATGGTGCTGGGATGTGAACCCAGGCATTGGGCCCTTGGTCCTGACCGTAAACCGTAATGTCTTGCCAGCAGTGGGGATGATCGTCCTAGGAGTTCATATTAGTAGAGCACTTTCCAGATTGCAAAGTGCTTCCATGTACATTGTCTCCTCAGAGCCTCATAGCAATTCTCTAAGGTCAACAGGGAATTATTCCTATCCTCATTTTATAGACACAGAGAGGTTCTAAGTGACTTTTCCAGCATGATCCAGTGGCATAACCAGGCCCTGAGCCCAAGTCTTCTTTGATTTTTGTCCTGTTTCTACTATATCATGCTGACCCTGGAGTCCCCATGATAACTTATTCCGAATCAAAGCAAGTTCTTATAAAAGCGAAATTCAGTGGTATTAAAGTATCAATAAGATGAAGCTCAAATTAATAGCTAGGCCCAGCCACCTAACTATTAGCTTCTCTAGTCCTCTTCATCTAAACGCCAGAGAGAAGGCTGATTCCTATTTCTGCCTGGCCAAGACAACTGCTGAATTAAAGAACGAAAAGCAACAACACAACTCTAAGAGCTAATAGAAGCCCTGACTCCTTTCTCTTGGCTGAAAGTATAAACTTTCACATGCCATTACCACTTCGCCCATTTAAACTGTAGAATGTTTAATTTAGGAATACATTGTGTCGAGTTTTTTGGTACAATGTAAGTGATTAGATTATGAGATCACTGATAAGGGCTAGCAACCATGTATTTATATTTCTACAGAACAGAATAAATTCCTACAGCACTTACATTCCGTGTGCTGATCAGGATCCCAAACGCATGGGATTATACATTTGATTATAGTTGTTTTGAAAACGAGAATTTGAGAGATTAGCAATTGCTTATGAATCACCAAATTGCAAAGCAGGAAAGGATTATATTGGCAAAATTCTTTCCTTAGAGAAACAAAGGTATGAAGTTCAAGTTAACAGCTGGTCTAAGGTCACGTAGCTAATTAGCAAAAGAAGGGGAATTAGAACCCAGATTCCAGGTTTTCAATTTATAGTACTTCACTCTCCATGTGCTAGTCAGGAGTTGACAGAGAAAGTCATCTGCTGATTGCTGTGATAGTGAATTTTCTAAGGGAGTGTTTCCTGAAGCCTGGTCAGTACCTGGGGAGAAGAGGGTCAGTCAGCTTTTCCCTTTTATATCCAATGGGAATTGAAGTTCATCATCAGAATGCCTGAAGGAATGGGTCCAGTTTCTATAATTCTTCCTGAGACCTGGGGGTCTTGACATGAGACCACTAAGCTATTCTGCTTGGTTATCCAAAGCATGGATTCATGATAAGTATTGCCTCTCTTGGCACCCAGTACAAACTGACTTGATTTTGCCTGCCACCAGGCAAAAGTAAACTTCCCACTTCTCATTGCTGTGTTTTTTGGGACTGCATGGATCTTAGTTGGGCTTTTGGAGATCTGTTTCATGCTGGTGTGAAGTGGGGACCGAGCTCTCTGAGCACCCATCACAAAGCGGTATTGAAATGTCCCTTTCCATCGACCCTCTCTGGGCTCTCCCCATCTCCACCCTCACCAGCGGCTCCACACACACACATTCAGATAGTCTCCTAGGACTCACTGTCTTCCCAGTTCTCTCTCTTTCTCTTTCTGCAAGTATCCACCCTGTTTTGGTAACCGTGGCAACAGGTGAAATACAATCCCAATATTTGCTTGCTGCCTCTGTCACCCAGCCCAGCACGTGCATCGCCGGCTCTTGTTTTTGTGTTTGTTTAACGTTCCCAAGCCTGAAGTCAGATGCATCTGGGCAAGGACGCCACGCACGGTCGGTCTGGTTTGGAACACTCCCTCTCACACTGTCTTCAGGCACGTCTTCTTTGTGTGTTTGTATATGTGTGCGCACGCGTGTTTCCTTGTCTGCTTTAGAACGTTGTACAAATAAGTTCAGCTTATGTTAGAATAGCCAAGCGGGAAAAGAAGGAATTTTACACATCTTGTTACAAGGAAGTTCTGCTTTGCAGAGATATATTTTGGTCTTTTTCTTGGAATTTATGTCGCTTACACTTTCCAAGATTTTTGCCAGCACCGCTAATGAGGAAAGTTTGCTTTGCACTTCGGGATGATGGTCTGCCTTGAGTTGGTTTTTTATGTGGCAGGTACAACAGATCTGTCAGAAAACTTGTGCCTTGAGGGGGATGGAAGGGGGGGCATTGGGGAAGATAGAGGAGGCAGAGTTTTCCTAAAAGTGTGGGATTTTTCTTTTGTTAAAAAAATAAAAGGGAGAATCCAATCTTCAAATCCAAAACTAACCAAGAATGTATTTTTCCTGTTGGTATCCTTTCAAATGGTCTTTCTATCCCCTGTTTGTTTGAAAATCTAGCTGTACTATATAGTATTGTATATTTTATATATTTTATTTGCCTTAGTATAAGATGAATCATTAGGTTCTCAGAAGTGGTGAGTCTCAACAGTAAAAATAAATACATCAAGTATTTTTATTTTGAAACGGTATTTGCAATCACCAGACAGAAGATGTGTTTCAGGAGGATGAGATTTTCATCCAACTGCGGCCTTGGATTCTAGAGATTAGAAGTGCAAACAGAGAGGCAAGGCAGTAACCTGATTTCAGTAGAGAGCCAGCATCTGCAGAATAAGAGGGAACAAGAGCGCACTTGGGTAGAATTTCAGAGTTGGCAAGTGTTTCACTTGCACCCTTTCCTGGACTGTGCTTCTCCCTTTTGGCACCTCCGCATGGGAATGTGCCCATGTTTCCAAGGTACCAGTCCTGTGTCCCTCCCAGCCTCTCCTGCTTCACTCAGCTCCGCGCACCATGGTCACTCTCTGAAAGCCCCTCCCAGGAGGCTGGCATTTTTCTGAGGGCTTCTGGCTGCCTTGCCTCTCCTATCCTATTTCCCTCGCTTTGCAAACTGAACTCCTCCTTTTTTACAAGACTTAGCTCAAATGCACATCACATTTCCTGCAAAGTCTTCTCAACTTCCTCAGGTAGACAGGAGCCACGCCTTCTGCTGGGGTCGACTCCATTTGCACCTTGTTTATCTATTCCTTGTACAGGCTTTATTACGTGTCATCGTCTGTGTACCTGCCTCACTGCCAGCCTGTGAACTCCTTGAGAACAGAGGCCAATTTGATGCCATGTCCCAGGGCTGGCATCTTTCCTGCACGTTCTAGGTGCCCAGTGAATGTTTGTTGATAGAATGAAGGAAGGAAAGTCATAAACCCATTTAGATGGAGATGGTACTGTGACTTATTATACTGCTCCACGCTTTGGGCTTTTTTTTTTTTTTTTTTTTTTTAAGTTCCAGGGATAAGGTAGGACTTAACTCAGATGATTGATTCACCAGTGGTAGAATTTCAGGACCCATGACAAGTGGGTGGGAGAGAGATATTTGAGCAGGTGAGAATCCTTCCCACAATTTCCCAAATCCCTGCATCGGTATCTGGGGGCTCTGCCAGCCACAGCCAAGTGCAGCTCTGCAGAGAAGCCCTGCATAAGACTTCTGGTTTATATCCTGCTTTTGAAAACTTTCACATGATACTATGAGCATTTTCCCATATCACTAAATATCTTTTGAAAAAATGTTAATAATTGTATAATTTATCCTATGGCTATTGCATAAAAATTTTCACTTTATTTCTATTTCTGGGTATTTAGATTTTCTCTACTAGAAATAACATTTTTTTTTTTTTTTTTTTTTTGTGGTACGCGGGCCTCTCACTGTTTTGGCCTCTCCCGTTGCGGAGCACAGGCTCCGGACACGCAGGCTCAGCGGCCATGGCTCACGGGCCCAGCCGCTCCGCGGCATGTGGGATCCTCCCGGACCGGGGCACAAACCCATGTCCCCTGCATCGGCAGGCGGACTCTCAACCACTGTGCCACCGGGGAAGCCCTAGAAATAACATTTTGATTAGAAAAATAAATCAAACAAAAAACTGATCTGAAATTATTTAATTATATCTTTGATTATTTCCTTAGGATAGATTCCTAGAATTAGGATTACCAGGTCAAAGGGAATAAACATCTTAAAGACTTGGTATATATACTGCCAAATTTCTTTAAATTTACACTTATTTTCATTCCTTCCTGTAACATAGGAGGACATCTGTCTTATAGCATTTTCAGAAGTATTAAACATTCTCATTTTAATACAAAATCTTGGCCAGTTTTTGTTTGTATTTTGTACATTATGGTAATGTTACACATCTTTTTCTATATTTGTTGGCCACTTGATTTTCTTTTTTGGATACATTTCTGTACTTTCATGCAATTTTTCTTCATTGGGGTGAGTATTGGAATACAGGGAACAAATGATAGAGCAGGTTATCCTCCCTCTACTGCATTTTTCAAATTCTTAATAATTAGCTGACTTTACTACCTTACTTTACTAATTATATTTTTGTTTCTAAAACTCAGTGCATGTCTGAAAATATATTTAGTAGTTCTTTGGTGTTTTGTTTTGTTTACATGACTCTTTTGCTTGGATGCACAGTGTTTTGAGAGTTTAAAAAATCTCCTTAAGCTTTCTGATTTTTATAGTTATTCAACTGACTTATTGCAAAAATGTTGGCTTCCCTAGGAATATGAATGTGGCTCTTCCACATTTTCTGTTTTTATCTAACCAAGCCTTTGTTTATTTAAATATAAATCCAAGTATCTTAAATAAACTGAAGATATGTTTGTGTCTCTCTCTTATCTGAGGTAGATTATATGGATCCTGCTTTATCCCATTTATGAGAAATCAATCTCTGACCATTTTTATTTCACCAGCCATGATGGAAGTATATGGATTTATATTGATTGAACTTTATCATATTACTCAGTGGTTAAATGTCACTGAATCCATTCTCAAGCAAGAAAGTTAAACTGAAAATATAAAATAGCTTAATTCCCATGGGGTGATATTAATGGAGTATTATTTTAAGGTTGAGTGAGTCTTATGTTAACCAGACTGTAACCTCCTTACTAGTGCCCAGGCCCCCTCAGGGGAGGGATCTGACTACCTAGCACATAGTTGGCACAGAATGTCTCTCCGTCAAATCAATGAATGTGAGTAACTATATAATAATAACAAACATGCATTGAGTGCTGATCATGGGCCATGTGACCATGTGATTTTCACGTTATGAAGATTCAGTGAGGAACTGCACATAAAGCACTGAGACTAGGCATTTACATGTATTCTCTTATTCCATCCTCACAACTATCTTATGAGGTAGGTATCCCTGTGTTTTGTTGTTGTTGTTGTTGTTTGTTTTATTGAAGTATAGTTGATTTATAGTGTCATGTTAGTTTCAGGTGTATAGCACAGTGATTCAGATTAGATAGATAGATAGATAGATAGATCGATCTCCCTGTATTTATAGGCAGATTAGCTGATGTTCAGAGGACAGTGCCCAGGGTCACTCAGCCAGCAAGTAGCAAACTGAAGATTTGAACCCTACTCTGAAATCTGACCCTTCCATGCTGGATCTCTGCTTTGGCAACCCTAAAACAACACGGTGACTGGATTCTAGTAGGGGTAGAAGCAGTGACAATTAATTGGCAAATATTTATTATTAGTGTCAACTATGCACTAGGCTTCCTTTTTTTTCTTCTTCTTCTTTTTTTAAGCAGTAGACCCCTGACATTCCTGAGAGTTTTGCCTGGCATTGCTGTGAATCCCCAAACCCATGCAGGTAGCACATCACATCCCTGTACCCAGGACAATAGGCAGAGAAAACCACATTGCAGTCCTGACCCTGGATGGAGGGCCAGACTGACAGTATTCCTGCCCAGAACTGTGTAGCAAATGTAGTTTAAATCTGCACCCCAGCAAAAGTTCAAATTACTATAGGTCCTGGAATTTGAGGGTTATTTTTTAGTATTTGAAACCTTGAATGTTGGAAATGTTGAACCTTGGAAAATACCAAGTCTCTGTGCCTTTAACGATAATGTTAATAATGACTGATAGCTCATATTTTAAGATATGTACAACATTTTCCCACCTTTCACACAGATGATCAAGCTAGCCTTTTATGGGAGCCACAGCTCTCAACTAGAATTAAGAATAAGATGAGTTTGCTTTTTGTTTTTCTTTGAGAAGTAGAATGAACCATTGGCTGAGAACAAAGACCCTACAATCAGACTGCCTGGCTTCAAATCCTAGCTGCAGGACCTGATTGCTTAACCTCTCTGTTCCTCGTTTTCTCATCTGTAAAATGGGGATAATGGTAGAGCCTCACTTATAGAGTTATTTTCAGGATTACATGAGGTGATACAGGGAAATCATCTGATACAGTACCTGGGACACAGTCATTTCTCTTTCTCTTTATATATTATTTTCTTTCCTTTCCCCCCCTGCTTCAAAGGTTACTTCTCTTTCTTTTATTGGTTTAATTCATGATTTTTAAAACATACTTATACAAAGTTCTCACTAAGAGAGATGAAGTGCCTTACTTTTGATCATTCAGCAAAGCTGTGGTAAACTCAGGTCTAGAATTCAACTCCCAGTGTTGATCAATGCACTAAATTACTCTGCTCCTTATAGGGACTTAGATATGAAAACCCCTGGGAGTTACACAGCTGCTGCTTTGAATTCACCAATTAATTGAAATATGTAAGAATAAAAATGACTTTAAAAAAAGTTTAAAATAGTTAAAAGCTTATTTTAGAAAGCAGAGCTCAGTGCAGCGTATTTTTGAATCTCAAACACATGTTCTTATTTTATGGTTTGTTAGTTCACAAACATATGAATATGAAAACATTTTATAACATTGAATATTTTAATGTTAAGATATTAGGGCTAAAATTACACAAAAGATGAAAGGCTCACCAAGAAATATATATTAAATTCCACTGCCTAAAATAGGCTTTCACTATGCCTGTGCAAATTACTTGAAATTATACAAATATTTGGAATATGTCTAGCCACGAGACTCAGCTATGTACCCTAAAATGACATGAGTGGTGCCATGCCAACTTTTGGCATTTATTTTTTTTCCACAACACCTAGGATCATTATTGGTTTGAATGAGAACTTCCCTTATGCTCTGCAAGTGGGTTTGGAAGAAATGCTAGTGAAGGAGAACTTCCCAGTCCCTTGGATGGAGGTGGTTGAGTCTCTAGGACATAGTTAAGAAGGCTCTTTGCCAACATACCCTTTGGAACAACCATACCCGTGATAACAGAGTGTGAAGACCTGATTATTTTCAAGTCTGATGAATGAGTCCAGCTGTTCTGTAGACTGGTATGGGGTATGTGAGAACATGGGATCACAGCAAAAGCATGTTTATCTCACTTCATCATTGCAGTGAATTTTATCTCCTGGGAATTTTCTTAAAGAGCAAGTCTGGACAGTCATGGCTTAATGACCAGGAGCTCTGCAAGCTAGTTGTTCCTCAGTTCCAGTTATGCAGAAGACAGGGCCTGCATTTGTAAGGAAAGATAAGCTAAAGAGCTGTGCATGTTCCTTAGACAAAGATAATTTGTCACATCACCACCATTAATCTCTTAGTTCCCAGCTCACTTGGTTCCAAGATATCTGCTTTGTAGATTTATTATATATGTAGAAATGTCTCTACCAGTCCACTGAGCCATCAATTCCTTTTTTCATCCTTTCATTGAAAAAAATATCGAGCCCCTCCAAAATGCCAATATTATACTTGGTCTTTGGGAATAAAACTATGAATAAGACATAACTCAAGCCTATAGGAACTTACAGTCCAATGGAGGAATCAGGTAAGTATATAGACAACCAAGTATATTGTGATAAAGGTTATGATAAAGTCAAGTGCAGAGTGTGTGTCAAATCCACCTTCATGGTGATGGCACTGAGACCTCTAGAGTGGCTCTCCAGGAAGACCTCTTGGATGAGTCAAGCTCCTGTGCTCTTCAGCACGGTGGCCACTAGCCACATGTGGCTACTTAAATTTTAAATTCATTAAAATAAAATAAAATGTAAAACTCCAGTTCTGAGTTTCACTAGCTGCATTTGAATGTTCAGTAGCCACATGTGGCCAGTGACTATCATATTGGACAGCACAGATAAGGAACATGTCCATCATCACAGAAATTTCGATCCAACAGCTCTGGTCTAAGCAGATCAGAAGGGTGAGAAGGAAGGGTTTTCCAGGGGGAATAAATAGAGTGACCAGAAGCCTGGAGATACTAGAGAAGAGATAGCATAGGAAGTTAGCTAAAAAAAAAAAAAAAATTTGAAACATGCATGTATGTATAATATGTATGTATGTATGTATGTATGTATTCATTCAAGAAGCATGTATTGTTTATGCTACAGTTATGGATTTTGCAAAGACACAATGCCAGCCTCTAAATAACCTGTATATATTGAGCAAGGTTGGGGGAGGGGTCATAAAAAATTACCAAAAACTGTATTTGAGTTCAAAAGAGAGACTGATTATTGGGGGTCAGGAAGGAGACTTGAAGGGTTCAGGCCAGTTCAGTCTTCATGAAGTTACTGCTTTTGATCTGGGTCTTGAAGAGCTGTTAAGATTCAGACAGGGAGGTAGAGTTAAATTCCTTACCTTGGTTAAAAAAACAGTCGAGTTTCTTCCAGCGTTAGGGTTCCAGCAAGCAGCTGAGAAGCTGAGGACTCTCCCCACCGGCATATTCATTAATGTCTTTCTCATAAGACTGCCGTTTGTACAATGGGGAGCTTATTCGGCCGTGCCAACTTACATGGAATAGTCCCCCTTCTAAATGGTGTTAGCATGGATTAGTTTAGGGAAGCTTGAGCCAGATCTTGTTTGCAGTAGGTGGCTGAAAAAAGGACTTGGGGAGGGAGGTATTAAGGATTATGCAAATCACTGGCTGATATGTAGGCTGGCAACTGGAGACTTCTGTAAAAGCAGCTTTTATATGCCACTAGTTGAGGGAACTTGGAAGCAGTTCTAGGCATGTTATGGGCAGATGACTTAGGCAGATCCGATGAAAATAACAGTAAACAACCATGTATGTATATAAATTTTATTCTCTGAATTGTACAATCAGATCTCATAAAACTCACCCCTGGCCACTTATTCCCTAAAGTTAGAGACAGTGAGCACTTCCCTTTTCTGTTTGGTATTTTTCCTCTGCTGGGAGTGTCTACAAAGTGCAATTGAGTTCTTGCTTATCGAAAAAGCCACTTGGCCTTCCATTTCTAGGACTGTGATGTACTTTGTTGTTTGGGAAACACTGGTCACAGAAATCTGTTTGAAGGAAGAGATGGATTCAAGGGATCAACAGAGAAAGGTCTCCTTAACAAAAACTATTCTAAAGTGTGCTGAGACTCACGTGGAGATCAGGTCTTTAGAAATTGTGTAAAATGGTGAACAAGATAAAGGGAAAATCAGTTTTGTTGCAGATCCCTATTTAAAATCTCCTTGCTTTTTTATCCTTTTTCAGTAGAAAACCATTTCATACGTCTACCTCTTAAGAAAACAAAAAGGTAATTGCAAAGGTGGCATGAATGATTTGGGAGAAAAGGAGAATTTTTTTTTTCCATTATCACTTGGCAAGTAATTTCTAAAGTTTACTTAAATGTAGTTTGATATTTATTCAAGAAAATGAAACTTAAAAGGACAATATTCTATCTGGGTTTTAGACTTTGAGCTTCTCAAGACCAAGAACACACTATGAACACATTACCTGGCCACCCAGTAGATTTTCTACACACTTGTTAAATTAACAGATTTCTACTTGACTGAAGGTTGTTGAGTTACCAAAAGTTCTGTGGGGTGGGGCACATTTCAAAAGGTTTGTAGTGCTGGCTTTGGAACTCCAAGGTGGATCTTCTGCAAGCAATTCTTCTGCCTTGAAGGCAGGCCTGACTCTCACACAGGACTGGTGTTCCCCAAGTGTGTTTAAAAGTCAGTCATTCAGAACTCAAAACAGTTTTTTTCACAAGAAATGTCAGAGATGGTTACTTTCCCAGGGCTGCCCACAAAAGCCTTTTATTCCATAATGTAGCTAAAAGAGTCTGTCTACACGTGTTGAGAGAAGAATGGAGTAGTATAAATAGGACTCCCCTCCCACCATCACTGGAGACAGTGCTTTTTAGTTGCTCTAGGGGCAGCCACCTGGGCTTTACTGAGAAGGAAAGGAAACACGTTTCTCTCTGAGGGGAGCATATCCCTGGAGTCGTCCCTGGTACGGGCTCTTGTAGAGTGAACCTCTACAAAGTCAAGATGTATTACTTTTTTTAAAAAAGACAACTCAATACCTCCAGAATGAAGTGTGCTTTGAACTTTCTCTTCTTTCATTACTGTGAGCTCCATTGTGGCTATTTCACACCATTACTGGGTTTAGAAACCAGAGGAATGATGATCATACACCGTAGAAATCAATGTCCCTAGGATTCGTCATTAGCAAAGACAGGCATCTCCTACTGGCTTAAGATATCGACCTTTTCATAGCCCTTAAAAATAACCACAGTGCCCCGTTCTCACATTCAATTGATATATTGTGACTTTTTGATGTCGGAGCAATTGATTGATTGATTCTTTTTAGCACCAAAACCAAAGACAGGAGTGATGGAGATGACCTAGAGACAGATTAAGTCTTCCCCTGCCAGGGGCGATTCTATATGCTTTGCCTCATCTCAGACAACAAGCCCTTCATCTTCTCCTCATCATTAATAGCACTACCATTTTCTAACATTTTTGTCCACCTAGAAATTATATCTATGAGTTCTTAAAACATAAATGACTACCCTGCCAACCGTCATTCACCTAAAATGATACACTTGGAAAATTTTCAACCAGTATCACAGACTATTGCTTTTTTCTTGCTTTGCTTTCACGATTTGAGAGTTGAGACTTGGATGAACGTTGAGACTCTAAAAGGCTATGGCTAGTTGTCCTTAGTGATCAAGGCTATTTTGGAAAGAAAAGAAAAAAAAAAGAAAAAAAAAACTGGACAGTAGAACACTTAGGAAACAGTTTCTCTATTGGTTTGTTGAGCTGCCATAACAAAGTACCATAGACTGGATAACTTAAACAACAAAAATGTGTTGTCTCTCAGTTCTGGAGGGTAGAAGTCCAGGATCGAGGTGTCAGGAGGGTTTCTTCCTTTGGAGGGATGTGAAAGAAGGCTCTGTTCCAGGCCTTTCTCCTTGGCTTATAGGTGGCCACCTTCTCCCTGTGTCTTCACATGGCTTTCCTCTGTGTGTCTTTGTCCTAATCTCCTCTATTTATAAGGGAGAACATCAGTCATATTAGATTAGAGCCCGCCCATAGGACTTCATTTTACCTTAATTACCTCTTTAAAGACCCCATCTCCAAATATAGTCACATTCAGAGGTACTGGGGGTTTGGACTTCAATGTATGTCTTGTCAGGGGGAGCACAATTCAGCCCATATCAGTTTCCAAAAGTAAACTGAAGATTACTTAAATCTTAGACTCTTCAAACAAAACCCTGACCAGGACCCTGTGATCGGCCTTTGCAAAATCAAATCTCAATTTCAGCAAACATAGAAGCTTGCAGATTGGTCCACTTCTGAAGCTTAGCTTCAGGGCTGGGTTAGGGTGATGGAACAAGAGAGGTGCCCAGGGTACAAATTTAAGAAAACACTCACTCTTAGGGTTGTACAAATGATGACTTTGCACTGATGCATTTGCACAACCATGAGAGTGAGTATCCCCTTAAGAGCTGTGCCCTGGGTGCCTCTCTTGCTCACCCTAGTCCCGGTGCTTCTTCGGAGGAAGGAGAAAGCTGTCCCTATGTCACATTCACATGGCTCTTTCAACTACATCCTGGCAAACATCTAGTGTTTAAGTGTTCTCAGAAGTAACTGAAAGTGTGATTAACAGAGGTCGGGGGAGGGAATATGGGTCCCGAGTCCTCACCCGGTTGTTAGTGACAGCCACTGAACCAGGGATAGCTTTTGAGGTCCCTGTGCCGTATCTCTACATTCATGACCCAGTGGCAGACTTGCTCTTGTTTGGCCATATTCTCAGCCACGTACTCAATGGCCTAGAGAACAGCACGGAACTTGGGAAGTGGGTCATTGCCCCTTTGCGTGAGTCTATGCCCAGCTTAGAGTGTGCTGAGATTTGGGGTACTGTATCAGTGCCCTGGCCCCGTCTGAAGTGCCCGGCTGTGTTCTGAGAGCTGAGAAGAAGCAGAGGCACCTTCACCTCTGCCCATGGCTGTTGCCTCTGCCATGAACTTAAGCAGCCTATCTGCCATGGCAGAGCAGAGCCCCATGGCCCAGAGCAGATGTGGGCACGTTGGCTTGGAGCTGTCTAGACGGGGGAGACGTTTCCTTCTTGCCCCCTTCAGTGACTGATCTGACCACTGAAGCAATGCAGATGGTCTCCTTCGAGAAGAGGCATGATTAGCAAAGCAGTGAATGCTGCTGTTTTCTAAGAGACCAGCAAGGACAGCTCAGTCCAAGGCTTTCAGGATTAACATTTTCATGCTACCCAGGACCCTCTGGCTCCCCGCTTTCGCCGAAGAACCTGTACTTCCTTTTAGAGCCTGCGGGAGTACTCCTCTAGAAACCCCAGCTTCGTGCTAGCCCAGTGCCTCGATGTGAACGTGTAGAGCCCTTCTGAATATTTCCTTGTTCTGAGAGGAAACTAAAAACTATCTCTACCCTTCCATCTAACTATTAAAAATGCACTGTAGAATTTCCTTTACAAGTTGGTCTCTAAGGAGATGCAAAGCTAATTTTCCAACAGGCCCCCTCTATTTTAGTGTCACATTAAAGTTTCACCAATTATATGAGTGATAATAAATTCTCCAGCGACATGAAGGGAAGAAGTTTCAGTACGAGGGTAGGTCTGCCTGTAACTTTCTCCTTCTGTTCCGCCACGTGGAGCAGCAAGAAAAAGTAGGTTCAACATGGCATCCATCTGTAGCAGACCATTTTAACACCATGAAGCCTACTTGAATTGTGTCTTGGGGCTAAATTATCTTATCTGAGACCTTGCTGCTCAAAGTGGGGTTTCTCAACCTACAGCCTTGGCGCTAGTTGGAGATGCAGGATCTCGGACCCCACCTTGGACTTACTAAATGCAAACCTGCATTTTTAAAAGATGGTCAGGTGGGTCAGAGGCATATATGAAGGTGAGGAGAACTGATTTAGGAACTATTGAACCTGAGGAGATTCTGGCCCAAGACAGGAATATTTTGAAGTATCCACTTCACCCAAAAGCTGCTAATTAACTTGAGCAGTTCTGTTACAGTAGATGATTTTTTCCTGTCAAGTCCTTTTGTAGTTGGTCCCTGACTTATCCAGTCTTCATAAGGCCCCTTCAGTTTCTAATGAAGCTTAATTGATTAGCTCTATTTGTGAAAAGCTCAGGCCCTAGTAAGTACATGCCCCCACTGGGTACACAACTAAATAGTTTATGAGGTAATTCGTATTTTAATGTCTTTCCTAATGAGTCCTTTCAGTAATGAAATCCCCTGAGAAAATGTTACTGGTTTACAGACATTTCTTAGGATTCTACAGAGGGGAGACTGATGGAGCTAGAAATTTTAGGCTCCAGTGTAGAAAATAGTTTCAGTTCAAAACCGGCCTGATTTTTTTTTTTTCTCAAGAAAAAATTTTATACCTTGTTTTTCATACCTTATTTTATAAACTTTTTTATACTTTATTTTCTAAGTTCCTATCTTCTCAATCATTTTCCGTATTAGAAATAAGATTTTCTTTCCTGAGGCGGTTCTGGAACTCCTTACTTCTGCTGTAAGTAAATAATATGAAGGCCGCCAATGTGTATCGTCTTATATGAACAGGAAGGATAGATGGAGAGGAAGAGAAAAAGGGACACACACACGCGCGCGCACACACATACACGTGCACATACACAAGCGCACGCACATAAGCACCTGGTCGGTGATTTGATGGTCTTTCATTGTATTTTAAATATTCTCAGCAGCGTCATTTCTGTAATAGACGGTGAATGCATCAGTCATTACTCACTAAGGCTAAAGCCAAAATGAATCCCATAATGAGAAAGAAGCATTTAGAACTGCAAAGTGGCTGAACAACAAGACAGTTATCTGCAGAGTGGCAGAATTCTATCCAAAGAGAGGTACAGCCAATTCCCTTTAAGTGAGGGCAGCAGCAATGTCATACAGGTCTGCTGGCAGCTGTGTAGAACCTGTCATGGTGAAGGGACTCACCTTCCTGTTTCCATGGCAGAGCAGAGAGAAGACACACGCACTCTTAAACCCTAACTTGAAGCCAGATACCCAGGCAAGGAGGACCAGTCCCAGCACATTTTTTCCAGTTTCATCCTCTGAGGAAGGTTCAGGCACGTTCTGGGCTAGCCTGCTGCCATGACACCTGTGGCCTGTCCTGTAAATGATGGAGAGGCAAAGCTTGGCCCTACCTTGCTTGACACAAAGATCGATGCCTCCCAGCCTGTACTGGATGATGAGAAACAGCCTTTGTTTACCAGTTTTGCCCTTTCATTTGTTAATGGCCCCCCCTTCCTGAGGGAGCAAGCTTTCTTACCTGGATCCAGGAAATGGAGAAGATTCTGAAAGGTGTGGGGAAGGCCCTTCTATAATCACTGTTCAAGGTGGTGTGTTGATGTCTGTTCCTCTAGGAGAGAAGCCAGCACAAAATGACAGGGTCAGTGGATGTATTCCAGTTGGGCCTGTGGCCATGTGGCTGGCTTTGGTTGATGGCTTGTTACCTGATGGTGTTGGATAAGCAGGATAAAAAATAATGACTTAATAGGCCATGTTTTAATAACATGTCTATAGGCCACTTGGAACAGGGACAGTGAAGAGCTGAAGCGGAGTGTTTTGTTTTCCTACAGCCTGGACTGCCTTCATGGTAGTCTAAGCAAGTCCAAGTCTATATAAGACACATTTAGTGGTAAATCCCTAGAGCTGTGGGTATCTTGGGTTTTTATGAATGAGGCAAGCAAATAGATGTGTAGGACCCCTTTGAAATCCAGGTTAAACTCTGGTTGTCATCATGTGAAAGAACAATGTGCAGGTAGGGGAAATCTCTTTACTTGAAGCCAGAGTTGGTGATTTTAAGGGCAGAGACTGCATTCTGACCATGACCCTATTGCAATGAGAGAACATGTGTCCTAGCCAAAGAGAATGAGTTACTAGGGCTCAATGTTGTGAAACAAGAAGAATCCCAGAGTTCTGAGAAGACTCTCCAAATGCCCTGAGCAGGCTTTGTGGAGGCTACTTTGTTCTTGAGAAGTGAGACTTCATTATCTATGGAACAAATGAAGCTAGAACTTGGCATTGGAGGATATTGCTGAGCAAGGACGCCTCTATACTTGACTTACTATGCAGGGAGGAAAAGAAGCCTGCCTGTACACTGGCATGCAGTTAGGGTTTTAGAATGGCTTGTAGGTCTTGGTTCTCCAGACAGTGGGCTTGTGAGATGCTGTCTGGAAAGGAACAAAATGAAAGAGGGGAAGAAAAGCTCAATGCAGTTTTTCTTTCAGTGACACAGCTGCTTTTGTGCAGAGACAAAGAAAGCAACAAGAGAGCAGGAGGCTATAAGTTAAAAAAATTTTTTTTTAATTTAACCATCAAAGAAGATGTAGTGCTTTTGAAAGTTCATGCTTCTACTAAAGCTACCTTGAGCCAGTTGCACCTATCTTTGAGGAAGAAAATAGCAAGGGGGAATTTGTGAACAGAATTCAAGCCTGACCTTATAAGGCACATGCTCCAGCCCCCTCTTCTCTAGGTATTTCAGCATCTGTGAGAGCCAAGGCCTCAACACAGAGTGGTAATTTCAGCAACTTCTCTGAACACTGTTCTGGGTGAGTCAAGTAAGCTCATTCCCATTTACTTATGAGTTAATTGGCATTTAAACTCAAGTCTCCAGGCCAGTGATTTATTTTAATAATAAGTTAGCCCCATGGCAGGCCCATGACTTCATGACTGCAGCAGTGGAGAAAGGGCACACTGCCCTGATGGATGTCTCAGTGCTGCATGTGGCCGATGTACAAGGTGCTCCTCTGATCTGAGTCACTCTTGCCTCCTCTGCTTCAAGCCCCATTGGGTGGCACCCAGCTATTGGAGAGTCTACCTGCTTAAAGGGACAGTGAAAAGAAGTGGATTGAATACAAGTAATTGGGAGGAAATTATCCTTGAACAAGAAATCATCCGACACTACAAATTGTGAGGGCAGTTTGTACCCTGGCCAAATCCAATCAGTTTCCATATGTTCATTGTATGTTGCTTTTGTGAAAACAAAAGACCATAGATGCTGGTATTAGCTCAGACTTTAAATTATTGTTTTGAGTTCTATCAAATGTCATCTGCATTTTATAGGTCTCTTTACAACAGTGCCCGTAATGGTGGAATCAGCTGTTTTTTCAAAGCAATCTTTAAGGTTATTTCATGTTTATTAGGTTGCTAGGGGTACCTAATACATCAGTATGAGTAGAAGAAGTGTTTAATGCAGTTGCCAGATTTTTGTGCAAGATAAATAGTTTTACATGTCTCAGAAGTAGAATCCAATTGGCCAAGAAGTTGGCTAAGAACTGAAATTTGACATCATTCTTGGCAACTCACCTTTTTTTTAATGTGTATAATGTAAAAAAGTACACTATATCTTTTCTAGATATAATACTAGACCCAAAATGTAACCTTTAATAATAAACCTATATATGCAAATGATCAAGTATTTTTCCTAATTCTTAGTCATCGTAATAGACAGCATTTCAAATGGAATAAACTTTTCTCTTTTTTCCCCTAGTATTCTTTTTTTTTGTGGTATGCGGGCCTCTCACTGTTGTGGCCTCCCCCGTTGCGGAGCACAGGCTCCGGACGCGCAGGCTCCGGACGCGCAGGCTCAGCGGCCATGGCTCACGGGCCCAGCCGCTCCACGGCATATGGGATCCTCCCAGACCGGGGCACGAACCGGTATCCCCTACATCGGCAGGCGGACTCTCAACCACTTGCGCCACCAGGGAGGCCCTCCCCTAGTATTCTTAAAATGAGAGTATATGTAGTACACATGTATGTTACAAAGCACAGATGATATAACAAATACCTGTGAATGTACCGCCCAGCCCCAGAACTCCATCACCAGTTGTTTCTAACTACCTGTGTGCTCTTCTGCAGCCCATTCTCCTACCTCACCCTAGGGCACCACTATCCTGAGATATGTGCATATCATTCCTTAGCATCTAAAATGTAGTTTTATCATGCATATGTGAGTTTCTTAGCAATAATATTATGTAATTTTGCTTATCTTTAAGCTTTATATGGAATAGTTCTTGTATGGAGTTATCTGGACTTGCTTTTTCATTTAACATGACAAATTTCTGATAAGAAAACTCATGAATTTCATTTTAAAGAATTGGTTGGGGCTTCCCTGGTGGCGCAGTGGTTGAGAGTCTGCCTGCCGATGCAGGGGACACGGGTTCGTGCCCCAGTCTGGGAAGATCCCACATGCCGCGGAGCAGCTGGGCCCGTGAGCCATGGCCGCTGAGCCTGCGCATCCAGAGCCTGTGCTCCGCAACGGGAGAGGCCACAACAGTGAGAGGCCCGCGTACCGCAAAAAAAAAAAAAAAAAAAAGAATTTGTTGGCTGTATATTAAGCATTTTAAACTCATATCATAGGCATCTGATATACAAGAAATATAAGAAATACATTTTAAGCCTTAATGTGAGCTATGAAATTCTTCCCTATGAGAGTTAGAGACGCTTACAGTTTCCTATACTTATTATATTTTAATTAGTAAAAGATGATTAAAACATATGAATTAAGCCTTATTTTGATGTTTCTGCAATGTGGTAATTAAACCCAGAGAAGATATATTTTCCATGATATACTTATACCTAATTAGCATGTAATAATTATCAAATTAAATACTCATTTTAAATATGGAATTGAAATGTCATGAGTTGGAATCTAATTTTTTGGAATGAATTTATCAGGTAATGAAATTTCAGGCTTCCATCAGCTTTCAGGACTGTGCTAAACATAGGCCTAATTATCCCTATGGAATCTTTCAATTATCCATCTGGTTGAATACAGATTCTGAAAAATTTTAAGGGCAGAAATAGAATAGTTGATAATCTCATCAAGAATTAAATGGCACACCCCCGGTTGAAATGTTTTGGTTTAGATTCTCTAGACTTTTCCTAAATATCAAGGCAATTTTTTTCCTTCCGCATTAGCCAACAAAGGAAACCATTTGGCTGCCCACAAGCCTGGGAAGTATCAGGTAGCACAAGCAGACTGCGCATGGGGCAGTGAAGATGGAGTGGAGGGGAGAGATGCTCCTTCTTCTCATATGTGCATTTGTTTACTAAGATGCCGTTCTCAGCATTCTAAGAAAGGCACGACTCTGAAGGGATGGCCACATCCCTTGGTATTAGGTATGTTATAGAACAGCATCTCTTAAAATATTGTCCACTGGAAAACATGTATTTTTCTTAACCTCCTTACTATTTCTGACCAAAAAATGAGATTCCCTTCAGCAACGAATAAAGAATAAATATAACATGTACTCAGGTTTCCGTAAAAATGGGTTAAATTAGCCATTTCAGAACGGAGGGTGATTTTTCTACTCAGTCATGGAGTTACTCATGGTTTGCAAATATCTGGGAGGATCCAGTGCCTTCCAGATAGGACTTGCCTTTTTATGTGAAATTTGTGTGTTATAGGTACATTTTGTTTTTTCTTTTCATTATTAATGTTGTAGTTAAAAAATTTTTTTTTACTTTTGATTTTGAAATAATTTTAAACTTACAGAAAATTTGCAAAAATATACAGAGAGTTCCCATATACCCTTCATCAAACTTTCCTGAATGTTAACATCTTCTATAACCATAGAATAATTATCGAAACCAGGAAATTAACATTGGTACAATGCTGTTAGCTAAACTACAGACTTTATTCATATTTTATCTTACCCCCCCCCCCAACAATGTCTTGTTTCTGTTCTGAGCCCCAACTGAGGATCTCACACTGCATTTAGTTGTCATGTCTCCTTGGTCTCTCTAATCTGTGCGTTTCTCAGTCGATCCTCAGTCTTTCATGAACTTGATATTTTTAAGAGTCAGTTACTTTATAGAATGTCCCCCAGTGTGTGTTTGTCTGAGGTTTTCTCCTGATTATTGGGGTTAAGTATGTTTTAGAAGAACACCCCAGAGGTGATGCTGTGTCCTTTTCAGTGTATCATGTCAGGGGTACATCATGATAAATCTTATTACTGGTGGTATTAACTTTGATCATTTGGTTAAGGTGGTCTCTGTCAGGTTTCTCCACCACAAAGTTACTATCTTTCCCTTTGCAATTAATAAGTATCTCAGGAGAATATTTTGAGACTAAGGTACTCCTTGTTTTGAGGAAAATCTTCACATAGAAATCTAAATTTGTGAAATAAATACTGTTGTAATTTCCTGCATTAACAAAGAATTCTACATTTTCCCAAAGGATTCACCCCAAGATTTCATTTTAAATAGCAAGCTCAGTTCTAGTACCTTTAAAATATGGCTCATCTAATAAGCGGTGAATTATACAACTCTTTGAGGCAATATCTACTACAGTGTCTTCTTTTACGATAACATATGTCTTCTCCAATAATGCACGAATATATTCTCATCCTCTTATATGATTAGAAAAATAAGTAGAATTTCTCATACCTGGCAGGTCATTGAAAGAAGAAACTAGAGTTTATCTTCCACTCTATGTTTGTTGCTGAAAGGAATCTTTTTTTCTTTATTGTCAGAAATAGTAAGGAGGTTAAGAAAAATACATGTTTTCCAGTGGAAAATGTTTTAAGAGATGCTGCTGTTCTATAATATACCTAATACTAAAGTAGATCGGCTAAGAGGATATCAATTATATGCCACACATAATGATTCTATTCTCTGGAAAACAAATTGACAAGCTGTACCAAGACCTTTGAGGTTTTAGTTAGCCTTGAAGATGTCTGTATACTTCAGTTCCACCTAAAAGAATCAATTCAACAAAATAATTGCAGAACTAGGCAGAGGATCTTCACTGCAGTGCTGTAGAAGTAGTTGGGTGAACAATGAGGAAACAATATAATGCTGTAGAACAACTAAAATCATATTTTCAAAAAACAATGTCAGGAGAAAATGCTCTGGTGATCACAGTAATATACTATGTGGAAAAATAAAAATCTCCCTCCCTCTCACACTCTCTCTCTCTCTCTCTCTCTTTCTCACACACACACACACTCACACACACACACACACACACACACACACACAACACACACACACCCGGTAGGAATATATCAGAAAGTTATCTTCAGATGTTAGAATCATGAGTGATATTTATTTTCTTCTTTATGCTTGTTTTTCAACTCTTCCACTCTAGGTTTCTTTTATTAACAAAAAAAATATTTTTGAGAAATTAAAATTAGCAGTAATTCCACAGGTGCCTTTTGGGGAACTGGATTCTTTGAAACCTCTTTCCAAGTCCTCTTTTCAACTCTATGTAGATTACAACTTTGAAAGCAACTAAACGCAGTTTCTGAGCTTATTCTAAATATTTGTTTGTATGCATATG
Organism: Mesoplodon densirostris; assembly: GCF_025265405.1. NCBI lineage: Eukaryota > Metazoa > Chordata > Mammalia > Artiodactyla > Ziphiidae > Mesoplodon > Mesoplodon densirostris. The sequence goes on from NC_082669.1 coordinate 66,112,938, forward strand.
CACACACACACATTCAGATAGTCATAATGAACTTCTTGGTTGAATAAAATGAATAAAAGTTTAAAAATTAGATCTGTATTTCAAGAAAAAGTTTCAATGTCTGTATTTTCTATGGTTGACTTTCTAACAATAAGTAGAAAATCTGTGGGATCTAAAGACTGTGATACAAGAAAGGATGAGAGAAGGGTAACCCTACAAGGGAATATAGTTGCCCCCTGCAAAACTGAAGGTGGAGGGGGGTGCTGGATATTTTTTCTATTCTTTTTTTTCAAGCTTAGTCTTTAAAATTAAACTTTTTTAAAAAGAAAAACACCCTATTTCAACCCCATCAAATTGCAGAAAGCCAAATATCTAGCTTTCATTTTTAATCAAACAGGCTAAATATTCATGTTTATGTGACTAAATGAAACTTTTGTATGCAGTGTTTCACTCCATCTGCATGAATAGTAGCATTGTGGCAGGGTGAGGTCACTGCAGAAGGGAAAGTGAGGTAAGAACACAGCTGAGTCTACAGGCTTTTCTGCTGCAGGGCGCACCAGCTCCTTCTTAAAGCCATAGAACTGCCATTCTCACACCAAAGGCCCTCAGTTTGTTTGCCCTGGGCTGCAGCAGGGCTTGTCTGTGTGCAGGGATGCGCTGTGTGTCATGAATAATTCAAGTGTTCCAAGAGAGAACCAGAGGTGCAAGGAGTAGCCTGTGGCCAGAACCGCAGTCATGTATAGTTTCTGTCCTTTGAACATCCATTTTGGCCACCTGCTCTCAAGGGAAAAGATGGTCCCATCCGTTTCCTGCGGCTCACTCACAAGACCCAGGAGGGATCTCTGCTGTAGTTATGCGATCCCACAGTGGTGTGTTGCCCTCCCCAGCAGCAGCAGGCTGACATCTCAGAGCTACGTCACCAAAAGTTTGGTTAAAGATGAGTGTCTGTACATATTTTACCTGCAGTTCCTACTAACTTAGAGGAATAAGTCGGTTGCCAAGAGCATGCTGGCAAATAGCCCTTTGCCAACACCATCTTATTAGAGCTGTGAGAACTTGAAAAAAAAAAACACTCCTTTTTTCCCCCCCGCAACAAGCTCTCCAAGATTTTTACCTCTTGCTTTATAATGGAGAGGAATCCTTTACTCTCCGCTTGGCATCAAGCAGCATCCGATTTAAAAAATAAGATAGTTTAAAGATATGGATACCAAGCCTTTGCTTGTATCTGCCTTGGTAGGTGCCATGATATGAAGAATAACAGCTTTTAAAAGCTCTCCAGAAAAACTCTCTCACCTGAGGTCCAACCTCCATCACATAAAAAGGTAGACCACTCTGAACCTAAACTGTAAGAGTGGGTAAGGTTGATTCTTTAAAATTACCACGTCCCATAGATTGCATCCAGGATTCAGTATTGAGGATAAATGAAAGCTTAAGGTTAACCAGGTTAAGCAATCTGAGGGTTACATGATCCATGCCCCTGAGAAGATTATAGCCCCACTGAAGTAGGGGAGCAGGAAGTTAAACAATGCAAGGCAGTTTGTGACCAATGTGCCATAGGCATGCGACCAGGAGGAAGTGCTATAGAAATTCAGGGAAGGAAAATGTGCTTCTAAACTTGGTGGACTTCGAGAGAAGACCTGGTCAGGCAATGAACAGGGCACTGAAGGGGGAACAGGCTTAGGCTTTTCTAGTTGAGAAAACCAGTATGAAGAGAGGGGTGGTGATGTCTTATTTGTAACAGCTGCTCAAGATAGAATAGATATACGTATTTGTATAACTGAACCACTTTGCTGTACACCTGAAACTAGCACAACATTGTAAATCAACTATACCCCAATATAAAATAAAAATTAAATTAAAAAAAAGATACAAATTCTCGAATAGATGAATCAACTGACAGCTGACCAACTCTGTGTACCAGGATGGGCAGTAAGTAGATCTGTTGAGCTGAGAGGTTGCTCTGTCTGAGAGACATGGGGAGTCCTATTAACAGGGCACTCTGGGCGCTAGCCAGGCCCTGGAGGCTCTGGAATGCCAGCCTCAGGAAATGGTCATTATCTTTTAGGCAGGAATGAGTCACTGAGGATTAAGAGTAGGGAGGAACACGATGAAATCAGCTTTTCTGGAAGATGAATCTGGCAGGGACATGCAAGAAGCACATATCAGCTTATCATAATAAGGAAAACACCGCATTGCGGAATATTACAGGTTCCACGTTGGACAGTGTTAGACCGTGATTAAACGATGAACTCTGCTCATTTCTGGTGGTGGCTGCAGAACATTGATCTGGGCAGCTTCTCACTATGAGAAGAATGAAATGGACACTGCCAGCCAGACACCCAGCTACCACTCAGGTAGCCTCTGAACTGTATACCTCTCAGGAGCAAAAGTGTATTTCCGAAGTGTTTCAGAGATCTTCAAGTCCATTCATTCATTCATTCATTTAGCAAACATTTGTTCAAACCTGCTGTATGCTGGGCACCGTGATAGGCCCTGGGCGTCTAAAGAAAAGCAAAACAAAACAAACAAAAAAGAAAAACAAAGCACATTCTATCTTCTCAAAGAACTTATATCTAATTATTATAGATTTTTAGTGCAGATCATCAGAAGGTACAGAAGCCCAGAATTCACAGCAGATGTGGTCCCAGTGTATGTAAACCCTGTTCCCTTGAATGATTTACCCACCTGCTGGTAAGCACTCACTGGCCGTGCAGAGGGTCAGTTCCTCTGTGGCCCTGCATCTAAGAGAGAGAAGGGAAATGGAGGGCAAGTCACAGCCAGCAGAAGGCCTCCCAGCTCCCTTTCTCGGTCAAAAGCAAATTGTGTCTAAGTAACCCTTGCATTTCAGTGGGATGGAGACCTGTTTATTTTGCACTTAGGAATCTTTTCCAGAAATTTTAATTGAGAACCCAGACTTCCCGCACCAACATGCCTAACACTGGTGTTCTGCAAAGCGGCCCCTCCTCCCTGGTTATTATTTTCAGCCACAACCGTATACTTTAATATGTATAACTGATGTTCAGAGACATTTGTTGGAAGCTGAGAGCAGTATTCAGAGAGAGAGAGAGAGGTCAGTTGGCTACCTTGCATCATGTTTAAATTGCTGGTTACAAGTCAATGGCTTTACAGATAATTGGTTCAGGCACTCACCTTTCTAAGATTGTATGATCAACTGTTAATAAATGAATTTTGACAGTCTGCAATATGTTGTTTACAGGTCCCATGTTAAGCGCAGTTAATGCCTATCACATTACATTATTGCCAGTTATCAATTACCCATGCTAATTTTTTTTGAGCATACTGTTAAATGGTGTTTTCTCTGAGCCAGGCACTGTTCTAAATACTTTACAAATATTAGCACCCTGCATCCTTATAACAATCTTATGAGGTATTTACTAATATCATTCTTATTTTATAGAGGAGGAAACTGAAGCACAGAAAGGTTACATAGCTTATTCAAAGTCATGCAGTCATGCAGTGTCACGGTAAATAGCAGAATTGACATTTAAACCCAGGAGTCCCACTGCTAGAGTTTACACCTTTAACCACTATTCTGCCTTAACAATAGGCAGCAACATGAGTAAAGAAAATACAGAGAGTAATAGTATTAACAGTGCTAGTTGGAATAGTTTTGTAGCAGTGGTAGCAGTATTGCAGTAATAGCAGTAGAGTATTGTAGTAGTAGTATAGTAGTAAAGTATAGCAGCAGCAGCATTAATAGTAGTAGTAGTAGCATTGTAGTAATTGTATTGTAGTAGTATGGTACCAGTAGTATTGTAGCAGTGGTATAGCAGTAGCAGCTGGTTGTAATAGTAGCAGTAGTGATGGTGGCCAAAGTATTGTAGTAGTACTGCTGTAGTAGTAGTAGTGGTGGTGGTGGTATTGTGGAAGTAGCAGTGTAATGGTTACAGCCATCATGGTCTCTTCCATCCTCGTCACTGTGTTCTCCTTTCAGAGATGATGGTATGGAGGCTTAGAAAGGCCTAATAACTAGCAAGTTGCAGAACAGGGTTTGTGCCCACATGTACCTGAGTCCTTTGCTACCTCCTAGGATGAACACATGAGAAATAGCTGTTTCTGTAGCCTGTAGAAATCACTGCTCAGATACACTTATGTCAAGTACACAACAGCCATTGATTTGGTGGTGCTGCCCTAACCTCTGTGGTGCTTGTTGTGGTTGTTACCCTTGGTTGAATCTCTTGTCATATTCAAGCTGCCAGTTTGCTGGGGTGTTGCTGGTGAATGTGAGGGCTGGTATGTGAAGGGAAGGGAGTCCCTTGGGAAAAGCCAGCCAGATTAGTTGTGACTGAATTAACTTGTTGATTCAGTGAGACACATCAACCCAGTAGCCTCATGTAGGCACCGCTGGGGTCTGAGCCACCAGTCTGTAGGTCACTGACTCAAGCCCCTGTGAAGTCCCCACCACCACTTAGAGCAGTAAAGACTGATTAAACATGTTTATATATAATTTGAAAATGGTTCTTTCAGGAAACGTGTGGTTCTTTAAAGTCATTTTAAAACCTGAGATTTTACTTTCATTTATTTACATTCTAGCCCCAAAGAGCCCAGAGTTGAGCACAAAGTCCCATGATGTATGGAGTCCTCCAGGAGAATTGTCAGAGCTGTTTTATATATTTTTACTCTATCAATATAGCCTTTCACAGTTCCTAATTAGTTTTGTTAGTTGACTTACAGAAAAGTGTATTTAAAGTGAGACGTCAGTAATTCCACTGAGAGAATGGCATTAATGGGAAGCACACACTGTCAGGAAGCCAGTGGGAGAGCAAAGCGTTCCGTCCTGAGCAACCCTAACTTGTACTGGGGGTGATTAACTCAACTGTTTCTCTTGTTAGAACACACTTCAGTAGAAACTTCTCGAGAATATTCAGGCTATGGTTGTATGTGTTTGTATGTGAGTGTATAGGCACACACACACACACACACACACACAAACATATTATTTTTTTCTTAAAAGAAGCAGATAAAGATTAATTGAGCTTTTGGAATACCTACCCAGTATACTTCTGTTAACATTTATGTCACAGAGATTGTGTTGGAAACTCAGCTGCTTTTGGGCTAAGGTACCTGCATATCTTGCCAAGTAGAAAGGAAATAGCTCCAAAATAAAGAGAAGGAGCAATAAAATATAAATTTACCCAATTCTGACATGTACTTTTGCCAGATATGTGAAATCTGACTTTGGTTATTTATACTTACACGGGATTTCTTAGAATAATGTATTTGAAGAATGCTGTCTCAGAATTTCAATAGCCAGAGCAGATGTGCAGTGTACTTCTGAGGTTTTTACAGTAGGTATGTGTGTGCAGTCTACCAGAAATTAAAGATGCACAATTAGATTTTTACAGTGTACACATTCATGCAGATCAAACCGTGTTCCTTAAGTGAGGACTTAATTTTCTTTATTTCCTCCTGAGTTTACCAAGTGGAGCATTGGCTGCCAGCATTTCTAGCTAAGTAAGTTTGCTGCAAAACCATTTCCATTGATTTGTGCTCAGGCCAGGATGGAGGGTCACTTGCCTTTGTATAGAGGATGCAAAATAGGAGGGTCATGTGTCATCACTCGGTCTTGTCTCTGGTCTGGCAGCCCTGGCAGTGGGAACTGTTGGGAATGTACGTACCACGCAATTTTTCAGAATGCATGACGTGGTCAGTTTATGTTTTTCTGTGGTGTGTCGTGGTTGTTTATTATGTGGAAGAAATGGAAAGCTTGCCAATCCACATCACTAATGCAAGTCTGACTAATGACATCAGCAGTAAACTAGAATTTAGCTTCTAACCACATACAAATAGGTCTCAGGCTGCTGGTTATGCTACGATGTCAACCCGGTGCCCCCTTCATTAGCTGATGTGCTCTTCAAGGTAGATGCCAAGAGAAAGAATTTGGTTTTGTTTTCCTAAAGCACAAAACATCTTTTGAACAATAGACATACTTCTCTATCATCAGTTTTCTGGCTTGTTGATTTCCCAACTCTGTTAATTACACCCTCTGAGTCTGTATTTCCAGGTCTTTATTAGAACCAACATTACCTACAGGAGAGTTGATTTCTAAATCAGATTGAGTTTCCACCCCCCCCCACCCCCCCACACACACCTGTCTCTCCTCTCCCCAGAGACTCTGTTGGGTATCTACCTGTGGCAGCAAAACCAGACCAACCAAATTATTCTGTACTTCTGATGCATCCTGACAGGTTAAGACAGTAGCCTAACCAGTGGGGAAAGATGTTTACAAGGTCCTACTGATGATACCACCTTGAAGATCCGAGGGAATGATTCAGACCCGCCAGAGTTTTAGCTTCAGCCAATGCTGCCTCTGCACGTTTGTGTTCATCTGGTGGGCAGCCTTGCCCTGACTTATGTGGGGCATATGTTATCATTTGTGGCTGTCTCTTTGCGAATCAGCATTTACCTTGTTGGTAGCCTGTTTTACCACACACAACAAAACTATTTATCAAAAGGCATTTCACTCCAAAATATAGCAATGACTTATGAATATGTGTCCATTCAGGGCAGATCTGTGTCTAGAAAGAAGAAGAAGTGATAAAAGAATGGAAAATTTTAAAAAGAAGTAGAAAGAAGCAAAACCTACCTGTGACTGGTTTTCACATTAATGCCTGTATAAGCCTACACAGCTATTTTCTTGGCACAGAAACACATACAAATGAAATTGTTGCTGAATATAGAAGAGAGAAATTTAATTAGGTGTAATAATAGCACTTTTCATTTTCAAAGCACTTTACCAATGCTAACTAATTAATCTTCCATGATATTTCTAAGTGGTACAGCTGCCCATTCCTCCACTTCTGCTGAGAATAGCACATATAGGGTGCTCCCCTCCAGGAAGATGCTGGGAGTCTCTGTCTATGCACACTTTCTCCTGCTTCCCACACATTAAACCTAAGAGAATATTGTCAAATGGGGAACTATGACATGGCACAGAACAGACTGACAGGGTTAGAAATAGAGACAAAGGAAGCAGCTTATGATATCCAGAAATTCCAGATAAGTCAGTGTATGCCTGATGATCTCAAGTTCAAGAAGAGAAAAAATTCAGATGGAAAAAAATGTATTTTTAAAAGTAGTTGTTTGCTGAGGTGTGAAATGTGTTTCTGAGAGCAGGGAAGAGCTTGGAGGAAACCGTAGATGGGGTTCCACGTTCGCAGTTAACCAGCAGTGGGCAAGTTATTAACTGCTCTAGAAGTTTCCTTGCCTATAAAATTGTGGATGTCAGACAAGATCTCTAAGGTCCTTTTTCCCCTCAGATTCATGGGTTTCTGCTCAAGGTAAATGGTGAGTCAACAGGCATTCTTCAGAAGGGTCTTGGCAAAATATTTTCTGAGTGGCTACCTCTTCAGCTGCTGAGCTGGGATGTGGTATAAATCACCAGGCAGTACATTTATCTAATTAAATTTAAACTCAAGCCTCAGTTAAAGATTTCTCTCTCATGGTGCTGTCGCAATATCACAGATGCAAAGAGGGTTGGGTCTTTTTCAGTTGGAGAAAGTCACGTCGCTAACATTTTATGTGATGGGGAGAGGTCCATATTTTCTCCTATATGTGGTCACTTTAAACTGTAAGATGTAAGTGTATTTATCATTTGTCCTATGGAAATGTTTGCCTGTGTGATAAAAATGATAATTTCAGGAAAATAAGCCCATTGTATATGCCAAGAGTTGAGAAGATTTCAGTGATTCCTTAAGTATTTGTCATTTTTTAAAATTGTGTGATCCTGGTTGTTTTTGGAAGCAGAATAGTTTTTAGAAATGAATTTGTGACATAAATATAAAATAGTGAGAAACATCTGAATCTAAACTATAACATAATTGGTTGAGGATAAAACTGACCTCATTCTCAGACTTCTTGAGGAAGAAAGATGGTGGTGAGGAGAAAGATCAACTTGCCAGCCCAGACATTTAAATGAAAGCTTTAGAGATTTCCCCAAATAATCCATGCAGCATTACAATGATGCAACCCAAATTTATTTGTTCTATAAACTTGGTTACCATATTTGGCATAAGCTATTGTTTTGATTGTCAATTTGGGTCAGTTAACTTAAACACCTCACATTTCAAATAAAATCCTAAGGAAAAAATAAAGAATTATTGTACCAAAAAAAAATTTAGTATGAATAGAATTCTACAGATTTAAATGTCAAAAGGACGTGATCAAATTTTCAGGTCAAATAGATTAAATTAATTTTAATTTTAAAGGAATTTGAAATTTCTTGGTGGTTTGAATTCTCTTGCCAACACTTATTAAAGAACTATCTTTTGTTGTTATTATTCAGTGTTGACAGGGACTTAAAATTGTATATATAGCATTGAATGCAAATATTCTGCTGAAACATGACTAATGCTATGGAACTTAAAGCAGAATAATGCTGTGACATAATTTTAGTGACCAGTTAAAAACTGTCTCTCACTGTGCACTCAGAATTGAGAACCTTCTGTGTCTTGAACCCTCCACCTACTCAACACAAAAGAAAATAAAACAAAAACTTAATAAACCTAAGTAGATTTTTCTTTCCTTCAGCAAAATAGTTATCTATCCTAAATTTAAATTCTTGACTATTTTTTTAGACTCTCAGATGACCTCTAGACAGTATAAAACTGAGAGCACAGTTCTTTTCATTCATTTATTTCCTCATACTACTTTCATGCTTCATTTAGAGCTGAGAGACATAATAAATCAGTTAGAAATTCTTGGCTTTAATCATTAATTCGTATAAATACAGAGTCCCAGAGGATTTTTCATAAAAGCATTCAGCTGAAATGCGGGGCTTGTTTCTTACCTTCGCAGAGTTTACCCAGGGAAGATACAGAGTGCCAGGAGCTGCGAAAAAAGTGGGAATCGTAATGGAGGCCTAACCAGGCTTACAGCATGACTCGAGCACCTTCATCAGCCCCAGAGCTCCTTTTTTTTTTTTTTTTTTTTTTTTAATTTATGGCAGTGTTGGGTCTTCATTGCTGCGAGCGGGCTTTTTCTAGTTGCAGCGAGTGGGCTTCTCATTGCAGTGGCTTTTCTTGTTGCGAAGCATGGGCTCTGGGCATGTAGACTTCAGTAGTTGTGGCATGCGGGTTCAGTAGTTGTGGCGCATGGGCTTAGTTGCTCCGCGGCATGTGGGATCTTCTGGACCAGGGCTTGAACCCATGTGCCCTGCGTTGGTAGGTGGATTCTTAACCACTGCGCCACCAGCGAAGCCCAGCCCCAGAGCTTCTTGAGTGTGATCAGATCTGAAGTTCCCTTGTTTTTCCTGTGAGCTTTTCCTGATGATCTGTTCTCTTTAACATGAAAACATGCTTGCTCTCACAACCAAGAAAATCTTTTCCATGCTCCTCTGAATCCTTAGTACTTTACCAACAGGTAAAGTAACATTCTGCAGTGTGTATCCATTATATAAACACATCTTTTTTTTAGGAGTGCAATAAGTGCTGTTTCAAAGGGAGTCCCCTTTTCTTTCTATAATTTGTTTTTCAAGACAGGCCAAAATTTCTCAGGAGCTTGGGACGGGGAGAAAAGTTTAGTCTTTGGGAATATGAAAATCTTGGGCTTGTTGCTTTAATATTGTCAAGAAATCTGTGACGTTCCCCTTATAGCTAATTAAACACCCTCCATTCCTAACCCCCGTTATCCTGCCACACTTTAGCCTTTAAAATTGGTCCTGTTGCAAGGCACAACATTCCTTTCTCCTGTGCTTAGCTACTTTAGAAATAGGCCTGACAATAAGAAGGGCCCTTGAATATATTTTCAGTGGATTCTCAATATTCCTATGAATTATCCTGCTCTTATTCTGGGGGGTTTGGTGATTGATAACAGACATATTTCTATTAGAAATATTTGTTGACATTTTTCCCCTTATTCATAAGATATGAAAGCATGATATAATGAGAAATGTAGAGATTATTTTATTTTGTTAAGGCAGTATAGAAATACATTCATGGTGCTGGAGATGTGTCCTTCAGTAACTACTCAATGGATATAAAACCCCCCCTTTTTTTTTTCTATTGACCTGAATTCACCCCTAAGTTCTCTGTCATTTTCTTATGTCACTCATTATTTAAAAAAATTTCAACCAAACTATAAATGATATAATGTTAACATTATAACAAATTACACAGTGTTATAAACAAGCCAGAGCTGAAATTCAGGGACAGTCCCGATTTTCTTTTAAGAAGAGTGACCTAGGGCCTCCCTGGTGGCGCAAGTGGTTGAGAGTCCGCCTGCCGATGCAGGGGATACGGGTTCGTGCCCCGGTCTGGGAGGATCCCATATGCCGCGGAGCGGCTGGGCCCGTGAGCCATGGCCGCTGAGCCTGCGCGTCCGGAGCCTGCGCGTCCGGAGCCTGTGCTCCGCAACGGGGGAGGCCACAACAGTGAGAGGCCCGCATACCGCAAAAAAAAAAAAAAAAAAAAAAAAAAAAGAAGAGTGACCTAGAAGTTGACACTTTTAGTCTACCACTAGCCATCTGGGCTTTGGATGGCAAACATGACTCTTTGCCAAGCTGTAAAATTCATGATGTTTAAGAGAAAGATCAAAACTAAAACGAGAGGGTTTATATGTACAAATATTTGCTTAGTGCATATTTGGATGGTCTTAGAACATTTGATTCCGGTGGGTTAAAACAAAGTCTGAGCCATAATTTATTTGTTTTCTATTTTCATAGTATGTTTTTCCACTTTTAAAAACTCTTTGCAAATATTACTGATTTCTAAAGCTGTTATCTTCCTGTGAGAAATAAACTCCCTCACCACGCACTGACTATTACATTTTAAAACTCAGGTCAGTTTTACATGTTGTAAAAATAAAAGGTTTTTTTTTTATTCTCTTCCTTAGGGTCTAGATATAAATGTTGGTGGTAATTTCTGTTTCTCTTGTTGTGAAGAATTTATTTCTGAGGATGACAAGATTTAGAAGGGTCACTTACACTCTGTTGATGTCACATAAATCATCTTTAGTCACTTCCATGTCTTATCGGACCAAACAATTTTACCTTCACTTGGTCTTTCGTAGATGTATACATAATGAAGTTATAGCCAAATTCTCTGCTTATATAGCCATGAAATATCTAAACATTGGTCATCAAAATGGTGACAAAGATGAGCTGATTATCTCACTGTTATTTATGTGAGTGATATTTTTATTATTTTGAATTATGAAATATTTGATAGCAGACTTTATTACAAATTAGCCTTTGAATAATATTTCACCTATTTTTGTCACTTGTGTCGTGGTAGAAACCGTAAAAAGTGGGGCAATGGTAGACATATTTACATTGCCCATAGTCTGGTCTGATTTTCTCCAATGCAATCTGAGTTTTGGTAAAGGGCAGTAACACAAGAGTCTGTATTTCCTAGATGTTTTACCCTTGTTCAAATCTAGCACTTTAAAATGTAAAAATATTCATTCAAGATTCTTTATAAACTTTTCATTCAAAGAACCATGATTGCATTTTAGGTTGCAATTAAATATTTAATCGTTGTTCCTTCCTTTGGCATTCTCTTAGTAGAGAAAATGCCACAAAATCACATTTGCCTTACCCATATCTTTGCATATACATCTATTTTTAATCTTTCTTGTGGAGCCATGACTTAAGTGGACAAGAAAGGAGAAAAAAAGAAAGAAAAAAACCCCACAAAAACAACTGAAAAAAGAGAGTCAGCACGAGCGATAAAAAGAGAGGAAAATATTGGTCAAGACATGAATGGCTGAAGAGGAGGAATCTCTTCTTTGCCTGTTGGTATTTACAGCAGAAAATCTGTTTCTCATTCATTGCTCCGGATCTCAAACCCAGCAATATTTATGATGGGCACTTACTAACGTGTCATTAGAGAGTAAATGGGGTAACAGAGTGTGTTTCCAAATGTGGTCACCACCCTGCTTCAGGCCCCCTCTCTCTACCCAGTTGGTGGCTGATTGCTGCAGCTAATGCCTACGAGCAGGTCAGTTTGGGAATTAACCCCAAGTCATCATTGACTCTAATGTCAGAAGTTTACTTTGGGTGGTACAACAGGAAAAAGCAAGACCTTTAAAATCAGACAAACACGAGTTTAACACCTTGGACAACTGACTTAGACTTGGAGCTACAGTTCTCCAGAGAGTAAACTAGCAGACGTTATACACATCAAATAAAAAAATAAATGTGATAATATTTGTATATTCCTTAGCATCTGCCAAGTGCATAAGAAGCACTCATTAAATATTGTTTACTGCTTTAGCCACTATGTTTATTTTCTTTATGTTATACAGCATCTCTTTAAAGTTACTTAAAAATCATTTGGTTAAATAAATGAGAAATAAAACCCTTTCTAGTGAAAAGAAGGAAATGTGGCACTTCGTGTCCCAGGATTTTTGTTAAATTCTCCACTTGGTTCTTGGTAAGGGATTGAAACAGACTTCTTGAACCCTTCGAAATTGCTGTCTAGCTTCCTCTGGAAAGCACAGGAGAAGGTGAATTGGTTAGAGTATAGCAAACACTTGAGAATCTAGGAGTGGGAATGTCAAGATTGAAGATGGTCCATCATCTGTGGCTGCTTGTTGAGATGGAGACCTGGGAATGGGTTTCATGAGTAATTAAGCCTTAAATAACAATTAGGAGGACCCTCCCTCAGTCTCTAGGTCAGCCAGACTTGGTAAACCTTCTAGACCTCTTGGTCCCCTCACCTACTAGTCTCCACTGGAAAGTGTAGGGACAACCATGCCTCCTTAGCAAGGTTTCATTTACAAGATAACTCTTGGGGTCAGGGAGATATCATGCTTTGAACCTCCATAAATATGAATCATGTACAAGTCATTTGTGCACCAATTTAAACACTGAGCCCAAACATTATTTCTATACTGATGACTAGTTGTACTTCTTTTGTGTGTTTCTTTTAACAAAGATTAATACATGCTTGGTTTTAAACTGCATGCCAGGAGAAAAATTCTGGAAGGGGAATCGCTCTGGACCCTATGTTTTGTCTTCACATCATGATGTAATTTTTTTAAAATCAAAATGACTTCCTTCAAGATTTATGTACCCAGGTGACTTAGCCCATTTTGAAATTCTTTCTGCCCCTCTCTGTGTATGAATTTTAAATTTCTTTTCATTGTGACTGTGTGTACCAGACTCAGCTATAGGCAGTATGTCACTGACAAGTCAGAAAGCATATCTAAGAAGAGAGAGAGAAAGAGAGCCAGAGTAGACATTCTGAGATGGGTTAGCCAGGCTCTCTTGCGTTGCTCTATTCACAACATTGTTTTCTTTGGTTGAGCTTTGTTCTGTCCTTTCAGGAATCTTCCTATTAGTAAATATCTTAACAAACCTGGGTTCGTTTTGAAGTTGGCAGGAGTTTTGATTAGAGATGTTGCAAAATAACCATTCAGCCCAACGTGGCTCTAAAGACTCAGAGTTTCCAAGATGAATCAGGACAGACATGGCATAAACTGATGAACATTTTTAACCTTTAACCTGGGAGTGGGAAGAGAAGAGGCACACTGTGAATTGGCAAACACCCTTTCTAACCACCCTCAATTTTATTTCTGTGGCTTTTTCCATGTGGCAATTTCTTTGAAGATTATTAAGTTGCAAAGCATCTGTATCTATCCAGCCCCTGCTTCAAAGTTCCCAACTAGGGACAGAAACAGCCCATTTTGCCTGAAGCCTCTTCAACCTAAAGCCATTTCCTATAGATCCATCCATTCCTGAGCCATCTAAAATTCAGTTCCTGTGTAAGGAATTTTGCATTTATTCAGGTGGGCCGCAAATACATTAAAGTTTAATTTCGTTGCAAAAAGAAAAAATTAAAATGTGAAGAAAGGTACTTTAGAAAAACTATCCAAATGTCCTTAAAGTATTTGAAAGTTGGTCAATTGAAAAAGATTCCCATCAGGATAGAAAACAGTACTATCATTTATGAAATCTTTGGATTTTGCACGTATTAGACTCATTTGGTTAAAAATGCAGAATTCAATCTGAGTTGGATGTAGCGTGAGAGAAGGGAGTGCAGGCGGGGAGGGGGAGTCTGAGGGGGCAGGTTCCAGAGTGTGGAGGGGGGCATGAAATACCCATGGTGGAGGCAGGGACACTTCTTCCCTTTCCTTGGAAAAGATAGTGAAGAAAAAGACTCTTGTGGGAGGTGAGAGGGTATGGAGATGGAGAAGTTTGAAGGAGGTGACCAATAGCAATTGGAGGCTCTTATATCCCATGCACTAGTCTTATGAATGTAGAAGTGAGGTCATTAAGTACATCCAAGTGGGTGCAGTTAGGCTTCAAAGTTGACACCTTCATAGGGAGGAGTCGGAGGAGGCTCCTTTGATACCTGACTGAAATGTAATTTTTTGGACCCCCATGGGGACAATCAGAGTAAGACCATGGTCAAAATGAGGTAAACCATCATTTGGAAATCACGAAGGTGGAATCCAGGAAGGTGGGATCAGATTTAAAAGGTGAATAGGATCATTGGAACATCCTTCCAACTTTAAAATCATTACAACAAAAGAGAAGGGCTATTGCCAGTGGGGAATTTAGGCCACTTATTAGCAGTAGGCCTTGTAGCTCTATACAACTGTGTCCTGAGTGAGATGCTGCCTGCCAGTGACAGACATGGAACCCAAGCTCAGACTGGAGCAGGCCCCACAACAACTTCTCCCAACAGCCCCATTCTTGCCTCTGACAGAAAATTTTGTATAGGAGGTAAGAGTTGTGAAAAATGAGCTGTGAGGAAGGGGAGGCAGTGGAGGGAAGGGGAGAGAAGAGGTTTCAGGCAAATCTCCATCTATTGTCCTGCCTGAGAGAGCAGAGCTGTGGCCACTTTGAGGCAGAAGCTTGTTGCCAGCTTTCTTAGGTCTCTGCACAAGTCTAGTGTACTGGAGCACCTGCTTCTAATTGCTACTAAGCTTAGTCCTCCCACCAAAGTTGGGAGTAGGGAAGGAGAAACACAACAAAACACAGAGCTTTTATACATTCCCTGCAGTCTTGCCCAAGAACATCTTCAGTAGACAACCTTCCTGAATAAAGTATGGGAAGAAGAAAAGAATTTTTATTGGCTATGCAGGGATACATTTTAGAGTTTTCATCATGATTCATTTTTTTTTTCATTCATTAGTCTACTTACTTTTTGGTTTTCATAACCAGAAAAAAAATAACTAAGAAAAAGGAGAGGACACCCACTTACAGTAAAGACAGTCACATCAATGATGATACAATGAATTGATAATCTACTGACGGCTTTTGCCAGTGAACAAAATGTGGGTGAGCCTTCAATTTTGAGTCGCAATGTCGCTGGTGCTTTTTTCTTTCTTCTACTAATGGGGGAGTTCTCTCATATGTTAAAAAAAAAATTATGCAGTAGTAGCAGAGCCAAAAAGAAGAGCTTTGTCACCAATTAGTCTTCAGTCTTTGACTAAATCACCCTACATCTCTATGCCTCAATTTCTTTCTTTGTTCTGTGAGAGAGTTTGGATGAACTGAACTCTAAGGCCCCTGTGGTTCTGTAAGCAGAAAGAAAACAATGCTCTTCCTTTAGGGGAGGAATCCAAGGTTTGAAATTCCATGGTCACAATTCCAAGGATTTTTCAAGGGAATGTTTAGTCAGTTAATGTTGCCTTATCATGGTTGCCATCTTAGAATAGGGGGATTCTACTCAAGTGAGCCTGGGCAAGTTCCTTGTTAGGGCCCCCCTTCATCTTCGATAGGAAGGTAATGATACCCACCACAGAGAGTTGTGTGAATGCATGAAATGATTCTTACCAGGCTCCTGGCACATGTTAGGAGCAGGACATCCTTCTCATATCATGCTCTCTCCGTGTGGGCATTTCATCTATAGCTCTACCCCTTCCAGAAACTTCCAAGTGTATTTGTAAGTGGCAAGTGCTTAAAACAAAAAAGGATCTATATTGAGGCCCAGACCTGGCACTTCATGATGTTTAAAGCATCGGCTGCCAATTTGCCATGTCAGTAACATCTGATTTACAGTTCCCTGTGGGTGGGTGGGTGGGTGGGTGAGAGCTTGGGGGCCAGTCTCTCAGGAGAAGACATTTTTCATGCTTACAATTTTTTTCTTTGGTCATTTCAAGAAGGGTTGAGTGACTGTGCTCCGTGGAGTCAGAGCATTCCAGGCCTCTGCATGGCTGGTGTGTGAGCCTCTGTTTTCCCCAGGCAGTACATTTCTCAGAAGGGGTAGGTCACCTCTTTCTTCGTGGCTGGTAGAAACTAGACAGCAAAGGGCAGTTCTCATTTATGAAACTCGCCCACTTTCTTGGGCAGCCACCTACCTTGACTGCCCAGCCTAGGCTTTAAGGGGCATGGAGTGGTTTCACATATAAAAGTAGTTCCACTTCCTCAGACAGCAGATGCTGGTGGGGTTTCCTGAATTTGGCAGAATCTCTCTTTACAGAGACCCCACTTCAGGCTGCCAGAAACTAGGACCTGTGGGCTCAGGATTAAAAAATGCTCAGGTTAATGGCCAAAAAATGTTGTAGAAAATGCTCAGGTTAATGGCCAAAAAGTGTTGGAAGCTGGTGCAAAAGAGCAACGAGGGCAGCAGTGTGACCTGGGCAGGCTGAAGGGGACAATTGCTTAGAGCAAAACTGAATGGGAAGCAGGGTGTCCATGAGGGCCCCGGGGAATGTGAAGCCAAACCCACCAACAGAGGCTGTGAGGCAGGATCCCCTGAACCCTGACTTCCCAGGAGCAACAGAAAGTGAAGAGAGGTGGGGGCCAGTGTGTCCACCACAAACTCACCCCCTACATGAAACTACTGATTCATCCAGCCAAATACTTGAGAAAGGAGTAAGAATTGCTATGAACAAAGGAAACACCGGAAGGTAAATTCTCTTTTAGAGACCTTTCCAAACTACATATAGTAAAATTCTCAATTATAGTTTTCATAGGGCAAAGCAGTAACGTCTTTTGTGGAACATGATCACTCATTTTTTTGATATATTAACTGAGAGCCAGAGAGACTGAAAGACTTGTCCAAGCTCACTCAGGTTTTAGACAAGAGAGCTCAGCTTTCCTAAGCAAGTCCTCCTTCTAAGAGTCACTGCCTGGAAGTATGGAAAGCATTTGGATTTGAAAGTGAGCCTTGTGATCTGGGTCTTGTCCACCATTTTGCTAGTCCATGATCACAGGCAGCTTTCTTAACCTCATTGATCTCAAAATGGACCACATACTATCAAATGTATAGGCAGTTGTAAGGATTAAATGAGTTTATTACAAGGCAATGCTTTAGAGAGCTTTAGAAATTGTTACTATTATTTTCAAGCATGTATTTCCCCTTTAAGCCCCCATCTAGCATTTCTTTTTCAGTGCTTTATTAATACTTTCTTAAATAGCTTGGTTTCCAAAAAGGAATCATCTTAAGATTGGTTGTATTAGATTCTACCTACCTCTACTGTCATGCATTCATGCAGAGCAAAAAAAAAAAAAAAAAAAAAAAGTTAAGACCTAATTTCAAGTGTTATAGCCTAATTTAATTTAATATATAATTTATATTTACCCTTAATTAGGAAAATACAATAACCAAAAAGAACCCAAGGAAGTAGTTTTTTGCTCTAAAGCTTAAGCAAAATTACCTAAAGGTGGTGCCCAGCTAGATAGCTATTCTTACAAATTATTCTTCTAAAAGGTTTTTAACAACTGAAGCTGTTCCAGATAACTGGTAAATTGAAGCAGAGGTGGGCAAACTGTTTCTGAAAAGGGCCAGATAATCAATACTTCGGCTTCGTGGGCCATATGATGTCTGTAACTTCCCAAGTCTACCATTACATCTCAAAAGCAGCCATACACAATACATGAATGAATGGGCATAGCTATGTTCCAATAAAACTTTATTTACAAAATCAGACAGCTAGCAGATTTGGCCCAAGGGCAGTAGCTTGCCAACCCCTATCTTTAAGAAACCCATATCTTTCCCTGTTTAGAGTGGTTTTCATTGACACCCCTGTTCCCGAGCTCACACAATTTCACCTAGTATGGCTCCATCCCAGTGAGTGGCTTGAGGGACTTAGGGAACACTTAAATTCAGAGCTAATTTTTAATGAGCAAAGTCAGCCTATAAGAGCCTGAGTCACTTAATCTTTTCCTAGCATCTTTCATTTCATTTCCCATGCCAGGGCTTTACAATATAGGGGTGGATGGAGATTTGTTTTCCAACATGAAGATTTAAGCTGGAATATTGCCCAGGTCATTTCTCTCATATTTCCCTCTACTTTAGAGGTTGTTCATTAACTGATAGAGGGGAGAGTTTTATGCTCTTGACTACTGAGGAATTCTTTCATCTTTCTTTTTTTAATTGAAAGGTCTCCAGTATGAGGGGATTTTTTGTTTTGTTTTGTTTTCATTTCCATTTCATAGTTGCTGTCAAGACTTGGAGAGTTTTCTGTTTTCTACCAATACGTTGCTTTCATACTTTCAGAATTTTAGCTGATAAATAAAACCAAAGGCTTCTGCAGGTAGTAGTTGAGACTGAGCTGAGATAATCAATAACTCGAGTTTTGTCCCCCACCCTTTTTTTTTGGCATTCATTTTGTCAGGGCCATGTCACTTCACTCACTCAGGCCTTCATTTCCTGGACTATGAAAGTATTATCAGAGACCAGACATCATTCATGAAGTTGTCTCTGGGTCCTTTTAAAAGGCAACCTCTTCCTCGGCTTCTTTTCAAAGACCTGGCGTGTTCTTCCCAGAATTCTACATTTATAGTATGGACATTTGTTATTCTGAGACTTACTCTTGCCATAAGGTATTACATAATTATTTTCCCTTTAGGTATAATTACTGAATTGCCAGCCCTGAGACTCTGTTTTGCGTTATTTCACACGTACTTTCGAGTTTTGATTTAGGTCTCTGCGTGGTTTGCCATAAATCAGCAGAGTGGGGGTGGGTAGCGAAAGGACATCAAAACACAGCCCCACTGCTATAGAATGTTACTCAAGTGACACTCCATAATTCAAATCCTACAAACCATGGGGTAGCCAAAGCAGGGCACTGCGACAGTATGAGCTGTTTTTGTTAATAGAGATGAAATTATGGGTGTAACTAGCTGGCAGTCCTCAAACAGACTTCAACAAACTGTTTACTCAGCTGTCCTCAGGCAACAACTTCATACTTGTGGATAAAATTATTCTCCCACCATCTCCCAAGCGGTATATTCCAGGGATCCCAATTTGTTCTCGCTAATAAAAAGAAAGAACAAGTTTGTAATTCTCCAAACACAGTTTGAGATTCTGGTTAGGTGTTGTTTTTAATGTATTCATAAAAATCACCTTGTCCTTTTGTGTTCTGCTGTTCAAAAATCTATAAGAAACTGGAGATCTAAAAGGCTTAAAGAAACCTTGTGGTCCCCTAACACCAAAACCTCGTGATTTTTTTCTTTGCTTTTGCACTATTCCCCTCATCCTCAGTGCCTTCCCTTCCTCCCTCCTCTCACACATCCTTTTTGGTCCAGCTCAGGCTACTCCTCCTAGAAGTCTTCCCTTATCCCCTAGCTTCATCCACTTGAAATTGACCTATGAATTTTCTCTGATCCAGTTTTTTTAAAATTTCATGCACTGTTTTAAGATATACAAGACTATACAACAAATAACACAAGAATCACCAATTTTCCCACCACCCATAGGGTAGAAGACCCCTGAGTACTAGAAGAACCACTGTCTGATTTTGATATTTATCATTCCCATGGATATCCTCATATAATTACATATTTTACATATTTTATATAATATATAATACATTTATATATGATATATAATTATATGTTCTACATAAAATATTAACAGATATTTGATATTAATGGATATATATAGTATAAATAATATAATATTTTAGTACATTTTAAGCTTTATGTAAATGTTTTATGCTGTGTGTATTCTTCTAAAACGTGCTTATTAGGAAGGGGGGCTCACATTTAGGTTTATCAGATTTATCATGTTGATTCTCATAGTTCAGTCATTTCTGTTCCTATAACGTATTTCATCATCAAAAGTTATCACTCTTCTTGGTGCACATTTAAGGTGTTTTCACCTGAGCCCATAAATTTTTTTAAGTCACTATTATGACACTACTATTGTATCTTAAGATTATTTACCTATATATTTTTTTACCCTCTATGAAATTAAAGGTTTCTTGAGGGCAGAGACCACTTTTTGTTCATCTTTATATTTGCTGCAATGCCTACTACCGTCCCATGAACCCAATTGGTGATCCATGTGTGTTTGTTGTTTTGAATCAGATCCCTACAAGAGAGCCAGGAGGCATCACTTTTTGACAAATGAAACTGACATCATGTAACTGTCCTGTGAGCTTAGAAGTTAGATCCCCTGGTTCCCTTGGCTAGGAAGTTAAGCAGTGCTGTCTTAAAAACCATTTTCATTTACTAGAGAAGATCAGAATTGCTTTTAATCTCTATATTTCTATCAAAATATATTCATAAGACTCTGAAGTTTTTAGTCCAGAACTTGAAACTTCTTTGAAAAAATTTAAAAGTCACATTAGCTCTGCTTTTCATATGGAGGAACTGCATCTCATAATAAAATGTGATTGAATTAAAAACAATTTTTTAACAAAGATATAATTCATATACCATAAAATTTCCCTGTTAAAAATGTACAATTCCCTGGTTTTTAGTGTATATACAGAGTTGTGCATCAATACTATCTAATTTTAGAACATTTTCATCACCCCAAAAAGAAATTCCTTATCCTTCTTCTCTCATCTTCAGCCCCTGGAAATCACTAATCTACTTCTTGTCTCTAAAGATTTGCCTGTTTTGGATGTCTCATATCAATGGAATCATACAGTGTGTGGCCTTTTGTGACTGGCTTCTTTCACCTAGTATAATATAAGGTGTTTTTAAGGTTCATCCATGAACCTTTTCAAGGTTGTATTATGTATCAGCACTTCATTCCTTTATATTGTCAAATGATATTCCATTATATGGCTATACCACATTTTATTCATCCATTCATTAACTGATGGATATTTGGCTTGCTTCTATTTTTTGGCTATTATGAATAATGCTGCTTTGAACCTTCATGTACAAGTTTTTGTGTAGAAGTATGTTTTCAGTTCTCTTGGGTATATACCTATGAGTAGAATTGCTGGGTCATACGGCAACTCTATGTTTAATTTTTTGAAGAGCTGCCAAACTGTTTTCCAAAGCAGCTGTACCATTTTACGTAGTACAATAGATCCTTATAAGGAACTCAACACTCCAAAGACATTCCTAGCTTAATTCTTATCATTGAATGTTCTGAATTTTAAAACAATGTCTGAACTCACTGTATTATTCCCCAATGTCACTACACTTGTATTTCTCTAACTTAATTTTTCTCATTCTTACCCTTATAGTTGTGAATGAAACAATCTCATTTCAGGTTGCATTTATATATTAACCTCAATTTGGCCTAGTTTCACTGTAGTGAAAAGTCCTTGTAGTGCTTTCCCTCCCAAGTTTGTTTTATCTAGCAAGCAATGGCTCTGGTATAAAAGGATTAGCAGAAAAATACCCACCCTGGTTTTAAAATATTGATCTTTTCATGTAACTGCATTACGGTAGCAATGTAGGTGATTCATATTTGAATGAAAATAAGAAAATAAGACAGTGGGAAGTGTGAAGTCCTGCAATCATCACCGCAAAACAATCAGAACAAGAACAAATTAATCTGCTGTCCAGATGTTTGCCCATCAAAAGTTCTGGGACTTGTGACTCATCTCTGTTTTGGAGGCTTTTTTTAATTGCACAAATACAAGCCTTCACACTGTTTCTTTTAAATTTTTTGACGCTTGGTGAATTTTTTAAATTGAATTAATTTTTTTCTGATTGAAAGATATGTGTTAATGCCAAAAACAATTTTTAGGAAATGTAGGAAAAAAGAAAAATAAATAAAAGTAAGTAACCTATAACCCAATTACTCAGAAATGACTACTCTCAACAGAGTATTTTCTTTCAGTCTTTTGTCTATGCATAAATATTCTTTGAAAACATCGTTTCTCTGGTTGAACGACATGTCTCCATATGAATGTACCATGATTTATGGGAACATCCCCCTGATGAAGAACAGTTTATTGATCTTTTCTGTATTGTTTGTTGATGTTTCCATGCTGAATTGTGAATACCTTTAATTCATTTTCACATTATGGTGGGAAAGATGACCCAGGCATACAGAACTTACCTACTCTTCCTGTGGAAAAAATAGGAAACAAGAAAATTTCATAAGAAAATACTGAGAACTTGTAGGTACTAGAAAAACATCTTCATGTAAACAGTTTTCCAGCTGTACTTTATAATTTAACGTGCAATTAATTTAAAAAGTTGCCTGATACTTAGATCTGATAGTGACAAGGCAATAGGTTTTAACTTAAAAGCAGAGGATTATGGTAACCTTGCATAGAAAGAGGCCAAATAACACTTTAAGAACTTTTGGTACATTAAAGATGTAGGGATAGGAAATTATCCCTCCCCTTCCTTTTAAGATTTGGCTATCAGTTATCATTAGAACTGATTATTGTTGTAAATCTGTGATTCTCGATCATGTTGGAGATATAACATTAGTTAAATTTAATAAAAGTCTTCATGCTTTCCTTCATGAAATCCATTTACAGATACAGGGACTATTTCCATGGGCATATAAGTAATAAGGAGTATGAGTATGAAATGAATTCAAATTACATTTATCATTATCATTTTTGGAAACTCCTTAAGGAAATGGAAAACGTCCTAGTATGCTGCCAGAAACGACAAAAAAATGACTGGGAGTAGAGAATAAAGATCATTTTTATAATTAATTCATATGATCCAGAGTAATAAATATCACTTGGGTAATTAAACAAGACTGAAAAAGAAAGTTAACAAAATAAACTTATTTCAAAATGCTGACTACTTTTTCCCTTCCTTTCTTCCCCATGAGTCAGATATATCAAATATATCTTGACTTTATGTTAGGATTTAATAGCATATTTTTACAGATTTTAAAACTCCTCTCATTCATTCCAAACTGAGGAAGCCAATCATTTTTACCGTTGTTGTGAAATACCAGCCATGCCAAGACAGATTTCTTCCTTCTCAATGCATGTGCAATCTTATAAAGAGCTTCTGGTGACTCAGAAAATCCCATGCATCAATTTTCCAAATTGGATTTTATGTGATTAAAAATAAATTTAAATCAAACAGAGACTTTGGTGTGCTGAGAATTCCCATGTCAGGAGTTGGCAAGTGTCAACCATGTGTAGGTGTATGTGTGCTCACTAATACTGTATGAGCCTTTAGGACCTTATTTGAAAAGTTCTTTCCTGGACGAAGAGTAAAGCGTACCGTTTTGGAATGCAGCCGGCCATATCCAGCTCTGCTTCAGAGGAAAAGAAAGGGGGGTGGGTAGACACAAAAAAACTCCACCGTTTAAAAATCAAAGAAACGGGCTCACCAGATTTGTTATCCTGGGATATTTATTACCTGGAATTAGTTTCTGCCTAACACTTCTTAGGTGAAGGAGAAAGGAGAAAGATGAGTATTCTTATAGCACAAATAATGCATTTTTCTAGATTATGCTGACTCCCTCATCCAGGCCTGCTTACCATGACTGTCATCAGTTGGTGGCTGTGACTAGGTTTTTCTGTTTATAGATGAAATTGACCAAAGGCATAACCTGCTTTTGGTTAGTGAAAGAGAAGGGTAAACCTACATAGGTAGTCAACATCTGGGGTCCCTTGAAGTAAATAACGAGTGTTGGCAATGAATAGAGGAAGAAAAGGGCGTTTCTTCCAAGAAGGTCATACGGTTGGTTATCTAGATAAGGTCTCTAAGCCTTGTTAGAAACTTGGAACTTGTGCTCCTCAGACTGTCCTGTAAGACCCAGCTGAAAACCGCCTGGCTGTGACTCACCCTCCTGTCACCCCAGATGCTGTCCAGTTCTCTGACGCTCATTTTCTGTCCCTTCCACTAATCTGGCACTTAAGACTGTCAGGATTTGCTATGTATACTTTTTATTCTTCCAACTAGACAGTAAGTTTCTTGAGGGTAGGAGCCAGGTCTTCTGCTTCTCTCCACTTCCTGCTGTCTTTCCCACACTGTCCAGCCTGTTGGATTGGTTTCTGTGTCTCAGGCAAGGAAACTGCAGTCTGCAGTGTAACGCTTCTGCCTATATACTTGGGAGATGAAGAAGCTGAATGTCAACTGAACTATCCAGATAATCCCCCCATGAAGTGGCTGTGCTCTACACCGCACAAAACACAACTTTCCCATTCTAAACGGAGGAAATAATAGCCTTTAACTGAGTAATAGAAAAGGCATTCCACAATTCAAGGCATGATTAATACTGTATTAAAATTATTCAGAATCAAACCCGTGTAGAGCACCTGTACTTCGGTTCTTAGTGGTTCTTTCCCCTGTTGTTCTTTGAAATACACTGAAGCAGATCCCCAACATACAAGACAATGTTCTTTTAGTTCAGCAGTCAGTAGCTACAGCCTACTTTTTCCCCTTTGCCCTGTAGTTTACATTTGTGATGGCAGAGTGGCAACATATATCCAAACTGTCTTAGCCAAAATAGGGCTAGATTCTGAATACATATTAAATTGGAACTTGAGGAATCGATGTATGTTATTTCTGTAACATTGAACTCTGAGGGGAGAAATATTCTTTTCTTCCAGTGCATCGCCAAACGTTTTACATCCTAAAGGAGGGGTGGATTTGCTGTGTTATAGTGTGGGGAAGGCCACGGTGTAGCTGAGTTGACCTTCCTAGGGGCAGATGCCCTAGCGGGGACAGTAATGAATGAAGTCATTTGGAGAGATCAGTGCCCTTTGATTATCCTGCATTCAGCAAAACAGATGGGATACCCATCCTCTAGGGAAAGTATGAAGAGAAATCCTGAAAAATCCCTAATCTGCCTGATTCATATTGAAATTATGCCTTATTTGCACAAAGCCGTTAAATAGGCTGTGATGGGAAAAAGAATTTCTAAAATGTTGGTATGTGGTCTTAACGAATCTACACGAGTGGAACTATCTGGCAGTGTTTCCATTTCCAAAGGAATTGGGCTTGAAATGTAAAATTTGTCTTTAGTCATAAGAACCTTCTGCAAGCAAACTTCAGAAGCCAATCTAAGAAATACCTTTGTGAAAGGTCAAGCAGTGCTCAGGGTAAGTCATCCACAGCCTTTCCTACTCAACCTGAGAAGCCAGACCTTTAGCGCTAAGGTGGCTTCCACACAATATAAAGATATTTCCCTCAATTTTAGGGTATTTCTCTCACCTATATAAAAGTGTAACTTAATCATTTGAAATAAATTGAGAGGTTGGACAAGATAGTTACACAGAGTAGCTATGAATTCTTCCATGAAATTTCCTGTCAATCAAGTAGTTTATTGTTTTATACAATAATTATTTTTCTAGAAATAGTGTATCTAGTGCTTAGACTGTGCCGAGGCAGAGGGTTTGGGCTTTTCTACAATTTTAAAAATTGAAAATGAACTTTAGGAACTGAACTTTTACTAGAGATATTGCTGAACCCAAAAATACGTTAGACTTCAACAGCGTGAAATTTTAAATTGAGCAATTTTTCCTGTACATGAACAAACTTCTCAACCAAAAATAGATGAGTATGCATACTCGTATGTCTGTCTGTTGTTTTGGTGAAAATACAGTAGGAATGTTTTTGACCCAAGACTGCTGAAGAAATTTTTAGAAAGGTTTACATAGCATCTTTTCAGATATAAAAAGTTAAGGTAATGCTAGGATGCTTGGCATCTCCAGATATAAGTGTCACACAAAATTTGTAAAGTCTCATGTTGATACACCATCAGCAGCAGAAACTGGGAACAGCATGCTTAACTGGAAAACTTGAACATGTATGAAAAATAAGAGAATATCCAAAATAGGTAAAATATATCAGTTTTTTTAATTGAAGTATAGTTGATTTACAATGTTGTGTTAATTTCTTCTGTACAGCACAGTGATTCAGTTATACATACATATACATTCTTTTTTTAATATTATTTTCCATTATGGTTTATCATAGGATATTGAATATAGTTCTCTGTGCTACACAGTAGGACCTTGATGCTTAAAAATATATCAGTTTTAAAATTAATCTTTTTAAGTTAAACTGAAAATGAAAAGAAGAAATGAAAGAAACCCTGGTGCCTCGTCACATAAACTTCCCATTTTTGAAAGCAGAAACTCTCAACCAGTAACAACTCAGGAGGCAAAAGATGTTAATAGGAAGATGGGATTTAATTCCACTTGATTTTACCCAACTCAGTAGACATTTTGGGGAAGGGAGTATTGGAAAGTAAGTGTTGAAAATATCAAGAAAAGTTCACATTAAGGATTTGGCATTTCTTGGGGCATTTTATTTTATTTTTTTGTTTAGGTTTGTTTTTATTGATTTTAAAACTGTATGTTTTAGTCAAAAACCTTGGAATATTTATTTGTTTATTTAATTTACTTTTTACTGAAGTATAGTTGAATTACAATGCTGTGTTAATTTTTGCTAGACAACAAAGTGACTCAGTTATACATATATATACATTGTTTTTTTCATATTGTTTTCCCTTATGGTTTATCACAGGATATTGAATATGGTTCCCTGTGCTATACAGTAGGACCTTGTTGTTTATCCATTCTATACATACCAGTTTGCATCTGCTAAGCCCAAACTCCCACTCCTACCCTCTTCCACCCCTCTCCCCCTTGGCAACCACCAGTCTATTCTCTATGTCCCTGATTTTGTTTCTGTTTCATAGATAGGTTCATTTGTGCCATATTTTAAATTCCACATACAAATGACATCATATGGCATTTGTCTTCTCTTTCTGACTTACTTCCCTTAGTATGATAATCTCTAGTTGCATCCATGTTGCTGCCAATGGCATTATTTCATTCTTTTTTATGGCTAAGTAGTATTCCATTGTATATATGTACCACATCTTCTTTATCCATTCATCTGTTGATGGACATTCAGGTTGTTTCCATGTCTTGGCTATCATGAATAGTGCTGCTATGAACGTAGGGATGCATGTGTTTTTTTGAATTATGGTTTTGTCTGGATATATGCCCAGGACTGGGATTGCTGGTTCATATGGTAACTATTTTTACTTTTCTGAGGAGCCTCCATACTGTCTTCCACAGTGGCTGCACCAACTTACATTCCCACCAACAGTGTAGGAGGGTTCCCTTTTCTCCACACTCTCTCCAGCGTTTGTTAGTTGTAGACTTTTTAATGATGGGCATTTTTGAAGTGAGCAAGTTGTCGAGGGAGAGATAAGGTTCAATGAGCCAGAGACTGAGTTAGCCAGTGGTGAGGGGAGGGGACACCACAGGCTCTCCCACAGGCTGTATGGAGCAGAGGAGACACCAGGGTGACAGTGACACTGCTATGAGGTCTTGCACACAAGTCCACCTGTGTGCACCTGAGGTTTTGGTTTACTTGGCACTTCTTGCATGAGAGAAGGAAGGAAGGAAGAAAGGGAGGGAGGGAAAAAAAAGAAACGATAAGGACGATTTGACATTTCCAGAAGTTAGGGGAAAACCCTTGCCCCCATGAAACTAGTGATTGATACGAACAATGAAGAGGTTCTAAGTCTTAGCATGAGACAGAGACACTAGCATAATAGACCTCCGGAATACTAACCCTCAGGGGAATCCTTAGGTGTCTCCCTCATCTCATGCTTAAGCCCAGCCCTGATATATAAGCTCACAGATCACATTTCCCCTTAAGATGTAATGTCCCCCCTAAAGGCTGACTCAGTCTTATCATTGGCACCATCTTCATGTCACATTTACTGCTTGATTAACTGGCTGATGAACTAGAATTATTTATCACATTCTTATATTATGGTTCCTCTCCTCTATTTTTTTATCCAAAATATCACTTGTTCCAAAATACATGTGAAAATTAGTAGACTTATATATTGGTCCCAAAGTCATCTTCCTTCAAGTTTATAAAACACTTTATTTGTAAGGCTAATGAGGGAAATCATTATAATTCTGAATAAAAACAAAATCAAATGTATACCATATAACCATTTGTTATGATTAGGTTATTTTGAACTAAAACAAGAAAATTGTAGACATCTCTTCCTTTTTCCTCCTTCTTTTCTACTTGCCACCAGCAGGATCAGCAGAAAATGTACCCTCTGGGTCACCAGGTAGACATTTGGCTTAGACTGGCCAAGAACAGGGTCAAGAGTGTGGACAGCTGCAATGAAATGAGGGGGGCATTTAGGGACACCTGGTTTCAGAGCCTTGAGGGAAACCTTGGGTGAATCAATTAAAATCTCTGCCTTAGCTGGCTCATGGTTAAATGGGCACAAATCTTATCCACCACATGAGGATCCAATATAACCAGTAACTCTAGTGCAAGCACCACAAACAGAGCTTGGCACAAAGCAGCAGTTAATAAACCTTGCTTGGGTTTTCTTTAATAAGCCACTTCCTGAATGAATGATTCCTCTGATCCTGGGCAATGCTGGTCTGGGCAAACTGCTGATACACTGGCAGCCTTAGGTATAAATATCCACCAAGGAATGAGGAAACAACAAAAGCAACCACCCAAATGAGTATGGGAAGGACGCCATATTATCTCTGAACATGGCCCCTGAACGAGTGATAAACACTAATGACTGTCATCACTCAGATGACTTTGTCCTGTTCTGAGCATCTTCCCACCCTCATATTTCATTACAATTGATGGGTTTTCTTGTCGTGCATGAAGCATTCAGGGTAAACACAGCTAGTGCGACACTCCAAGTCTTGCAGGGGTAAGAATGCGTGTCTCCACTTGGCTGCAGGGCCTGCAAAAGACAGCTTGACACGGGCATCCTTTGGCCTTCTCACCGCCCCTGCTAACCCAGCCCTGATAAATAAGCCAGCTAATTGAATTAATAAACAACTCTTTCTTTTTTTTTTTTTTTAAACAGCCAGCTGGCGTGCAATCAAGATGTGTGATAAATTATCTGTCACTGCTTTAACCACAGTGGGAGGGGAGTGGAAAAATTAGCCACTTCAATCCTTTCTCGCTGCTCCCAGTTTTCCTGCTCTGTTCGCTCAGCTATAGGATTTTCCCCGCACCCTGGTGTTCTCACTCTGGCTGAGGTCCAGGACTGAGTCGCTATGGGTGGAGAAACGTATTTGGCTGCCCTTGATGATGGATCCTTAAGCCCAGGCATTGTGGGGGGAGGCAAAAATGCCGAGCCAGCCTGTGGGAAAGCGAGATTTGTCTGCTGCCCTGGCAGGGAGGGTTCGGTTATGAGCCTGTGGTTTGAGCCCACAAGATTCTCGTTTAGGGAGGGGAGTGGATGTGGTTCACAAGCAAAGTATTGTGATGTCTGCTTTTTCTTGCCCACCTCTAATGCCAAACAGCTTTGGGGACTTTCTGGAATGAGTGCGAAGGGCTCGCCAGAGTCTTCGGGAATATAAGTGGCAACCACTTTCCACCCATTCTTGCACCTTAGCAGTTTTCTTCGGTATCTCCTTCCACTCTCTTTTCTTTGTACCCTAAGACCTGATTTCAAGTCACTCCTGTTAAAGGTATTGACGTTCAGAAGCTGGTCTTCAGGATTAAAGATTCTGTACAATTTAAGGGGACTTTTCCGTATTCATTTTTTGGCTGGTCCCCAGTGCAGTTTCTCAAAGTCAAAAAAATAAACAGTCCCCTTCAGGCTAAATCCATGTGGAGCCGTCATTAGGCTTTTCTGTGTCGTCTCATTTTGTCGGGGGTGGAGACCTCCTGGGGTTCACCCGAGTTGGGAAGCATCTGGATTGTATATTCACTTTAACACCGTAATTCTCTTAGAGGTGCTTTCATTTTAGGATGTTGCCTTGTGTAATAATATACAAGTCATCCACAGGGAATGATCTGGAACTGGCAACAGATGTAGACTGGGTGAATGCAGGGGTTCTTGATCTGTTTGATTCATGGGCTTCCAA
Source organism: Mesoplodon densirostris (assembly GCF_025265405.1). Lineage (NCBI taxonomy): Eukaryota > Metazoa > Chordata > Mammalia > Artiodactyla > Ziphiidae > Mesoplodon > Mesoplodon densirostris. The sequence goes on from NC_082669.1 coordinate 66,142,839, forward strand.
ACACTTACACTTCCAAGGAACTTTTCCCAGAGGATATGTGCTTTATTGTCTATATAGAGCAAAACCGTAATCCACTACCCTTAAATGGGGCTGCGTGAAGCCAGGATAAAGTGATGGCTTTTTTTTTTTTTCATCCTTCAGGAAAACAAAACTTTTTGGGTAAACTTCTTGTAATTGCTAAAGTCAGACCTTGATTATCATCAGGCAAAAAATGGGCAAAAACTTGATTATATTCTTATACTAGAATGTTTACTACAGGTCTCTTTCCTGCTTTCATTGGTATTTTCATCCCTGGCTGTGCTAGGCTTCTCTGCAGATCCAACAGCTTCTTAATGGGGCTGGGATGGTGGAAAGGAGAATTAAAGTAGTTCTGAACCAACAATGTGAAGTATTGTGCTTGGGAAACTCCAGGACATTAACACCTCTGTGGAACAGTAACTGGCTGCCCTGAAGAATGCACTTGAACTCCATGGGACAGAATCCAAAAATTCCAACAAGGATCCTGTTTAAAGGGCCATAGGAAAATCTCTGGGCAGACTTAGGCATTATTTCTTGGACCTGGTCATGTGCCACTGTACCTTCCCCCTCCCCTTTCCCCCTTCTTCATCCTATACACACGTGCACACAGACACACACACCCACATACACTGACCCCATGTTTTGTTCCATTTCCTTGGTCATGAGGCAGATTCAGATGGTGTTGAGAGAGAGATGGTGATAGTTCCAAGAAGGATATTAGTGGTCATGTCAAAAGGCTGAAGGAGGAGACAGCCAACTTGCATGAAGCTTCATGACATGCTTCGTGAAGGATTTTACAGGCCTTGTCCCCAGCGCTTTCAAAGAAAACATGAGACAGAAAATTCAAGCTTCCATTTTGCTATGACATACTCTGTTTTTAGTTTACAGAAGATCTGAGAGGAGTAAAGAAGTAAGGGGAAGTTATGCAGATTTCCATATTTCCAGGTTCCCCTCTTAAAATTCTTTATAGATGGAAGGTAGGGTGCGGGTGGGAGGGAAGTCGTCCTCCTCCCACCCTTATTGACTAAATAAAGGTGGACTCTGTATACTAAAAAGGTTTATGAGAATGTTTATTGGCATCTCTGGATTTTGGTTAATTATTTGAAAGTAGAAGTATTAAATTCACTGTTGAATTCAGAACCCACTATGATTAGTTTTCTGCAGACAAATAGGGTATATACCTCTTCTCCCACTACACAGGCCCAATTCCATGGGCAAACCTAAGAAGTTACTGAGAAGAGAATGTCAGGGCTGAAACTTTACATACTTCCCTTTAAAGACCTTTATGAGGTTGGAATTATTTGAAAGATAACAGAATACAATGCAGGAACCACTTTAGGAGCCAGAGGGAGAAAACTGGGAGAAGGGCCCCAGCTGCCGTTGGGAAACGAGGTTAGGCCCTTACTGACACTGCCCGATAGGTCTTGGGATCTGCCCTTGCCTCCTAGTTTGGCAGATCCTACCAGGAGCGCCCGCCTCCAGCTGAGGAGACGCAGATGCCTGCCAGTTTAACAAACTCTACTCCTAGCTTACCCCCAAGCACAGTGGCTGACACTGTCGCCGTGGCTCCTGACAAGAAGTAGCCCAGCCTCAGAACACATTGCCTCAGTGCCACGGAAAATACACAGCACATGGGCTGTTAGCATTTTCAGATGTCATCTCTGTTTCTTATTTAACTTCAAGATGCAGCTGAGTTCCAGATTAGTCTCCAGGATAGCAGAGGAAGCTTGGATTGGCAGTCGGGAGGCATGGGATCTAACTCACCTTCAACCTTGAACTTGTCGTGGGACCACGATAGCCTTTTAATCTTGCCGAGCCTCCTTTTTTTTTAATCTGTGAAAGATATCTTGAAATATAAATAAAATGTAATCTGTGTTTTGCTCCAGGTGGGCCCCCAAACTCTTCCAGTTATTAGAGCCCATGGTTATAGAAAATAATTCTCGGTGTCGTTTATGATCACTGCCACTTGTGAGACAGAGTGAGTTGATGTCCATTAAGGACAGAGAGGAAATGTCACACAGAAGATATTTTGTTATTAAGTTGGATTTTGATACCAGCCCATTTTAATACCCACATCACAACGGTCTTGTGGAGTCTCCTTCAAAATAATAAAATAAATAACTGATTGGTAAATGGCATTGACTCCTGGTTTAGTTAACCTGGCAGTCGGATTAAGGCAGGGTTTCTCGATCTCGGCATTATTGACATTTTGGCTAGAGGATTCTTTGTTGTGAGGGACTGTCCCATGCATTATTAAATGTTCAGCAGTATCTCTAGGCTGTACTCACTAGATGCCAGTAGCACCTCCCCTCCAAGTTGTGACAATCAAAAATGTCTCCAGGGCTTCCCTGGTGGCGCAGTGGTTGAGAGTCCGCCTGCCGATGCAGGGGACACGGGTTCGTGCCCCGGTCCGGGAAGATCCCACATGCCGCGGAGAGGCTGGGCCCGTGAGCCATGGCCGCTGAGCATGCGCGTCCGGAGCCTGTGCTCCACGACGGGAGAGGCCACAGCAGTGAGAGGCCCGCGTACTGCAAAATAAATAAATAAATAAATAAAAGTCTCCAGATATTGCCAAGTGTCCCCCAGGGGGCAAAATCACCCTCAGTTGAGGCTGATTTAGTCGTGACTAAAAGTCCCGAGTTTAGGTCAGGTTTAACTACATATATTTGATATGCTGCAATCTGAAAATGCTAGTTAGCCCCAGAACACCAGCAGTATCTATTAGGTTCAGGTTAGAACAATCTAACCTTGATCGGAAATAACACTAGAAATAACCCATTTAATCTACAATGTCCCAGGGCCTCAGAATAATGGAATCTACTAGATTTCAATCTTTTTGGAAATGGGCAGAATTGTCTTTGTATAATATATCTTACTGTGCACAGAATAAATGCTCATTAAATGTATGTTGAAAGAATGAACAACTTCCCCCAAAACACCAGGGGAGCACAGAAGGAGGAGCTGCCATGCACAGCCAGTCATTCTGGGTGATCTTTATTCTACAGGAGAAAATGAAGCAAGTGTTGGCCAGTTGGAAGGGAAGAAAGAATCTTTGGGAGGGAGGCTGCCATTACCCTAGCTGAAATAGAGCCAGGTTAAAACTCTCTTCTGATTAAATAAAAAATGTCATGGAACATTTAATGACCAACCACAGTGCATCAGAGCCCAAGCTATATGTCATCACCCATGCTCCCCAAGAGCATGTAAGAGTGAAAGATTCAGTTACTTTAAGTCTTCTGTATTCCTAAATTGGCATATATATTTTAGTGGTGTGGGATGTGGAAATCTCATATGTGCATCTGACATGTTAATCTCCCTAAAATGGTGGCCTCACTGTTTTTCCTAATGCACTTCAAGAGTATGACCTTAAATTGCATTTGAAATGTCCCACTCAGTTGTCCTGACAACTTTCTTTTCTGAGAATAAACAGAATCCACCTGTATCTCTCACCAGAGACATGAGTACTGTATTGAGTTTGTTTTCATGTTTGATGTTTTATGGGTATTCTTTGAACCAACCTTCAAATTCAGAACAATATTAAATCTAAATTCACGAATCATCAGGTCTGATTCATGAGATTTGTAGATTTTGGCTGATATTATTTTGTAACCATTAAGTTCTGAAATGATCAAAATTGACTTAATATGAGAAGCTTTGCCTCTTACCTGGGTAATTATTGTCATTTAGAAGGAAATCAACCAGGGTGGTGATCTTCCAGCCCCATCTCCACACTTCACTGTGGGTGTCTGTTTTAAAATTTGAATGGCAAGTGCTTTGGGGAAACATTACTTAATTAGCCCTGGGTGAGAAATTCTCTTCTGTGGTGTCCTTTTTTTTCTGCGGTACGCGGGCCTCTCACTGCTGTGGCCTCTCCCGTTGCGGAGCACAGGCTCCGGACGCACAGGCTCAGCAGCCATGGCTCACAGGCCCAGCCGCTCTGCGGCATGTGGCATCTTCCCAGACCGGGGCACGAACCCGTGTCCCCTGCATCGGCAGGCGGACTCCCAACCACTGCGCCACCAGGGAAGCCCTGTGGTGTCCTTTTGATAATATACTTAATTGACAACTGATGTTACCGAGATCTGAATTTTATCTGAGATCAAAACTAAGCAAAGAGCAGGAGAGAGTGCTTTCGGAGGGCTTACCATCTCTGCACATGAAGAGTGTGCAAAATTAGGATTCAGAAGGAAGTGTAACTGTTATTTCAGAAGGTAGATTAATATAGTATTAAGTACCAATGTGCTCAGCATGAATCTTGAATACACACTCCTAGAGTCCCTGATTTTTATCCTGTGATACACACTCTATCTTTAAGTGAAAAATGGAGACTAGTTTAAAAATTTTAAACCTGGGATGATAAAAGAAAGACTTAGAAGAATGAGTATATGCTTCTTTCCATTCATTTTCCCTGTATATATTTCCCCAGTCTTCCAAGAACACCAAGGGAGGCAATACTGTGTAGCCAGATTGAGTAACTTAGATGTATTTTTTCTTGTTGGAATCTGATTTAAAGATTCCCCACCCTCACCCCTGGGAAAATAGTTGGGGTTGGTTGCAAAATAGTATAATATTTATTTCTTTGTTTGTTTAAAAATTGAGTTTTTAGTACATATCCCTCCTATTTCCAGCAAGGATTCTTTTTGTTTTTTTGACAAGAAAGTAGGATTTGTTGGTGGACATGCGTAAAGAGGGAACAGCAACAAGGTTTTCATTAGTGCAGGGCCCGCCGTTTGTCCAGAGGGCCACGATTAGGGCTGTATTTGACCCCATAGCCATCCGGGATAAGCCGCTTTTCTGCCACCATGTTTTCAAATTCGTCAGAGTTAAACTTAGTAAATCCCCACTTCTTGGATATGTGGATCTTCTGGCGTCCAGGGAACTTGAACTTGGCCCTGCGGAGGGCCTCAGTCACATGCTCCTTGTTCTGCAGCTTGGTGCGGATGGACATTATGACTTGGCCAATGTGGATCCTGGCCACTGTGCTCTGGGGCTTTCCAAAGGCCCCGCAGCCTATCAGCTCCAGCACAGGACAACATCTTGTTGATGCGGACGACAGTGGAAGAGGTGGCGCTGCACTCGGATGTGAAAACCGTCTTTGCCACAGCTTTTCACCATGTACTTGTTGGCACAAATACAGGCAGCCTCCAGGGCTTCAGAGGAGAGCTGCTCATACCCATCCGACACACCATGCAGCCACAGAGTGGGAACTCATCCACCTTTGCCTTCTTCCGCCCCAGGTCAAAGATGCAGATCTTAGCATCAGGGACACCTCGGCAGAAGCGAGACTTTGGGTATGGCTTGTTCTTACAATACCGGTAACAGCGAGCGGGGCGGCGGCCCACGGTGACACCAGGATCTTCAAAGGCGCGCCGAAGGGAAAGAGGCGCTCCCACGCCTGTACATGCCTTATATAGGCAGTCTGTCTTCACACGTAGGAACCATGGAGTCCGGGCGAGGGCGGGTAGACGCCCTCAGGTCGAATTTTACCTGAGATCAAAACTAAGCAAAGGGCAGTGGACTGAAGAGAGTCCTTTTGGAGGGCTTATCTCTCTGCACACATAAAGAGTGTGTAGGATTAAGTCCACTCTTGCAGGAGCAGTAGTCTGTAAATGCAGATGGCCCTTCCCCTGGTCAGCTGGGCTTGCCCCACATGAAGTCTGCAGCCTCCAATATGCTCTTCAAAGCGTGATGCCATTCTGAAAGTCAGGCTGGATGCTGGGTGGAATGTGTCACAGAAACGAAAGAACAACTCCCCATCGCTAGAGCTGCCATCACTATTTCCACTGGGCTTAGCAGTGACACGTTTGGTTAACCATTTTGTTAGCCTCCGGTTAACCACGCATGCTTTGAAAACCTTACAGAAGTGGGAAGATGTCTATATATAATGTTATTCATATAAAAAACAACCCCACAAGATACAGTTCTTTCCTGAGCTGCCACACCAAATCCAGACTCTCTATAACTGGCATTTGGTGAAAGGAAGAAATCACTTGATAAACACCCTTTGGTGATTAATTTATCTGGAAACTAGGGTGGAGTGGGAAATTCTCTAAAAAAGGGAATTGAGCTTGTTTGAGTTTGGAGTCCTTTGACTCAATCTTGTATCCACTTCTCTTTTACAGTGATTCTGCCTTATCATTGTATATGAATAAATACAAATATCAGAGCCCTTGGGTAGAGCATGTTTTCCACCTCCAGTTGAGCTGACTTCCTTTCCTCCTCTGTATCTTTTTCCCTTCCCTCTGGCCTTTTGCCTCTTTCTTCCTTTTTGCCTTTTCCACATGCTTTTTATATTATCTACCATCTTCTTCTAACTAGGCAAACTGTCAGGCTGCACCACAAAGAACGTCAGGTTCCAATCCCTTGTCTACACTGGCTCTCGAGCAGGTGACTTAACATTTATTTCTTCAGAGGAATTTCCTACATCTTCATATCATGGGGGATGATCTTCATCACCTACTTTGAAGGTTTAATATCTGCAAAGAACTTTGCTCGCTCTAGAAGGAAGGCAGTGATTTAGGACAAGCTACTATTATTGTCAGTCCCTGGTGAGTAGTTGCTTAGGAGAAATTTGGAGTCAGAAAAGAAATTGCTTAAGCTGGAAGAGAAGACAGTTCATGAAAATGATACCTTAAGCTTGTTAGAAGATAAATTCTTAGGCCATTTTCAATGAATAAATCAACCAGAAAACTTTCTATTTGGCGTTTTTAGAACGGTACTCAGTTGTGACAATATGATTTAAAGAGGTGGTTCCACATTCCCCACTCCACCACCCCCATTACTTAGGTTGTAGGCAGTGAAACAGTAGAGTTAGATCTCTGGTTTATTGAATTGTACACCATGGAGACAATAGAAATGAAGAGGTAAAAAGATAGCTTAGCAAGAGACTGTAATTTCACTCTTAAAAATGTGCCAAATACTTAATGTATTCTGCTAGTCATACCTCCTGAAACAAGAAAAGCTCTCCAGTTAGAAAAGAGTACAGAAAACTTATTCTTCAACAGCTAAATATTAATGGAATTTTTAAACTGCGTGTGAGAATCCACATGATTTGGATACACATCAGCTCAGCAAAAAAAGTTGTTCCTCATTTTTTGGCTGGAAGTACTCTGCACTATCATCTTCTTGGGCCTAATTCAAAAGTTCTCCTTAAGCATAACTTTTTATAAACACACAAACAACCAGACTCTTCATACATTATAAATGGCTTCTCTTGGAAATGCCTTAAATGTAGATATGCATTATAAAAATTATTTTTTTTGCCTTAAATGTAAACATCAACAACAACAACAAAAAACATCTTTTGGGTTTTGTTTGTTTCCCCATGCACAGCTTTATTCTCCCTGCTGTGTTTTGCCTAAAAACCCGAAGATTGTGCTGTGATAGAAGCTTTTATTAATGATGGTGCTCCTTCATCCCGAGTCTCTCCCAGGTTTCTCCTGGTCCTTCCTGCTCAGTGAGAACAGGCCATTGACAAATGGCATTACTGATTCTCAATGTGCTCAGAGCCCAGGGGCTATTGGTGGATGTGCTGTCTCTGTTGTCTGCGAGCTGCTGCGTTGAGCACCATACAGTCCAGACCACTCACAGTCAGACCGGGAACTCTTTTTTAGGAGGATGGTAGAGCCATCACAGCAAGTTGATTTGGCTATTGGTCCAGTGGCTTTGGACCACGAACACTTACAAAGCACCCCCCAAAAAAACTTAAGCAGCACTTAATGATCAGAGTCTATTACACACTCTTTCTCTTCCCCACCCCCATCCCCAGTCTTCGCCCATATCTTTGTTGACATGCTTGGGGGGACCCAAGCAGGGATCAGATCAGAGGCAAAGGAGAGTGTGGAGAACAGAACGTACCATACCATTTACCAAGAAGAAAAACAGAACTGGACATACGCCACATGTTTGTGAGGTGTGGATATCGATACCGAGGGGCAGAACAACTTATACTTCCATACAATCTACTACCCATAGTTTAAGAGAAACACATGGAGACTTTACCTATAATAAGCTTGAGGCCCCCTTGGCCAGACAACACATGACTCCACAAGTAATGGCACACATCTTGCCATTTCCCAACAAGTGGAATAAAGCTAGAAGACGACAATATGGAACAGCCGTCCTGGAGAAGCCTTGCCAACACCAGGCAGAGGTGTGTCCGGGAAGGTCCTTTTAGTCAGACATTCAGATGCAGAAGTTTGAGCATCTGAGTTACTGAGAGGTGTCCTCTGGGGATGGAGTGGGGGTGGGAGGGCAGTGCCCACTGAATACAGCTGCTCTAGGAAGGGTGTGGGTAAGGATCTGATGGAGGACTGGTGATGGGGTGCCTGGCTGCGCCACCCAAGCAGCACACTGCCAAGTCGTGGACCTCCCGCCTCCGACGCTGCAGTGCAGTGGCTCTTCATGATGGTCATCAAGCACACACCCAAGGACTGCTGTGCATTAAAAAGGGAGCAATTGGTATAGTTAATGTTGCCCACTGTCCATCTTTCTTGGGATGATGGGAAGTGTAGCAGTGAGGAGAAATCCTATCCATCACTATTCATTGCATCACTTTTTTGCCCAATAATGAGGTCACCCCACTCAGGAAGGGCCCTGGGATGCACATATTGTGTCAAGTTTGCTGTGGGAACTTGAATCTGAATTTCATGACTTCTGTGCAATTAAAACCCCAAACTTAGTGTTGCATTAACATGGATTTTCCATAGTGAGTTATAAATGCAAAATTCTATGTTTCATATGTCTTTTTCTAACATATGTTACTGCCTGTGTTTCTGATTAAAAGCTCATCCAAAATAAAATAACAAAGGATTACTTTTTTTCCAATAGAACTTTCTTCTATAAAAGCTAGAAATAAACCCTTACCTAAAATTACCCAGGCTTGCAGGTGCTGGGTTTTGGGGTGTGTGTAGTGTTCACTAGCAAGACAAAGGCCATTATTCTCCCTGCAACCACCACCAGAAGGCATTCTTTCTGTGGAGAAAATTGTAGGCCAACGCTTTAAAAAAATTCCATGGCTAGGCACCACTCCTGGAGACTTGCAGGCAGCAGGCAGGCAGTCAGGCAATCAACAAATATTTATTCTAAGGCCACTGTGTATTCAGCACCTTTAAAATTGCCAGGGAAACCAGCCAGGAGCATATAATACCTGCTAGGGCCAAGTTAGTACCCAAGGTCATTCCGTAGTGCTTAAGGAGCTCAGTAATCTGAAAGGAGCAGGGAACCCTAAAACTGTAAGATGGCAGTATCTCACCTGGGTATGGGTATATTGACAGAATAGGAAAATAAAATCCAAGAAAAGGCTCATTAACTGAAGCCGATACTTAACAGTTGCACCACCCCCATCTTTTCCTTTTACATCTCCCTTAACAGACACCCAGCTCCCATTCCGTACACACCACACATCACACACACACACACGCACGCACGCACGCACTACTACTACCATTCACCATCATCATCACCTCTGCCCAGAAACTGAACCCAACTGGATGGATCAAGTTGTCAGGTTTTTTTTTTTTTTTTAAATAATGAACACATTTTAAAAATAACAAGGCAAATATGCTAAGCTGTGCAAATACAAGGATATTCATCACAGTGTCATTAGAGAGGGAAAGTGGTAACAGCATGTATGGAACGTCAACTGAGAATTGGGATACTCCCCTAGAGACAATCCAACATCTATTAGGCAGGACGTGAGATTTTGTGGGGGGCAGGGATATGGGGACACGGGCTTGTATGGCACACATCCTGGCCTGTGCAGAGGTGAACAGGACTCTCACCCTCTTGCATTAAGTTCTCTAATCTAGTTTTGTTGATGCAGCTGAAAAGTCACATTAGTTGTTTTGACATGTGCGTCACATAGGGGTGCTTTACAAAGTCATACAAAATCCCTGCATCCTCTGTTACATATGTAACTGCCAAGCTACGTCTCCCCTGAGCTTCCATTGTACAGTACTGGTGTTTTTTGGGTTTTCTTTTTGTTTTTGTTAACCAAGCATAAGAGGTTACAGTGTTCCCCATTAAATTTCTCATATTGGATTCCTTGATGCTAGTCTGCCAAGATCTTTTTGGATACTGGTTCATCATCCAGTGTATTTAATACTCTCTACTAGCTTTGTATCACACACAGTTGATGGATGTGGCTTCTGCATTTTCTCTTTAGTTCTAAGCCAGCTAGGAGATGATAGAATTGTAGAAAAAAGAGGGTGCCAATGTCTCGCAGAGGAGTCAAATTCCCTGAGACATACCGAAAACCTGGCTTGGACCTTACCCATTCTAGGGCAAAGTATCTTTTTGGCTTTTATTGTTCATAATACAGTGTTTCACTTAAGGTGGCATCGTAATGAATATTAGTCATTCTCAGATGAAGTCAAGAGTTTCTATTAGCACCCTATTAAAAGTTAAGAGATTCTTATTTTGCTTTATGTGCTTTATTTTTAAAATATTTTTAATTGACAAAATTCATATAACATAAAATTATCCATTATAAATTGTACCTTTCAGTGGCATTTAGTACATTCAAAATGTTGTGCAACCATCACCTTTATCTAGTTCCAAAATATTTGCATCACCCCCAAAGGAAACCCTGTACCCATTAAGCAGTTACTCCCCATTCTCCCCTCCCCCCAGCCCCTGGCAACCACTAGTCTGTTTTCTGTTTCTGTGCGTTTACCTATTCTAGACATTTTGTGTAAATGGATTCATACACTATGTGACCCATTCTGTCTGGCTTTTTCCATTTGATAATGTTTTTTGAGATTCATCTATGTTTCCGCAGGTACCAGAACTTCATTCCCTTTTATGGATGAGTAATATTCCACTGTGCTTTATTTTGAATTTTAAAAATCTAAAGTAAAACGAATATATTTTAATGCTAAGAAAAAGAGGTTAATATCTCCTTTTCTTATTTTTTATCAAAAGCTGGTATTAAAACTCTGCCAACAAAACAACTCCACTCTGTCCGACTAATTATTCAGTATATCCTTATGGCTTATACAGTTTTGTATTCCATTATGTATCCCCATGTCATAGAGGAGGAATTTGAAGCTCAAGGTGACCAGCCAAGGCGGCAGAGCCAGGCTTTTAAACCTAGATTTCTCACTCCAAGTCTTTCGTTCTTCTTCTGAAGTTCTCTGAAACAATGACATTTCTTTCTTTATTTTAGACATTCATACAACTCACTTCTCCAACAGATTCCTATCCCTTAGCAGGCATCAACTCAGACCCTCTCTCTAATGGAATAGGGAGCTCAGGATCCTGCCCTCATTAGTTAGGTAGATTAGGACATGTAGAGCCAAGTGGTTTACTTATCTAAGGACTTAGTTAAAGCTGTCTTACAGTAGAATGAAGACTAGCTCCTGCTCTCAGAACAGCAGTTGGTTCTGAAATTCACTAAAATGCACAGCCTCTTAAAATGCTCACCAGCCTGCTGAATTATAAATGACAGCCCCTGAGTCAGAGATGCAGGGAAGCAGTATCTGAAATAGAACAATTCTATAAATGTGTGTTCATTAATTTCTTCACTTAAGAATAAATTGAAGGCTCACTCTTGCAGAACTGTAATTACTATACGATTTAGACATTAATATAAAAAGGGTGGCAGGGAAATTGCTTAAGATTTGTCTATGGGGTTTGTTTGGCTTTTTAACCACCGAAGTTTAACATGTCACCTAGCGCTTAGGTCTGCTTTACCTTACTTTAGAAGTTATACCCGCAAGTGGACAATGAGAGAATGAAATCAAACACTGAATTCTTTTCCTTGCTTACTTTAGAATTGCTGAAGTTCCACTTTTCTGAGGTACCATCCTTATTTGTGAGATTTCCTTGCATCATTTTCCAGTGGACTAGAGTATTGATGTGTAATACAATTCCTTTGTGTTTTTTAATAATTACATCATTTCTAATATCTTCAGAGTTACTACTTTTTAATGACAACATGACAAAGAGTATGAATAGTTTTCCTCCCAGACCCTATAGGATCCTCCCCTTTCCCTGGTAATCTCTTCTGCCAACCTGGTAGCCTTATTTGAAATTTTACTACCAAACCAAAATCTAAAGCAGAAGAATACTTAAACTGTGAAACCATCGGAGCTGAGTTACATTATACAAGTTTTGAAAGGAGCATACTTTATTCCAAGTGATTAAGCCGGGCGTGATTTTAATTAATTTTCTTACCAATGATTCTGAAATAAAGGTGGATTTTAAGATCCACTCTGCTATCAGAGTTATATGATCATTTTCAACAGACATCCTGAAGCCAAAATGTGAATCTGGGCATTAAAGCTATTTCTGCCTTGGCTAAGTGAAGTTCAAAGTTTGTGTAACTGTCCCATGGCACCCTCTCATCCCTACCTCTCCCCAACTTTGGGAAGCATTTTGGGATCCAACTGGTGACATAGTGTCATAAAATTCAGTGGATAAATATCAGTTATTTTTCGTGAATTCAGAGACTTAATTTCAGAAATCCTTGATACCTAGAGCAAGTCAGTAATCATCGATATTGCAAGCACTCCTCCAGTGAAGGCTTCTGGAGGTGTCACACCATTGACCATTTGGACCATTCAGGAGCCTGTGTTACCACCTCAGCTGAAAGAAGAAATTACATTTACAGAAATATCTTGGGGTGGCCACTGATGGCGATTGTTTCGTGTTCAAAAGGAAATATGAAGATGGATTTTATCTTATTTTCATATAGATAGTCTCTTACTTGTGGTCAATCAGCAACACTACATTTTGAGGTTATCACGTTCTTTTCTGGAACAAAACCCAAGAGCCGTTTTTAATTAAAACCTTTCTAGAAAGAATGCTTCAACCATGCCCACCCCCCATCCAACTGAATTTCAAATATTTGTTTAATTCGGTTTGGCTTTCAGAGTCTGTAAAGCATAAGCAATCGGCCGAGCTGAAAATGGAGAAGAAATGTTTTTACAGTTCCACAAATGTTTCTAACGGACAAGAGTGAGTTGTTAATGGGAGATAAATTGCCTGGGGTGAGTGTGGGTGGGTGTGTCGTGTGTGTGTTCTCACGCAGGCCACATGCGTGCACCCACACGGAGGTAATGACGTTTGCATGTACCTGGGCCTCACAGGACAGGCTGTGATGCAAAACTGTGCTAAGCTGGAGAGTAAAGAGGTGCTGGGACGGGGCCACCATGGCAGCGGTCGTGCATGGTATGGGATGAGGTAGGTAGCTGGTTTCTTACCAGAACTCAGATCCTGGGCAGCAGGCCCATCCTCCCATTGGGAACAGTGAACAAGGAGCTGATAAAATACACAGACCGAATGAAAATGACCCCTATTGACTGAAACCAGCTGTGTCAGGCTTCTCGCTGTCTCTCCTGATTTGCTCTCTCAAATAAATGGATGTGGTAGAGGATGAGAGAAAGTAAACAGAATCATTTTTTCTTTCTTGCAGTCGCACCTCAGTAACAGCCCTGGTTTTTGTAGCTGAAAAATATGTTTATTTGCTCATTAATTTCCCTCTCTCTCCCTTGCCTTTTCTTGGCATTGGGTAGAATGTTATTTAAAATAAGACACAGTTCGGCTTCAAAAAGAAAAATCATTCTGCAAAATACAGCTTGGACTCATTTGCTGGTCATTTATCATCCCTAAGAGAGTGGGGTACAAATATCTTTATTTGGTATGTTTTAATGATTTATAGGGCGATGACTCTTGTTGGCACCAGGATACAGGGAAGCAGCAGTCTCTTTAGGACTTTTAGAAGTGCCCCAAACTGTTTAGAAATGACATGGAGAATATTAAATGTGGCGTATGCACAGCAGCTCAATAATCATTTGTCTTCACTGCCTTCCTTTCAAAGATGATGTAGGTTGGTGCTTTGGGGGTGGACTCAACCCACAAGCCTGAGATTCTCTAAGGTGTGCTTCAAAGTCTTCATTTCCACACTCGGGTGTGTGTGTTTTCTTTCCAGTACTTCAAAAAGGCTTTGGTTTTATGTGTCTCCCATTTCCTTCGGGTAGTGGGCAAATAATAATGTGCCCAACATTAGTGCCCAATAAATATTTGTTGAACGAACAGTTAAATGGAATGTTATAAGGCTTATTAGTATTATTGCCTTGGCATGAAACCTGCAAGAATAGACTTGAGGCAATCAAGTAATTTCCCTTAACAGTACAAGCTAATTATTTGAGAGATGAAGATCTGGTGCATAGTATTTATTTGTCAGGCTCCATTTGCTCCTAAATGAAGGTGGAAAAGTTGTTTGTAGCACTGAAGGGATAACATGGTGACCCACCGCTAAACAGCTTTTCAATTTTCCATGCTACTCTTTCAGGGAAAATGTATCAAGATGAAGTTAACGCGCATTCTTTTTGTTTATTTGTGTTTTCTTTTTTTCTGTTACCATTTTTTTTAGATTTTTATTATTTGTTTATTTATTTATTTATTTTTGCGTGTGTAGTGTCTTAGTTGCAGCACGTGGGATCTTCGTTGAGGCATGCCTTTTGTTGCGGCGTGTGGGCTCCTCGTTGCGGTGTGTGGGCTTCTTTCTAGTTGCGGCGTGCAGGTTTTCTCTTCTCTAGTTGTTGTGCTCAGGCTCCAGAGCACGTGGGCTCTGTAGTTTGCAGCTCGTGGGCTCTAGTTGAGGCGTGCAAGCTCAGTAGTTGTGACATGCGGGCTTAGTTGCCCCACCACACGTGGGATCCTAGTTTGCCGACTAGGAATCGAACCTGCATCCCCTGCATTGTAAGGCAGATTCTTTACCACTGGACCACCAGGGAAGTCCCTTCTGTTATCATTTTTAGAGGGCAGGCAGGGTGTGGAGCGGGGATCTCTTTTGACAGTATTTTTATAGCCCACCTGCCTGTATGACTTCTGAAGTCATTCTGCTAATGTTGGTTGTCCGATAAAATTGTCCTTTCATATGAATACCACCTGCAGTGATCCAAGATGAAAATGCTACATTCGCATCCTAAACCTCAGAAAGTTTCATTCATTCATTCATTCCAGAAATATGAATTCAGTGCCCAATATGTACCAGGCTCCGTGCTAAAGCTTTGAATTTAGTACTGAGCAAAATCCAACATGGTTCCTGCTGTCATGAAGCTTATAATCTGGGATGGTTGGTGGGAATTAACCGAATGATCATACTAAAAATCGTAACTACAAACTGAATTTTAAAAAGAGGAATATGGTTCTACTGGGTCCATGTAACAACAGGAATTGATTTAGACCAGGAGACCAGGGAGAATTTTACTAAGGAGGATCCTGCGGCTGAGAGCTCTAGAATGTCTGAGGAAAAGGAAAGATCATCCCAGGCAAGAAGATGATCAAATGCAAAGCGTTGGTGGGAAGGCCAGGCCACACTCCTCAGTGGCTATGCATATACTATATTAAGGGCTTGACCTTCATCCTCTGAACATTGGAAAGACCTAGAACGGTAATATATCTGAAGGTTAGGAAGTAGGGCTAGGGAGAACAGATACCTGGACCTTATCAGATCTGTGTTTGGGGGGGAAATATAAGTACCCATTCTTCATAAATGTAACGAGAGGTGATCGTGCTAAGCTCTGGATGGTCCTTTGCTGCAGTTGAGCTGCCTGGAAATTCTCACCACCCACCCTTCCCTCTATCAAGTTTTGGAACAAGTGTATCTGGGTCTCCACTTGTGTGCTGGACTTTGCAGCAATGGCATCTTGTCACTGTTTTCTGGGCCCTCCTCTTTCTGCCTTTCCTTTTGATGATGGGGAGGTGGTATAACACAGTTTATTCCTGTTTTGGCAAAGTGTGCATGGCAAGCCTTTCAGCCCCTTCTCTGCTGGCGTAGAGAACAGGCTGTGGAGGTAACTCACCTTCACCGCTCTCCAGCGGTGAGAGCTTGGGCACGTGGCTTAGTCTCTCTTTGTGCCTTGCAGGGTTGTTCTGAGGATTAGGTGAGTTAATATTTGTGAAACACAGAACGAGGAGTGGCACATAGTGAGTGCTCAATTGATGCCAGCAGTTATTATTAGCTATTTTTACTGATATGGCAAGGTGTCAAAGATATGTATTGTTGGGCTTCCCTGGTGGCGCAGTGGTTGAGAGTCCGCCTGCCGATGCAGGGGATACGGGTTCGTGCCCCGGTCCGGGAAGATCCCACATGCCGCGGAGCGGCTGGGCCCGTGAGCCATGGCCGCTGAGACTGCGCGTCCAGAACCTGTTGCTTCACAACGGGAGAGGCCACAACAGTGAGAGGCCCGCGTACCACAAAAAAAAAAAAAAAAAAAAAAGTTTTTGAAGTGAAAAAAAGCAAGATACAAAACAATATATCATAAAAAGGGCTTGCACAAACGTATTCTGATAAACATTAAGGATATGTCTGTGGATACTTGGTGGTTATATCTGAGGAATGGGGCTTAGAAAGAAGAAGGTAGGCAGGTAGTTTTTACTTTCTCACCACATATTCTTGTAGTAGGTTTTTTTTTTTTTTTTTTTACTATGCAGCTGTATATTTTTATAATAATGAAATTATAAAGAATAGTCTAGAAAATCCGTCAGTAGTATTTGCTATGTCAATTAAAAAATAATTATCTCAATATATTTTTTCATAATTTTCTTCACTTTTAAGTTTGGAGATGTCACTTAGAAACTGTTCTTGGAGTAAAGAAACGTGTATCTGAAGTCCAGCAATTCATCCAATGTTCACTTCTTTTGTTTATGTTCTATTCAAGTAAGAGTTTTTTTAAACCACGTGCTATTATGATCCCATTGTTATAAAATTATTATACTTGTTCTTCCGTCTCTACATATGCACAGAGAGAGCTGTCTGGAATACTGTTCACCCACCAAACAAAAAATGCATTTGGTTCATTGGTTGCTGACTTCATTGTACTTTTAAGAGTTGCTTAAATTTTTTATAATGAGCATTTTTATAAAAACAGTGAAATCATTTCTAAAAATTGGAGATGAGTATCTGTTCACTTTTCTGTTTAGTAATAAACACAATATGAAGCATCTAATCATTCCCAGGGATTCAGGAAGCTTAACTTTTTCAGGATAATCCTGATGCAGGTCAGTAGCTTCTGTGTGGTACATGTTGCTCATGAAAGAGGAGGCAAGTGGGCTCAGTGGTTACTGCATCAGGACACAGGAAATGTATTCAATGATTATCGGATATTAACATATAGTCTGTCAAACTGCCCCCCCTTTTTTTTAACAAGTGGAGGCTGTTTACATTTGACTAAAGATTTTGATGAATTGAACTGGTACTTATCAATAGTTTACTCTGACCAGCTGAGAATCATTAATATTGTACAGGGCTGGCACATGGTTGCTTCTATCATTATTTAAATACAACTCTTACATTTCGCAGTGATTACACACCACCATCATCAATCAGATAAGAATGCAAATCAGGAGAGAACTTTGAGTCCCCTAGTAAATGTTTTATGAAGCCAATGTAAGCTTGCCAACTAGAATATCATCTCTGCAGAAGATACATTTCCAAGGGGTAACTGCATTATACAGTACTTAGTACATTGTGCCCCTCAGGATATGATGATAATTGTCTGTGTACAAGAAAAAACAATTTTGAAGAAACTGCGACCAAGTTGATTGCCAACTGATTCTTCTTTTTTTTTTAACATCTTTATTGGAGTATAATTGCTTTACAATGGTGTGTTAGTTTCTGCTGTATAACAAAGTGAATCAGCTATACATATACATATATCCCCATATCTCTTCCCTCTTGCATCTCCTTCCCTCCCACCCTCCCTATCCCACCCCTCTAGGTGGTCACAAAGCACTGATCTGATCTCCCTGTGCTATGCGGCTGCTTCCCACTAGCTATCTATTTTACGTTTGGTAGTGTATATATGTCCAAGCCACTCTCTCACTTTGTCACAGCTTACTCTTCCCCCTCCCTATATCCTCAAGTTCATTCTCTAGTAGGTCTGTGTCTTTATTCCTGTCTTACCCCTAGGTTCTTCATGACATTTTTTTCTTTTTCTTCAATTCCGTATATATGTGTTAGCATACAGTATTTGTCTTTCTCTTTCTGACTTACTTCACTCTGTATGACAGACTCTAAGTCCATCCACCTCACTACAAATAACTCAATTTCATTTCTTTTTATGGCTGAGTAATATTCCATTGTATATATGTGCCACATCTTCTTTATCCATTCATCTGTCGATGGACACTCAGGTTTCTTCCATGTCCTGGCTATTGTAAACAGAGCTGCAATGAACATTGTGGTACATGACTCTTTGAATGATGGTTTTCTCAGGGTATATGCCCAGTAGTGGGATTGCTGGGTCATATGGTAGTTCTGTTTTTAGTTTTTTAAGGAACCTCCATACCGTTCTCCATAGTGGCTGTATCAATTTACATTCCCACCAGCAGTGCAAGAGGCTTCCCTTTTCTCCCCACCTTCTCCAGCATTTATTGTTTATAGACTTTTTGATGATGCTCATTCTGACTGGTGTGAGGTGATACCTCATTGTAGTTTTGATTTGCATTTCTCTAATGATTAGTGATGTTAAGCATCCTTTCATGTGTTTGTTGGCAATCTGTATATCTTCTTTGGAGAAATGTCTATTTAGGTTTTCTGCCCATTTGGGGATTGGGTTGTTTGTCTTTTTGATATTGAGCCGCATGAGCTGCTTGTATATTTTGGAGATTAATCCTTTGTCAGTTGCTTTGTTTGAAAATATTTTCTCCCATTCTGAGGGTTGTCTTCTCATTTTATGGTTTACGGTTTCCTTTGCTGTTCAAAAGCTTTTAAGTTCCATTAGGTCCCATTTGTTTATTTTTGGTTTTAGTTCCATTTCTCTAGGAGGTGGATCAGGAAGGATCTTTCTGTGATTTATGTCATAGAGTGTTCTGCCTATCTTTTCCTCTAAGAGTTTTATAGTGTCTGGCCTTATATTTAGGTCTTTACTCCATTTTGAGTTTATTTTTGTGTATGGTGTTAGGGAGTGTTCTAATTTCATTGTTTTACATGTAGCTGTCCGGTTTTCCCAGCACCACTTACTGAAGAGGCTGTCTTTTCTCCATTGTATATTCTTACCTCCTTTATCAAAGATAAGGGGACCATATGTGCATGGGTTTATCTCTGGGCTTTCTATCCTGTTCCACTGATCTATATTTCTGTTTTTGTGCCAGTACCATACTCTCTTGATTACTGTAGCTTTGTAGTATAGTCTGAAGTCAGGGAGCCTGATTCCTCCAACTCCGATTTTCTTTCTCAAGATTTCTTTGGCTATTTGGGGTCTTTTGTGTTTCCATACAAATTGTGAATTGTTTTGCTCTAGTTCTGTGAAAAATGCCGTTGGTAGTTTGATAGGGATTGCATTGAATCTGTAGATTGCTTTGGGTAGTACAGTCATTTTCACAGTGTTGATTCTTCCAATCCAAGAACATGGTATATCTCTGCATCTGTTTTTATCTCTTTAATTTCTTTTATCAGTGTCATAGTTTTCTGCATACACGTCTTTTGTCTCCTTAGGTAGGCTTATTCCTAGGTATTTTATTCTTTTTGTTGCAGTGGTAAATGGGAGTGTTTCCTTAGTTTCTCTTTCAGATTTTTCATCATTAGTGTTAAGGAATGCAAGAGATTTCTGTGCATTAATTTTGTATCCTGCCATATTACCAAATTCATTGATTAGCTCTCATAGTTTTCTGGTGGCATCTTTAGGATTCTCTAGGTATAGTATCATGTCATCTACAAACAGTGACAGTTTTATTTCTTTTCCTATTTGGATTCCTTTTATTTCTTTTTCTTCTCTGATTGCTGTGGCTAAAAGTTTCAAAACTATGTTGAATAATAGTGGTGAGAGTGGGCAACCTTGTCCTGTTCCTGACTTAGTGGAAATGATTTCAGTTTTTCACTATTGAGAACGATGTTGGCTGTGGGTTTGTCATATATGGCCTTTATTATGTTGAGGTAAGTTCCCTCTATGCCTACTTTCTGGAGAGTTTCTATCATAAATGGGTGTTGAATTTTTTCGAAAGCTTTTTCTGCATCTATTGAGATGATCATATGTTTTTTCTCCTTCAATTTGTTAATATGGTGTATCACATTGATTGATTTGCATATATTGAAGAATCCTTGCATTCCTGGAATAAACCCCACTTGATCATGGTGTATGATCCTTTTAATGTGCTGCTGGATTCTGTTTGCTAGTATTTTGTTGAGGATTTTTGCATCTATGTTCATCAGTGTTATTGGCCTGTAGTTTTCTTTCTTTGTGACATCTTTGTCTCGTTTTGGTATCAGGGAGATGGTGGCCTCATAGAATGAGTTTGGGAGTGTTTCTCCCTCTGCTATATTTTGGAAGAGTTTGAGAAGGATAGGTGTTAGCTCTTCTCTAAATGTTTGATAGAATTTGCCTGTGAAGTCATCTGGTCCTGGGCTTTTGTTTGTTGGAAGATTTTTAATCAAAGTTTTAATTTCAGTGCTTGTGATTGGTCTGTTTATATTTTCTATTTCTTCCTGGTTCAGTCTCAGAAGGTTGTGCTTTTCTAAGAATGTGTCCATTTCTTCCAGATTGTCCATTTTATTGGCATATAGTTGCTTGTAGTAATCTCTCATGATCCTTTGTATTTCTGTAGGGTCACTTGTTACTTCTTTTTCATTTCTAATTCTATTGATTTGAGTCTTTTCCCTTTTTTTCTTGATGAGTCTGGCTAATGGTTTATCAATTTTGTTTATCTTCTCAAAGAACCACCTTTTAGTTTCATTGATCTTTTTTTTTTTTTTTTTCTTTTTGCGGTATGCGGGCCTCTCACTGTTGTGGCCTCTCCCGTTGCGGAGCACAGGCTCCGGATGCGCAGGCCCAGCGGCCATGGCTCACGGGCCCAGCCGCTCCGCGGCATATGGGATCCTCCCAGACCGGGGCACGAACCCGTATCCCCTGCATCGGCAGGCGGACTCTTAACCACTGCGCCACCAGGGAGGCCCAGTTTCATTGATCTTTGCTATCATTTCCCTCATTTCTTTTTCATTTATTTCTGATCTGATCTTTATGATTTCTTTCCTTCTGCTAACTTTGGGGTTTTTTTGTTCTTCTTTTTCTAATTGCTTTAGGTGTAAGTTTAGGCTGTTTGAGATGTTTCTTGTTTCTTGAGGTAGGATTGTATTGGTATAAACTTCCCTCTTAGAACTGCTTTTGCTGCATCCCATAGGTTTTGGGTTGTCATATTTTCATTTATTTCCTCTTTGATTTCTTCAGTGATCTCTTGGTTATTTAGTAATGTATTGTTTAGCCTCCATGTGTTTGTATTCTTTACAGTTTTTTTCCTGTAATTGATATCTAGTCTTATAGCGTTGTGGTTGGAAAAGATACTTGATACAATTTCAATTTTCTTAAATTTACCAAGGCTTGATTTGTGACCCAAGATATGATCCATCCTGGAGAATGTTTCATGAACACTTGAGAAGAAAGTGTATTCTGTTGTTTTTGGATGGAATGTCCTATAAATATCAGTTAGGTCCATCTTGTTTAATGTATCATTTAAAGCTTATGTTTCCTTATTTATTTTCATTTTGGTTGATCTGTCCATTGGTGAAAGTAGGGTGTTAAAGTTCCCCACTATTATTGTGTTACTGTCGACTTCCCCTTTTATGACTGTTAGTATTTGCCTTATGTATTGAGGTGCTCCTATGTTGGGTGCATAATTACAATTGTTATACCTTCCTGGATTGATCCATTGATCATTATGTAGTGTCCTTCTTTGTCTCTTGTAATAGTCTTTATTTTAAAGTCTATTTTGTCTGACATGAGAATTCCTACTCCCGCTTTCTTTTGATTTCCATTTGCATGGAATATCTTCTTCCATCCCCTCACTTTCATTCTGTATGTATCCCTAGGTCTGAAGTGGGTCTCTTGTAGACAGCATACATATGGGTCTTGTTTTTGTATCCATTCAGCCAGTCTATGTCTTTTGGTTGGATTGTTTAATCCATTTACATTTAAGGTAATTATTGATATGTATGTTCCTATTACCATTTTTTTAATTGTTTTGGGTTTGTTATTGTAGGTCTTTTCCTTCTGTTTTTTGCCTAGAGAAGTTTCTTTAACATTTGTTGTAGAACTGGTTTGGTGGGCTGAATTCTCTTAGCTTTTGCTTATCTGTAAAGGTTTTAATTTCTCCATCGAATCTGAATGAGATCCTTGCTGGGTAGAGTAATCTTGGTTTTAGGTTTTTCCCTTTCATCCCTTTAAATATATCCTGCCACTCCCTTCTGGACTGCAGAGTTTCTGCTGAAAAATAACAGTTAATAAGCTGTTAACCTCATGGGGATTCCCTTGTATGTTATTTGTTGCTTTTCCCTTGCTGCTTTTAATATTTTTTCTTTGTATTTAATTTTTAATAGTTTGATTAATATGTGTCTTGGTATGTTTCTCCTTGGATTTATCCTGTATGGGACTCTGTGTGCTTCCTGGACTTGATGGACTATTTCCTTTCCCATATTAGAGAAGTTTTCAACTATAATCTCTTCAAATATTTTCTCAGTCCCTTTCTTTTTCTCTTCTTCTTCTGGGACCCTTATAATTCGAATGTTGGTGCATTTAATGTTGTCCCAGAGGTCTCTGAGACTGTCCTCAATTCTTTTCATTCTTTTTTCTTTATTCTGCTTTGAGGCAGTTATTTCCACTATTTTATCTTCCAGGTCACTTATCCATTCTTCTGCCTCAGTTATTCTGCCATTGATTCCTTCTAGAAGTTTTAAAATTTCATTTATTATGTTGTTCATCGTTTGTTTGCTCTTTAGTTCTTCGAGGTCCTTGTTAAACGTTTCTTGTATTTTCTCCATTCTATTTCCAAGATTTTGGATCACCTTTACTCTCATTACTCTGAATTCTGTTTCAGGTAGACTGCTTATTTCCTCTTCACTTGTTTGTTCTGGTGGGTTTTTACCTTGCTCCTTCATCTTCTGTGTATTTCTCTATCTTCTCATTTTGCTTAACTTACTGTGTTTGGGGTCTCCTTTTCACAGACTGCAGGTTCGTAGTTCCCATTGTTTTGGTGTCTGCCCCCAGTGAGTAAGGTTGGTTCAGTGTGTTGTGTAGGCTTCCTGGTGGAGGGGACTGGTGCCTGTGTTCTGGTGGATGAGGTGAGATCTTGTCTTTCTGGTGGGCAGGACCATGTCCAGTGGTGTGTTTTGGGGTGTCTGTGAACTTATTATGATTTTAGGCAGCCTGTCTGCTAATGGGTGGGGTTTTGTTCCTGTCTTGCTAGTTGTTTGGCATGGGGTGTCCAGCACTGGAGCTTGTTGGTCATTGAATGGAGCTGGGTCTTAGCGTTGAGACAGAGATCTCTGGGAGAGCTCTCGTCGATTGATATTACGAGGGGCTGGGAGGTCTCTGGTGGACCAATGTCCTGTACTCAGCTCTCCCACCTCAGAGGCTCAGGCCTGACATCTGGCCAGAGCACCAAGACCCTGTCAGCCACATGGCTCAGAAGAAAAGGGAGAAAAGAAAAAAAAAAAAAAGAAAGAAAGAAAAATAAAATAAAGTTATTAAAATAAAAAATAAATTATTAAAATTAAAAAATAAAAAAGTAATTAAAAAAAGGAAGAGAGCAACCAAACCAATAAACAAATCCACCAATGATAACAAGCACTAAAAACTATACAAAAAAAAAAAATGGACAGACAGAACCCTAGGACAAATGGTAAAAGCAAAGCTATACAAACAAAACACACAAAGAAGCATACAGATACACACTCACAAAAAGAGAAAAAGGGGAAAAAAATATATATATATATAAAGGAAGAGAGCAACCAAATTAATAAGCAAATCTACCAATGATAATAAGTTCTAAATACTAAACTAAGATAAACATAAAGCTAGAAACAAATTAGATGCAGAAAGGAAACCCCAACTCTACAGTTGCTCCCAAAGTCCACTGCCTCAGTTTTGGGATGATTCATTGTCTATTCAGATATTCCAGAGATGCAGCGTACATCAAGTTGATGGTGGAGATTTAATCTGCTGCTCCTGAGGCTGCTGGGAGAGATTTCCCTTTCTCTTCTTTGTTCGCACAGCTCCTGGGGTTCAGCTTTGGATTTGGCCCCGCCTCTGCGTGTAGGTCGCCCTCTGGCGTCTGTTATTTTGGGGGGTCTGAGGTCTTCTGCCAGCATTCAGTAGGTGTTCTGTAAGAGCTGTTCCACATGTAGATGTATTTTTGATGTATTTGTGGGGAGGAAGGTGATCTCCACGTCTTACTCCTCTGCCATCTTGAAGGTGCTCCCCGCCAACTGATTCTTTAAATCTGGCCCACACTCTTTAAATCTGGCCCACTGCCTAATTTTGCACAGCACAGGAGCTAAAAATGGTTTTTACATTTTAAAATGATGGAAAAATATCAAAAGTAGAATAACATTTCGTGTCATGTGAAAGTTATATGAAATTCAGATATCCTGTCCCTAAGTAAAGTTGTATTGGAACACAGCATAGTCATTTGTTTACATATTGTATACAGCTGTTTTTGTGCTAAAAGGGCTGAGTTGAGTAGTTGTGAGAGACCTTAAGGCATACAATGAAGAAAATATTTACTATCTGACTTTTTATAGAAAAGCTTGCTGAGCCCTGCTTAGAGATCAGATTCAGGGAGAAGTTATTTGTGTGCATGTCTGTTTGCTTATTGATGGATGATGCTTTTGTGTTGGACGTACCTGGCCTGTGATGTGGTCGTCAAAGAAGCTATAGGAGTGCAGTGGTCCATATTCTTCTGTTTTCCTCATTTCCTTCCCAAAGTCAGAAGAATGTTATTATGTGAGAAAATTAGATTATAAAGGGACTGTGAGAAGTATCATAGTAACAAATGTTAAGATCTACATATTGACTCAAAAAGTTATGGATTTCTAATCTAATTTGAAGACTTAACATTAGTTCTGTTCCTATATTCCAAAATTTGAAGTTATTTCTCCTCTTTGGGTCTGAGAAATCTTTTGAGAGGCAAAAATCTTTTATTCTTATGACTCATCATAAAACACAGTGCCATATCAGATGGGCCCTTTGTTCAGTGGTATTATCACATTGAATGGTTCCATTGGGTTTATACTTGCATTTGGCTGTCAGTAGGATATGATTAACAACTGGATAGTAGGAAATACCTTTTAGCAGAATATCTAGGGTACCCTGCTCATTTCCCGTGACAGTTGAATTAATTAACATTCATGGTTGACATTGATACTTCTACCTCCCATAATATATATGAAAATTTGAAATTAATATAAAAGTCATACTGCTACCAGTAAAAAAATGTTAACAATAGTACCATAAAATATTATAAAATTGAAAATATGAGCCATTTTGATTCAAAATCCCTATTGTGTACACGACTGACCTCAGTTGTCCCCTCTTGTTTTGTTCTGTTTCAGAGGTTGAAGGCTGCGTTGACTCACCACCCTGCTGCCATGTCAAATGGGAATATGAACACCATGGGACACATGATGGAAATGATGGGGTCCCGTCAGGACCAGACGCCACACCATCACATGCACTCACACCCACATCAGCATCAGACACTGCCAGCCCATCACCCCTACCCACACCAGCACCAGCACCCAGCACACCATCCTCATCCTCAGCCCCATCACCAGCAGAACCACCCACATCATCACTCCCACTCCCACCTTCATGCACACCCAGCACATCACCAGACCTCGCCACACCCACCCCTGCACTCCGGCAACCAAGCACAGGTAGACCTTTTTCATCATCTCTTTCTCCCTTCTCGTTAACAGTACAAGCTCAAATATGGGGCTCATTGGCAGCAACCTTGTTTGACAAGCCCAGGTGTTCTATCTGACACTCTGGGGGACTCTGTTCATTTCCTAAGAGGTAATGGCTACCCATAAGACCCTACCAGATCATAGTGTCTATAACTAATAAGGTAAATATCAGGTTTAGTTTCTAGGGGCAAACGTAAGCTTCAAGTTCTCCAAAGTCTATTTTTGCAGTGTGTTATAAAGTTAACCCTAAAAAAGTAACACCAATGGAGGATTAAGAATTTAAGCTTTAAAGAAAGATGTGAATGAAGGATGAGAAAAATAAGTTAATTCTAACCATGGGTCTATCTGCAGTACTTTATAACATCATAGAGACTCAATTTTGTCACCTGTAAAATGGAAGTTAAATACAATGGGCAACCTTCTGAATAACAGTAAATGTTAAAAATATAAAGGGTAACAATTTCAGGCAGACAAAGAGGCCTGGTAATGGACGTTAGGGTGTAAGGTGCTGTGTAAATGGTAAAGAAAGGTGACTCATCCCACCCAGTGAGAAATGTGTTGGAGGGAGAAGGCAGAGAGCCAGGCTCTGTAGATGATCAGTTCAAGAGGAAGGCCAAATCCCAGTGGTGGAAAGTCACTAGGAGTGGCTAGAAAGAAAGCCAGCATTAGACACAACTGGAAGAGGGTCGGGGGATCTGGCAGACGTTACATCACCCAGCCCAAGAAGAGAGGCGGGTCCATGTACCCGAGTGAGTTTTAGTAAGTGGTTGAAGGGCCTGTCTAGGAGCATAGCTAGTCCTAGACATTTTGGACCTTCAAGTGGGATGACCTTTGTCAGTTCCCTCCACCCAGTAAAACTGCCAGGTGGGTCAGAATGGTGTCAGAAGCTTGGGATCACACTTATTCATTGTCTGCCTCTGTACCTCTCACCAGGCAGCTTTTAGAGATCTTGCACCGACCCCTCCAACACACACCAAACCTGGACAGCCATCCACAAAATGTGTTATCCATAAGCAACTCTCCATTCAGTAGATAAGCTTATTTATTAGCCAAGCTTACTTTTGCAAAGTTCTTAGAGGTATTCTATATAGCAAATAAGAGTGTAGGCTTTGGAGTGAGAAAACTTTCATTCTTTTCCCACCTTACTTGTTGTATGACTGTGGTCAGTAGATGAACCTCTCTAAGCCTCAGTTTTCCCATCTGTAAAATGGGGTGATAATAGACCAAGCTCATAGACCCTTAGGAGTATTAAATAAGAGAGTGTTTTGCCCTTGGCACAGTTTTCAATACATGATAGCCATTATTAATTCCAAACCGAATAATGTGATAGAAGCTTAGCAAGTAGTTTAGCAATAAAATGCTATCCAAAGCACCTTTTTAGTCATGTGCCATAGTAGGACATACATTTAGAAGGGAAAAAGAAAACTATAATACAAGGTCAAAGATAGGCAGATAGATTCACATGTATACTTATTTTTTTTTTACTGGATAGCATCAAGTTTTGGTTGCATTTGTGAGCGAGTTACTTCACAGACAAGCTTAACAGTTCATTAAATATAAAATCCATTCATTAGCTAATTACGAATTAGCCAATTGCCCTCCATCTCGAGTCAGTAAGTGGCCAATTGTATATGCAATCAGTTAATTGCCTTTATAATTGGCTGTACAAAGTTGCTTTTTTATCCTATGCTACTAAAAAGAAAGAGTTCAGGTTGGTCTTGTTGAAATTTGAACAACATCATTTAGACCATATTCAAAATGCCACTGTTAACTGTATTAACTTGGTTGATATTGAGATTCTTGTCATGTGGCCTAATTGTATGATTGTCAGAACAATAGAAGTTATTAAGGTCATCCAACTCTGAGATTCTAAGATGACTTGGAATAAATTCTGTCATTCTGAAATTGTAATTAATTATTTTTGATCAAAATTTTCAGAGCATCTGTGTCAACATGATGCCATTCTATTTATTTTACTGAAATATAGTTGGTTTATAATATTGTGTTAGTTTCAGGTGTACAGCAAAGTGATTTGCTTATGCATATATATGTATATATCTATATTCTTTTTTATTCTTTTCCATTATAGTTTATTACAAGAACTATGAATATAGTTCCCTGCGCTAAACAGTAAATCCTTCTTGTTTATCTATTTTATGTGTGGTAGTGTGCCTCTGTTAATCCCATACTCCGGATTTATCCCTCCCACCCCACCCTGACAGAATGCTATTTTAAAAAGATAATGATAGGTAACAATAATTATCAGAGACACAAATTCTGGTCTTAGGGTTGCATTTTCAATTTCTCCTGGCTTCTTGTGATTCTTTTGCATATAAGGATGTGACTTCAGAGTCCTGGTATCACTCCTTGGCCACCAGGAATTTCTCTTAACCAAACCACACCTTGACCCTGAACCTGGACTGCACCTGAAACCACCATGTAACTTACCCCTTTGGGTAAAGGCAGAGGAGAAGCATCAGGGGATAAAGGTTTGTTAACGTTAGCGTGGTAGAATACAGTATTGAAAGAGAGGTCCCTGCAGTGGAGATTAAAACCCCGTTTTGCCTACTTGAGAGTCTTGTCTGGGGCTGGCAGTGAGAGATCACTAATTCATACAAAGAAATGAACGAATTTATTTCATTCATTTTTTTGCCTGTTAAGCCCATACTCCCAATTTATCCCTCCCACCCCACCCCGACAGAATGCAAAAATAGCCAGGTTAGCACCTTCTTTCCTAGTGCTTTGCTTTGCAGTGGTTAGCTCAGAAGTTACTGCATCTGAAATGACTAGTGCTAAACGTTTGCCAATAAGGAATACATCTTCATCAGCCGCTCTGGTGAGTAAGATCTTAGACAATTTATTTTGTTATTCCTCTGTGATTCGGAGGAAAGGAATTGCCAATAAACAGTTTTAGAAAATGTCTTTGCTTTAAACGAAATTACTGAGGTGCAATCTAACCTCAGTCCTGAGACTGATTCTTTTTCAGTTAGTCATGTTCGGTTTGATAGAGTTTAGGATTAAAATATATCGTCAACCAGGAGTCATTATTAGTGCAATTACAGTCGTTCTGATTGATTTCAATCATAGGGTTGGAATGTGGTAGAAAAGGTGGCTGGGTTTCATTTTTTAAACTTTTTGCCTGTTATTTCTGCAGGTTAAATGCCTCTTGTAAAACAACTTTATAGGTATTACAGCCATAAGCCTGAGTGACTGAGCAATGAGAGGGAGGAAAAAAACCACCACCACCACCCTTTACTGAGAATGAAGGAAGGAGTGAAGTGCATTAGGGAAGCACTGGGTGTCCAGACTCATAAACAATCAGTCATAGAAATTTCACCAGGTGCTGAGTGTCTGCTGTATGAAGGGAAATAAAGCTATATGTGTGGGAGTCCCTAAAACCTTAGATGTTTTTGAGCCCCATGCAGACCTTACAAGGAATCTATGAGCATTGTAAAACTTTTTAATAAAGTGCTTTGCCACTCCTAGGATTTCCTTATAATGTAAGTATATACAACCACCCCTCCCTGTCAACAGACACGGTGTATTAACAGGGCTCAGTGCTGCATCAGGATGAACTTTCAAAGGCCCCACTTCCCAATCACCTAGAAATTCACCCACTCACCATATCCTGTAACTCCCTCTGCCTTGGTCAAGCTCTGAGGAGGAGACAGGTCCATTTGGAGTTCGCAGGTCCAGCTAGGCATTTGCAGTAAGAACTGTGAAATTGTGACAAAAGGATTTCAGCTGCTTTCCAGGCTTCTTTTGATAGGAGTCACAATGGCAGTGCTGTCCCAGAGGTGTGTTCTAGGAACATGGTTTTGACACCATTAGTATGAAAGTCATTCGCAACCTGCCCAGAAGGAGTTTTCTGCAGATGACAGAAGACTCATCAGTAGGGTGACAGTCACCCTGACCTCTGTTTTCACCCGTTGCCATACATTGGCACTTTCAGATTTTACAAGGCACCTTAAATAAAACATTTTTAACATCTGAGGGGAAAAAAAATGTTTCTTCTATCATGATTCAGCCAAATGCCAGTCAGGGGAAAAAAATCTACTTGACTCTCTTTTCGCAGATCATCCCTGTATCTTACCAAAATATCATAGAAGATAGCGGGGTGATGCTTTTCCTCTTCATGAGTGTGATTTCATTGTTGACTTCATTCTTAGAAAACAAGTGTAATGTGCTAACTAAAACAAGCGACTCCCTGTGTTTTGCATTTCAACACCTTACCCAGCCGTTCCTCCTCTCTCCCCATCACCCACTCCCTCTCTTTCCCAGCAGGTTTCACCAGCGACACAACAGATGCAGGCCACCCAGACAATACAGCCGCCTCAGCCCACAGGGGGGCGCCGGCGAAGGGTGGTGGATGAGGATCCTGACGAGAGGCGGCGGAAATTTCTGGAACGGAACCGGGCAGCCGCCACCCGCTGCAGACAGAAGAGGAAGGTCTGGGTGATGTCACTGGAAAAGAAAGCAGAAGAACTCACCCAGACAAACATGCAACTTCAGGTGCAGGCCACTGTCTCTCTCCCCAGGACTCAAAGGCCCTGTGTAACATTGGCATTTCCTGCCCCGGCAGGCACTTGTTGACCTAAGCGCTAACACCACCCCTTAGCCCACAGAGCAACTGCAGGCTTATTCCTCAAGGTTTATTAGTTCCGAGACACTCTACAAAACAAAACAACCATTCAGTTTTACATCAGTCTGCTCTGAGGAGGGAAACCCTGCCCAATTAAGTTATAGGGCTGGGAGCAGAAGCTTGGTCAGACAGAGGTTCAAACTCTTGTTCCGTACCTACTTGCTGGGTTTAACCTCTCTGGCTCTCAGTTTCCTCATCTATAAAATGGGAATAATAACCTCATAAAGTTGTTGGGAGGAATAAATGAACTAATGTCTACAGAGCCGTTTGTACATAGTAAATCTTCACCCGAAAGGCCGCTCTTTATGTCCACTGGGTGAGGGGGTTGCTTCAGTTTACACTAGATTATCTATATTTTTGTTTAATGGAAAAAAGGGAGGTTTGTGTTTATTATTTTGCTCCATAAGAAAAGGCATGTTTCCATCTCATTTTTAAACTTGACAAGATTTGAATCTTGCATGATTTTTGCTTTCCATGGGTGGCTCAGTGGGGGGACATTTTATAACAAGGCCACTTCTAGGAGTTTTTGAGAACCTCCAGCACCTAGAGCTTCTCCAGCGGACTTCATGCTATACACATGACGCAGTTCAGGGCATTTGTTCTAACACGAAAAGGAGTGCACTGTTCACCAGCAGAAGAAAAAGCAAGTATTATATAAGTGACAAGCAGTCAGGTATAGCAGTAAAAATCGTGGATTATAGCGCTGGATTATATACAGTGCTTCCAGGAGCAGAGATAATGGCTAAAGAGTGGAGGGAAGAGGGGAAAGAATGCCTAAAATAGGGAGAATCTGCTCCTCAGTAGTTCATAGGTCACGTTCACCCCCCATCCTCTGTGCATCCTCAGAAAGGAGCAATTAGGGTGCCAAACCGCCCTTTGCATATTTAATTCCATTAAGTGGAAATGGTCTTGGGTCGTCCAGTGTACAAATTGAAATTATACAAAGAAAGTTTGGGTTATACATGGACTCACTGTTTGGGTTATACAGGGACTGACTGTCATCATTTATGGATGTTCACTCTCCCCCGCCAAGTTCATCATTCTTTTAATGATAGACATGAGAAAGAAACTGGGGAACGTATATAGCAGATATGGGGGAAGTAAGATAATAAATCCTCCCACTAGCTTGTATGAAGCTTGTGTGAAGTTGGAGACTCTGTTTTGTTACCCTCTCCCCCGACCACTTACCCCCTTTTCTAATGTCGGGTCTAGCATGGAGAGTTCCTGAGTGTCTGTACTCAGTATCTGTTGAATAAATGAATGAGCTCCCCGTCTCTGGAGTTTCCAAGAACTAGCTGCCTGACCACTTGGCAAAGATGTGATTTAAGGGAATCAAGCCGCAGAGTTTGGCTGGACTCAAACACCGCCGAAAGCACTCTAACTTGAAAGTCTATAATTCTAGAATCTGGCAGGCATAGTAGTATGTGAGAAGCTTTTAGGTGGACATGGGTATGCATTTTTAATATTAATAATAATCATATTTTAATTTTTATGTGTACTGAAAAATGTAATCAGAACATCAAACCTTCAGTTTCACAGATATTTTTGGTAAGGACCAGGCTAAATCATTAAAAAATGAGTTAATTTGTACAAACATGTTAAGTAAATAAAAGTTCTGGTGTATGTGACCTAGCAAATATCACAGCAGTGGTTTTGTAATGACTGAAATGTGAGAACCCCTGGAATTTGCTACCAGTTCTGAGATCTGCAAGAGGACCATGAACAGGTACAGGTTTTCTCAATCTCAGCACTATTACCTTGGGGCTCAGTAATTCTTTGTTGTCTCCTGTGCAGTGTAGATACTTAGCAGTATCGACCTCTACCCTCTAGGTATCAGTAGCACCCTCTACCCCACCCCAAGTTGTGACAACTGAAAAATGTTCAGACAATAACAAATGTCCCCCGTGGGGGGCAAAATTACCCCTGAGTGAGACCCACTGACCTAGATGAAGGAGTCTTGAGTAGTCAGCTGACATGTAATCAGATGCGGACAAGTTTTTAAATCAGTTTTAACTAAAATGAGTCCTGGCAGAATGACCCCAGGGTATTGACCATCATTCTAGAGCCTGAAGACATGGAGGGGGTCATAGCAGAGAGCCAGGAAAAGTGAGGATACTGGTTTACTTTGACGTCAGATGTGTTCATGACGACATATGCATATATGTTATAGCTTTCACTTAACATATAAGGTACTTAACATATAAGGTATATCCTTTATGAGAACCTAATCTACTTTTTTAAAAGAGTATATTTTAAAACATGCTTATTGCCAGAAGAGAGACTTTTTATTTTTTATTTTATTTATCTATCTATCTATTTATTTATTTTTGGCTGCATTGGGTCTTAGTGGTGGCACATGGGATCTTTTGTTGCAGCTCGCAGGCTTCTCTCTCGTTGTGGCACTCGGGCTCAGTAGTTGCGGCCCGGGCTTAGTTGTCCTGCAGCATGTGGGATCTTAGTTCCCCAACCAGGGCTCGAACCTGCGTCCACTGCATTGGAAGGCGGATTCTTAACCACTGGAGTACCAGGGAAGTCCCAAACCTAATCTATTAATTTTCACATTTTTAGAACCAAAATGGGTAAGGATAAGAGATACTAGAATTCTAGCCCCTGAAAACCAGAAAAAAAAGTCCTATTGGGGCCACTCAACAGGCACCAATATTTTTGGTTGTTAAAGCAGTGCCTGAGGAAGGGACGGTCTCTGAAAAGACTACGTTGTTGGTATTTTCCAACCACTGCTTTGCTTCACAGGGACAGAAACCACAAGGGCTCCATGTTTTCTGTGATGCCGAGTGCTTTGCATCATGCCACGTGATGCTGGAGAGGATATGCAGATTCTGCTACCTTTGAATGACCCTTTCCCTCTCACTGGACCTTTGTCAAAAGAAAAAGTTGTCTCTCTTGAGGCTGGTCCAGTGAGCCAAACTTTAAGTAAACAGAAATGGAAGGTGCTATACAAACAAACTCCCGCCAAAAGGAATATCCAAGGTCTGGATGGCCAGCTGCCACTTTTGAGTTGTTTTCCAGCATAAATCTTCTAGTTAGGCTGCAGAGCTTCAGATTGGAAAAATCAGACCCGAGAAAACAAAATCAAACTCCCAGACTTCATTTCCTCATCTCACAACAAATCTCTACCCAAGAGTTCAACACAGGTATAGGAATTGGGGGAAATATTAGAAACCACCCAATCTGACATTTTATTTGGGAGAAACTGAGTCTCGGGGGACATGAGAAGTCTTCCTGAAAGTCACACAACCAGCAAGTAGTAGGATGAAAACCCAAGCGAGTCTTCTCTTGACCTAACCCACTGCTCTGTGATCTTTCATTCTAGAAAGTTCTTCAACTATGAAGGAATCCCGATTCTTTTCTCTAACAGAGTGGCTGACATCAGCTCTAAATTCATCAACTGCTAATGTGGTGCTCAGTGGATTGTGTTCAATAGATGATACGGAAATCGTCTGGTCGCCCACGGAAATAATTGCTTTTCTTTTTCAGTGCAAAGACACATGGCCTAAGTCGCTGCTGAAATTTTAGACACACGAGCTCAGGTTTAGGACTTGGCAAGAGAATAGGCCAGATGGGAACTGTTGCTGTACAAATTGAAAGTCCTTTGTTTTAGAATGAACCAAACCTGGCCTCAGTTAATCTACAAGGAAAAAAAAAAATAGGGGAGGGCTATGTGGCAGGGCTCATTTTGATAATTATTTTTTCGGCATGGACTACTGCTTGCATCAAAAAGCATTTGGAGTTTATCATATTAACAAAATGACATCCCCCAAAGCCAAAAACTGAAAACGTAGCTATTAGGAACTTCTTGGAGTTCTTGTTTAAAGTATGTTATTACAGTGTTGAATGTCTATATAAGGGTGCTACTTCATCCCAAGGCAACTTTATGGGTTTAAGGACAGATTAATCTAACTACATCTATACTCTTACAGTCCCTATTTAAATGGCTAAACTTTTAGGAGTAGCAAACCCAAACTAGTTGAGAAAAAAGAAAAGAATGAAGAGCCGATTTCAGCAAGAGAATCAATACTTATTATTAATACTTTGTTTTTGCAAAGTGCTTCTATATGGAGACCTATAGTTATTATTACAACCTACACAAGGGAATAAAAAAAAAATGGTGATTTGCATCAATTCATAATGCAAGGTAATTCAGAATAAGAAAATGTCTCCAGAAGTCCTGGTGTTTATTTCCCTACTAGAACTGCATGCCACTTTTGATTTCTTTCATGCATTTTGAAACATTTGCTGTCTGGTTCTTCTCTTCCAAAATGTATTCAAGGTGATTTCTATTAATGTCATCTTGAAAAGGATTTTTATTTAAAATATAGTCTAGTATTTGTGCATTTCCTACATCAGTCGGTCTATCAATATGGAATGATGTCTATCAGTATCTATCAATATGGAATGTTTATGCATGTGCACAGCACACATGATTCACTCCGCTTCCTCTAGGGCAGAGATTCTCGACTGTTTTTAACCCAAATGCTCCCTTATGGAATCTGATGAAGGCTCTGTAGACTCTCACAATATGGACATGTACATGGACTTGAAATTTTGCACAAAAGTGAAACTGTAACTGTTGCTTTGGAATCTGCCCTGTTAAGATGTGCAAGTACAGGAGGTGCTAGGACTGGCTCCCTTGGGAAATATGAGACGATACATAAGCCCCTTTGAGAATACCAACTAGTGAATAAAAAATCAAGATGGAGACCTTCATTAGATTATTAAGTAATTAGCATTCTCAATAGAAGGCAATTCATAGAGTAAAAAACTATCTTGCAGGAAGTAACTAGAAAACTAGTCCAACCACCTTGTTTTACACTAGGTTGGTGTGGCAATTTGGGGAGCCAAACCCAATTATTCTCAACTCTCATTTGAGAGTTCCTTTTTCTGCTGGAAGCTGCCCCATGAATTTCTGTTGCTTCTGTGGCCCTTAGACTTTTATTTAGTCCTTATCAGTATCGTACTTATGTGTGCATGATCTAAGCAAGAGGGAGGCTGATTGTTCTTGCCTATGGAGAATATTAACTGGCATTCATTTTCCAACCCTAACATAGTTAAATAACATAATTACTAATATATTACATTAAGAAATATGTCCCTATTCACATATATCTTTAAATGATGGTTAGTTGTTACAGTGCTCTCCAGGTTCCTACATTTTTACAGACCCTCAGAACTCCCAGGTCCTCAGTTTCTATACTTACAATGTATTGGTTTATTAATAAAGTGCTTTGCTGTCCATAGACCAAAACATGCCACTAAAATCATCTATTTTCTATGGGGCTTTGGTTATAGACCAGGACACCACATACACTGTTTTGTTGTGGTGATTGGTGCTGTTTTATTGTGGCCTCTCATGAAAGCAAAAGGTTTATCCTGAAATGGTTTGGGATATGCCAAGTATTGTAGGCAGTTAGCTCCTTGCAATTGTAGGAACCCGAAGAACGGAATTCAAAGTGTTTTTTTAAGGAAGGGGCAATGTACACTTCGAGTTTGGGGGATGGAAGACTGCCTAGAAAAGGTGTGACTTCCGAGGACACAGAGGAGGAAGAAACGGAGACTAAAATCATCCCCTCCAAGGCAGCCGCCAAGTGACATTTTTCTTTTCTTCCAGAAGTATAAGAAAGCAACAGAATCCTGTTCTGTTTTATTTTAAATACTTTCCTCATTTGTTTCCTAGATCACGGAAGAAAAGTATGGCTGGATTCACTAAGGACTGGAGCTTGACTCCACTTTCTTAGAACCATTGTCTACATTATCTGCAACTGACAGTTTCCCCTTAGGGTCCAGGTGTCTAGCAGTTGTGATTTCAGAAAAGTGTTCTCTCTATAGTCCAAATACAAATCATGTCACATTTCATTTTGAGGCCAAATATGTATACATCCAAACATCTTAGTTTTCTTTTTCTCCTTTTCCTGTTCTGTTTTTGTCTGTTTTGTTTTTAACCAGGGGCTGCCTTCTATTTAATGGTCTAAAAGTAACTTTCTTTTACACAGGCTATTTTAAGCAGAGGGGCAGCTGGGAAAAGGAAGGATGGCTATCTGAATTTAAATGGGCATAAAACTAGAGAAAAATAATAGTGTTTAAGGCTAAAATAAATTGTCCTATAAATAAACTTTTCCCACTGACCCCCAAATTGACAAGGGTCACTTTCAGCTTTGATAGGGCCCCTTATCAACCACACTCATTTGGAGGTGGGAGGTACAATTCACCTTCCTGAATGTTCTCAAATTTAAGAGCACTTTTCCTGTGAAATTAAGTGATTTATTCATCATTAGTGCTAATTTCTCAGGCATTTAAAAACATTTTTATTGGAGTATAGCTGATTTACAATGTTGTGTTAGTTTCAGGTGTACAGCAAAGTGAATCAGTTATACATATACACATACCCATTCTTTATTAGATTCTTTTCCCATATAGGTTATTTCAGAATATTGAGTAGAGTTCCCTGTGCTATACAGTAGGTCCTTACTAGTTATCTATTTTATATATAGTAGTGCTTATATGTTAATCCTAGTCTCCTAACTTATCCCTCCTCCCTTTCATCAGATAGGCATAAAAGCCTTGTAGATGAGATTTTTATTATTTTTTTATTCATGCTACTCAACATTTGATTGCTTATAATGTATTTTGCAAATGAATTTGGAATTAGGAGGTATTCTTGGAAACAATTTTCCCCCCAAAATTTTTAATTAACTTCAGAATCCCAAACTTACTTTTTAGGTGATAAATACATGCCTCAAAAGCCAAGTTCATACTGAAGGTGTGGATACAACTTAATGACAGAAATGTTAAAACACCTTTTTCTGT
Organism: Mesoplodon densirostris; assembly: GCF_025265405.1. Lineage (NCBI taxonomy): Eukaryota > Metazoa > Chordata > Mammalia > Artiodactyla > Ziphiidae > Mesoplodon > Mesoplodon densirostris. The sequence continues at coordinate 66,180,005 of NC_082669.1, forward strand.
GTGCATGCTTTTGAAAAGTCTCCTCCATGTGGAGTATAATTGCATGGCAGCCACAAAGGAACATTGGCCAGAGAGAGGTATTATTTATCACAACTGTGAAATGGCTTATTTGAGGTAGTGCTCCGTTTACAGTTTACTTTTATCAAGTGGCAGCGCCTTGGAACCATCTGTTCCACATTTATACAGTTGTCCCTCAATATCAGCGGGGATTGGTTCCAAGACTGGCCTCAGATCCCATAATCCGCTTATGCTCAAATCCCATCCTCAGCCCTCTGTATCCGTGGTTCCACATCCTCAGATTCAGTCAACTGCTAATCATGTAGTATTGTTATCTATTGAAAAAATCTGCACAGAAGTGGACCCGCACAGTTCAGACCCATGTTGTTCAAGGGTCAACTGTATTTGTAGACGATGGTGCCAAGTACAGTATTCCACAAACTATGAACCTATCTTTGTGAATTACTACATAAATTGGAGATTTGTGGCACTTATCTAAGTAAATCCGCAACACCCTGATATTGAGGAGGGAAAAAGTTTATAGACTGAAATTAGCCAAACTAGTTAATGAACCAATCAAATTAACACAGTCATGGCCCTAAACTTTATTGCCCTTGGCCTCCCTGGGCTGACCTGAGGACCGACATTTGCTCCGTATGCTTCCATGCTTCCTCCTAAGTGGTGTCAGGCAGAAGGACATGCTCTGTTGAACTGCAGCCCATGACGAACTTCTTTTGGGAAATCGGCTCATTCTGAGGGCATTTCAGTTTGAAGCCGCTCACCCTGCCACACAGTCCCTCCCCGTGCCTCACGTTCACCTTATATTCGTGGTCAATGTCAAACCTGAGCCTGTAAGATAGCATGGGGACTTCCCTGGCGGTCCAGTGGTTAAGACTCTGCCTTCCATTGCAGGGGGTGTGGGTTCGATCCCTGGTCGGGGAGCTAAGATCCCACATGCCTCGCAGCCCAAAAAACCAAAATATAAAACAGAAGCAGTAGTGTAACAAATTTCAATAAAGACCTTAAAAAAACATGGTCCTTGTCAAAAAAGACAGAGTGAAGAGAATTATTATGAGCTAAATTTATTGAGCGCTTCGTACGTGCTAGGTATTGTTCTGTGTGTTTTGCGTCTGTTACCTCACTTAATCCTCACAACAACTCAAAGAACTTTGTACTATTTTCATTCCCATCCAAGGTTGCCGGAGCCTAGCTGGGTTATGTTACCTGCCTAGAGTCACCCAGTCAGTGTAGAATGGAGGGTCCCACCTAAGTAACTTTTAATAGGATTAAGCTCTTGCGTTAAAACCTAGTCTCTTCAGAAAGCTCCTGGTAAACCTGAGGGCCAACTCAAAGGCAAGCTACAAATCTTCAGGTGAATACCGTTAAATAGTATTATTAATGTCAGTCAGACGTAACAGAAAAGAAGTGTGCCAGTTACATTGTTGAAAGTGCACGGGGCCTTGGGTTTGTATTCTCTGGTCTTCTTAACATGACTTGGATCTCTTTCCAGAATGAAGTGTCCATGTTGAAAAACGAGGTAGCACAGCTGAAACAGCTGTTGTTAACGCATAAAGACTGCCCCCTAACAGCCATGCAGAAAGAATCACAAGGATATCTAAGTAAGTCATTGACTCTTTTGCTTTTTTTAGTGTCCGGTTTTCTGCCACCAATTTCTCATTGGATTTATTGAAAGAACAAAAGTAAAGCATAGACTGCACACCCAGGTGGATATCATGCTAGAATTCTTGAGTGGCTGCCAGACTGCTGCACCAGAGGGAACCCTTCTTTTCTGACCCCATTCATCACCATGACCGCCACCTCCTAATAATTTCTGGCTAGACGTTCCCTGGCATTTCACATTGTAAAATCCCACCAAATTCCAATTCTGCAGCCAGTAGGAGCCCAATTACTGGTGGGCTAGCAGTCTTTTATGGGCTGGGAAACAGGCTTTGGGTGAATTATATCCAATGCCTCAGGATATGCTACATGTTATTCACCGGGCTGAAAAGCTAGTGACCTTGTCTCAGTTTACCAATATGTAAAGTGGATCTGTTTTTCTAGATCCCAGTATCTGCACCTGGAATGTCAATAGGTTCAATGCTAATTGAGTAGGGGATGGCGGAAGAAGCGGGGATTCATGGCTGAAGGTCAATTTCTTTTCAAATAATTTTTTAGATTGAGCAACACAGATTCTCCCACCACATGTGAGTATTTTTCCACATTTGATATATGGATGGCTCTTTGAAAGACAAGATGGGGACTTCACATGCCACGACTTAAACATATCAACTCATGTTGCTGATCTAGAAAGCATGGCTTTGCTTGTAGCTATAAACTGGGAAGGCATAGCTTTGTGACTTTAAAGTTTTGAAATTAACCTCCAGGAGAAAATGTGTGAAACGCTCCTATTTCTAGCAAGCATCTAGCAATATTTTTTGAGTAGTCTCCAAGTCCACCCAGAAAAGAGCTATATTGGTGTGTGTGTGTGTGTGTGCTTTCTCCTAGGTCCAGAGAGTAGCCCTCCTGCAAGCCCCGTCCCCACGTGCTCTCAGCAGCAGGTCATCCAGCATAACACCATCACCACTTCCTCGGCCGTCAGCGAGGTGGTAGGAAGCTCCACCCTCAGTCAGCTCACCACTCACAGAACAGACCTGAATCCGATTCTCTAAAATCCGAGGGTCAGACCTTGCCTCCAAGGAGAGCTGTCGCATATCCTGCGTCCTTTCTTTCAAGGGCATTTTTAGAATTAACTCAGACCTGGAAGACTCCTCAGCCCTTCAAAGACTGGCTTTCATTTTTATAGTTATTATGGAAATGTTGTCTTTTATACTTAGTTATATAAGCAAAAAAAGGGAGTTATGCAATTAATAATCTATCAGCTTGGGAAATGCTTTGGTGCTTTTCTCCAATTTTCTGGTACCAGTTACTTGTTTATAAACTGAACTCTTTCTGTATATAGTCATGGTTTCATTCTTATCAGTCCAACCCTTTGCCTGAAACATTGAATCTTGTTAAGCCACAGCTTTTAGCCAAAATGAGGCGTATCTAGATGTCCAGTATACAGACTGCAAGGCAACTGTGGGAGAAGTCTGATGATGTCATAGCTTATGTTGAGTTGGTGCTATGATGTCACCAGAATCCCAGATAAATGGAGAGCCTTTTCCACAACCCTGTTTCTCTTACTATAAAAAAAGTATAAGCTCCATTGATGTCCAAATAAAATCAGCAAGCATCTCACCACCTCTCCTCCTACTCTTGGTCCACTTCCTTGAATGCCCAATTTTCCTTTCCATTTCCACTTTTACCTGGGCTCCCTATTGACTCTTTATTTTTACTTTCTTCTGTTTTATTTTTTCCCCTTTAGCGTTGCATGTAAAGAAGAAAATAATGTTTAAAGGAAAAAAAAAATGCCAATGTGGACCTAGCCATGGCTTCCCTTTGCCCCTGACCCATTCAACTCTTGATTTTTACAAAAGAGTAACCGGGAGATGTTTAATGCGCCTGGTTAAATGTTTTTAATAATCAGAGCAAATAAAAGGTGGCTTAGCCGTAGGCGAAGCACTGTTGAATGCCAGCTGTGGAGACACTAGGGAAGGGAGCTTTATAAGCCTCAATTGTGAAAGTCCAAATTATGATGCAGGGCTAGAGTATCATACCCTCGAATTACAACTGGTTTTATATGGCCTGTCTATAATGTTGAAAATCCATGTACTATATAATAATTCAGAAGGGCTCTATTCACTACACAGATTACGTTGTTCAATCATTAGCTGCTAATAGCCTAAGATATATTATTATTTTTTTCTTAAGCCTATGGAACCGTCTTTGCTGTTCTGGTGAGTGAAAGTAGACGAACTACTGGAGGAACAGAGAGAGAAAGAAAACCTGATGTTTTCATGGAGGTGCTTTCAGCCCTCCCATAGCAGTTAAAGCACTCTGGCTGCTCAAAGTATCCCCTGGATATGGCTGCTCCACTCTTCTGAATAATTCTGATTTATACTTTCAGCAACTTTCCTGGACTTGCCCAATATAAAAAGCAGATAGTCCAAACCACAGTTGTGCCTCCTTGAAACAAGCCATTCTACTGTGCTAAGGTTTTACTATCACATCTCACAAATAACTGGGGCTAATGTTCTTCTCTAGTGGTCTAAGCAGGTGCTGGTGTTTCATCTCCATTTGAATGCTTGACCTCCAAACATGAGTGTGTGTGTGTGTGTGTGTGTGTGTGTGTGTGTGTGTGTGTGTGTGTGTGTGTGTGTGTGTGTGTGTGTGAGAGAGAGAGAGAGAGAGAGAGAGAGAGAGAGAGAGAGAGAGAGAGAGAGAGAGATAATGGGATATAAAAAAATAGTATTTTACAAAAGGTGTAGCTTTTATAAGAGTTCGGAAAAGGGAAGGATGTGGTTTTTTTTCTCTCAGTATAGTGTAAGAATCTATTTTGGAGAAAAGAAAATATAAGGGTCATGAAGCATGGTTTTTATAATTAGTTTCAGTTTTATCTAATAACTTACTTTTTAAATCAATATTTATCAACAATCTTTTCATGTATGCAGTGCTTTCAAAAAAAGTTTTGAGTTTCCAGGGAAACGCATAACTTGGATATATGATCTAAAAAATCAAAACAAAAGAAAAGCAAAAAAAAAAAAAAGAAAAAAATGCAAACAAGAAGAGGATTTTCTATTATATTTTAGACAAACATATCATTTTTAAGTATTTTAAATACTGAATTCAGTTGTTTTGTTTTGTTTTGAATCCCAGCTGTAATAGCTGAATGGTTTAACCTAACTGGCTTCCTAAGAAGTTTAAGATTTAGCTAAAAAAGCAGTTAATTCTTGTCTCTATTTTGAAATCAAAAATGATTTTTTCTAAACTCCTTCCTAGGACCATTTATGTGTCCCCCTAAAAAGGAGAAAGAGCTCATTGAAATATTTGTTCGGGTTTTTTAATTTTTAAATTTTTTTAAAATTTTTGTTTTGCTTTAAGTGAAAAATATTTTCTTTCTTTACTGCATGCATAGCACTTAATGAAATGGATTTTTTAAAAATCCACTGGTGATATCAGAATGTCCAAGGAGTGGGCTGTTACTAAAATTATGGTTTACTTTACTTCTGTTCCACCTCTTAATTGAAATATTTAGTTGTTAAACCGAAAGCCTCTGCAGTTAAGAACTTGCCTGAGTTTTAATTCAGCAGCTTGACGGTTTGACTGATGTGCATTATATATAGCTCAATTATGTCTGTTTTTTATTCTAAGAAGGCAAACCACCACACACAGGTTAGCAAACGGGCCTCAACGTATAATTAGAATAAACTGTCTTCTTATTATACTCAGGGCCTTTAGGTATGTTCATTAGCAGTGTGGAAATACAGTGAATGGAGGATGCCAGCAAGTTGTCAGAGCTTCTTGAAATCCTGAACAGAAAGGCTCATTGGTCAAATCCAACACTCGACTTATCAATATTAAAGGCCTAGCTTTCACCAGACCGTAGAATAATCTGTCTGCCTGAAAATCTCTCCATCTTGTCCCACACTTTTTGCCAAACTGGGGAAACATTCTGCCCCGTTCTCCTCTCCCACCCAGCTACTGGGTCATCCATCCATACGGTCACAGATCAGTTGCTCTGACCTTCAGAGCACCCATCCTGAGGAGGGAGGGCCCTCAGCGCAGCACTGCCTCTCCTCCTTCACAGGTGGGTTTTTATCAGCAGGATCTGCTTCTAAAGTCACTGCCAACCTGCCTGGAAACTTCCGCAGCGCCTCCCCTGCCTCCTGTGACAGGAATTAGCAGCCAGGATAGGGACACCTGATAGCGTTTCTACCAGGTCAGTCCTTACCTACACTGAGGCATTCCCATCGTCATTGTTTCTCCTTAAGACATTTCTGAACATATGCCAGGACAGGTAGAGTGAAAATCCTCCCTGTTGCACGGACTCGTTTTAACGCCTGGCGTGAGGTCGGATGTTTTCCCTTTACCCTTCCCCTCAGCCCTCTCCTATCTCCACATCAGTGTTTGCCAGTCACAGTCTTAACACGGCCCATGGGGACGAGCAATTTGTGTACTGTCACTGCATGCCTTCTTATCATTAGGGTGACTTACTTGGAGCAGTTGCTCTTTGGAGCCTGTCAGGTCCAAGAAATCAAATGCCGTGCATGTTCCGAATAGAGGGGCATCCGTGGTGAATGTGCAGGTGGCTGTGGTCTGTTAGTTCAGAAAATTGTCGTGTGTTAGTTGAGCTTGTCATTAAAATCAACCAGCTGCCATAAAAGACCAGCCTTTGGCTGGGGGTTTTTAAGCATCTGTAACTGCTATAAACCTAGCCGTCCAGTTAGGATAGAATGTGCTTCTTTCTGGTTAATAAAAAAAATCTAAGAAAATATGTATGTATGTATGTGTGTATACAGTGGAATTCAAGGACCAAAGCAAAATTTGAACAGGAATCTATTAATTTAGAATTTTATAAGATATTTATTAATAAATGTTATTTTTAAACATTCCATTTGAACAATATTCTTCTGTAGGATCTACTTGTTTTTAAAGGATCAGTTCATAATAAACTACTCTAGTTGTGTGTATCTTCATTTTACAGGGTTTCAAATGGCTAGTCTCCATCATTTGGTGGAAATGTTTGTTTAGACCTCTGTGCATAGAAATTTCAAGGATTTGTATTGCTGTGAGTTATTTTTTAATCTATGTTCGGGACAGTTTTAAATCATCTATTTCTTTTTTCATTTTTAAAGTAAGCTCTTTCCTTTAGGAAGCAGAGTTCAGCTAAAGGGAATCAGTAACTATAACTGGAACAGCTCTCTCGTAAAAGTGTAAAAACAGCTTCATCTCTGCTTCTCCCCACCGCACCCCAACTTCCCAGAATGCCTTGCACTATTCAGCTTCCTTAGCGCTCTTCTCGGCCCTTCCCAAACCGTGCGCAGTAGCTTTAAGCCATTCAAGTTCCATTATGCAGTATATCTGAGAAGGGAAAGTAAATAACCCGTTTAAATTGGAATCAAATCGTGCCTATGCAAACAGTAGCAATTTAGAATCTCTCTTCTGCTTTTAAAATAATTTATATTTTAAAATTGCACTTTAGCATTTGTAATCCCCGTCAGTTTCTCTCGTTCTGTTTCAGACCTCCTCCCTGCCCTTAAACTTGCCTTCACCCTCCCCTTCCCAACTCCCCCATGCTTCCTCTAAGGCTCTGAGCTGCATCATTTAAAATACTTTACGGAATATTTGCACCAGGTACATTTGCGTGCGTTCACCAGTAGCATAGCCAAGACGCGTTGCTCACATCAACCTAGATGAAGCCTGCTACGAGAATGCCAAGGAGAAGGGCCAGTTTATACTCTTTCTCCCTTTATTCATAGCATGTTTTTTAAAAAAATGTTATATTATGCAACAGATGTGAGGGAGCAGCTATGCTACACTTGAGAATTTTCTAACTTATCCTCCAACCAAAGTGTGCTGAATGAGCCAGGAGACATTCTTTTGTGCATCACCATGCATATCAGACTGTTATCCTCGCCATTGTCTCTCTGGGCTGCTGAAAAAAAACCGGTGACCCTAACTATTTCACTCCTAGGTCTCAAAACTAAAATGTTGCCTTGTACTATAATTAGGGACAGCACCTCTATTTTACAATTATAATCTAAGAAAGGACAAGAAGACACTGAAGCAATAAACTTACAAGTAAGATCCAATACCAAAACAAAACAAAAAAAACCCCAGCTCATCATGTTGTGAAAATGAAAAAGTGTATGTCCGTTCAAAATATTTTACTATTTCTTGTGGAGTTTTTCAGTGATGTAATGCTTATAGCCAAATTGCTTAAAGAGTGTTTATATATTTTTTTCCTTATAAATTGTCTATTTTTTAAAAAAGCTATTTAACCACAAGTTGAAGAGGCGGGGTAAGGCCAAATTGCCAGCATTTCTTAAAAGATTAATATTCTTAAGTGGCACTCTGATACCTTTCCAAGCTTATCATGAGAGGGGGGATCAATAATTATCAGCTGTTATATTTAGACCAACTTACAATATCTAGCTCATTAGAAGCCAGGATTTAGAAAGCTCTTCTTAAGCCATTGAAGATTTTCTTGCATTGTGTTTCATCTTATAGAACTTTATAGGATTTTTTTTTTAACAGAATCATTTTAGCCTCAGGACTGAGAATGTGGAACCTGAATAAATTAGCTTTAAATACATCATTAAAATCTTATGCACAATAAGCTCATTAGAGTCTAGTTTGCTCCTTTAGAATACCAAGGCTATAGACGCTACGGGACATGATGAAAGGTATCAGCCATGCTGAAGTGGAGGGGGTTTCAGAGAAAGGACCCTTCCCCACCAGCCAGCCAGTAGAACAGAACTGCTCGCCCTCTTTCCTTCTATGTTCTGCTAAATCACACCTGCCTCATAGAGAGAGGGGTTCTGCCTTTGAGGTTTGTCTTGGAGAAAAGATAAGCTTGAAATGTTCTCCCTGGAGAGGACATGGGATTTGGGATCTTCCGAAAAGGCCCAGAAAAAAATGGCTCAGTTCAAACACAGTGTTCTAGGACAATTGGAATATAAATATTGTCCAAAAGATAGAACTAAGAGAAAAAAGGTTAACATTGTGCAAAGTAAGTGTTAACTAAGGAAGTCCTCAGAAAAGGTGCTGTCACTTTAAGTTCTGGACTCCGTGGGGTGGGGGCGGGTGGGGGGGTTGTTTGTAATTGTAAACAGCGAAGCATTTGTGTGTGTTTGTCTGTTTGTAAAGCAACCACCTTCCTTACTGGAAGGAGAAAAAACTGGGGGTACATACATGTAAATACTTGCAGCAGCATTTAATATGTTTAATTTTATGTTAAGCTTTTTGTTGCATCGTGAACACATTTATTGTTACCAACGGACAATGAGTTCATTAAGACTGTTCAACTAGGTCAGATTTTTACATCTCTTTCTAGCAAGAAGAGACAAGATTTTGTGCATTTGTACAAATGTTAATAATATCACTGCAATTCCAATATAATAAAGCACTCAAATGCAAATAATATATGTACCCTCTGTATGATGAAATTTGGGTTGGGGGTAATGACATCTACTCTGCACAAGATCTTATTCATGCCTCATAAACCAAGGCTTAGGCTTTCAGGGTCACTATCATCTAGGGACAAAAGCAGGTGAGATTTTCTCCTTCCCAGACCATCACTACTCTCCCACTGCCTCTTCCATCCAACTTCCCAACTGAGGCCACGAGTCTAACACATTCACAGTGGGTTTGGCCACATGACTTTGGGATCAGCAGATTTTAACAGTCAAGAAACACAGCCAGTGTAAATTCATGTTTAAGTTGTGTCTGTGAACCAAGAATCACATGCTGGCTAGTCTGACAGTCAAATCCTGGTGTTCTTTGTTTGACCTCCAGAGAAGTCCTAAGGACAGGCTTAGCCCAGTATGCATGCACTCTTATAAACATTAACCCCCACCTTCCTCTTCTTCCTGCCTTCCCTCCTCTTCCTTATTATTATTTTTCTAGTCATGTTTCTCTTTTTCTTACACTCAATCTGATCCATCAGCATGGCCAGAATCCAACCATCCTTTATCACCAATTTTACTGTTGCAGTTCGGTCCAAGCTACCAGCATCTCTTATCTGGATTAGTGCAGTGCTTTTCTAACTGGCAGCCACAGGGAGCGTTTGAAAATGGAAGTCAGACTGTATTCCTCTACTACTTAAAACCGTGCAAGGACTTCTCCACTCATTCAGAGCAAAAGCCAAATACCTTACTATCAAGTTCTATAAAGATCCCACCTGACCTCACCCTGTTCATTCTGAGTTCATCTCTTACCATTTTCCTTCCCCGCTCACACCTCTCCAGCTCCATTAATATCTTTGAGGTTCCTCAAACATCCTCTCACTATCCACCGGAGAACCTTTTCACACACTGTTCATTCCCTCTATCCAAAATATTCTTCCCCCAGATGTAAGCCTAGCTCCCTTTCTCATCTGTCTCCCTCTCAGTAAAGCCTTTCTATCCTACATAAAATTATATCACTCTCACTCTTCCTTCTCATCTGCCTTGCCCAGACTATACTTTCTATAGAATTTACCTCCATCTAACATAATTTATATTTAGTTGTTTTTTTTTTTGTCAGTCTCCCCCAAGTAGAATGTAAGCTCCACAAGAGAAAGGGCATTTTCAATTTTCTTCACCCTTGCAACCCAAGATCTAGAACAGTGGATACACAATGGGCACACAGTAAACATCTGCCAAGATGGTGATCTGTTATTTCCTTTCTGCCTTCTCCTTTATTATCAGAATGCTCCAACCCATCCACCTGGTTCTGTGGCCAAAGCAGTCCGATTTTAAAACCAAGTACCAGGGCGTGTCATCTGACACCTAGCCTGACCTTGGGACAAGATATTTGAAATTGGGACAGAAACAACAATTTGGGGTATGGGGTGATGATTGCTGTTCTAATGGCAATCCCATCTGTTACATTTGCATTAGGACCACTCAGTACACACATGGTTCCCAAGAGAGGCTTTGTAATACCCATCCCACACTCATTTGCAATTTTAAAGCCATTACTATTGGTTGAAAAAATTGTTATGATCCCACATTTATACTTTGAGGGTAGACGACTCTAATCTCTACCCTTCCTTTCATCCCTGTGTGTCCCTGGGGCTTCATAATGTCCTTTTATCTCACATTTGCTATTGTGGTTGATTATTCGTTGGTTACTGGATCACATTTTAATTTTGCATTCCATATTTTCTTATCCAAGAAAAATAGTTTTTTAGCAAGACAACCTGCCTTGTGGTTTGGGACCTAAGTATCTTCATTATGAGATCATAAAATTCTGGAGCACAATGGGCCTCCTTTTTAAAGTAATTGAAAGCAAGACGCTTTGTGAGACCTGTTCCCATGGCAGTAACATCAACTTTAGCAGAACAAGCATGAAAATTTCAGCTGCAAAAGAGAAAAAATGCTAATTTTAAAAATATAAAGACAGAGTCTGGGTTTAGATTTGTCCACTTCAGAAGCTACTTCCTTTTAGCAACTGTAGGTGATTTTTCAAAAAGGCTGAAAGGATGGATAAATGATAACATCTGAGAAATAGTCTTTTAGCTGGTAAACCTAGCAAAACTATTATTGTTAATATTGTTATTGTTGTTATTGAAAATGGTTATATTTATACCTGAGACTAATACAATGTTGTAAATCAACTATACCCCAATAAAAATTTTTAAAAAAAGAAAATGGTTATATTTAGACCTGAAAATTAAGTCAAAAACTTTTAGTAACCACTAAGTTTCATCTTATATGTTGTCAGATCCTGTGTCTCTGCTCACATCATATTTCCTTATATCAACTGGAGGCTGAATTGCAGCAATTATCAGTAATCTTCCATAAATTTCTTGAGACCAGTATTACTACAACATAGATGCAATGGGCTACAAAAAGTTCTCCCATAAGTCACTTGCACTTTCTCAGAAAGAGATCTGCCTACATGTTCCCTTAAATGAATAAAAAAAGGAAGATCCTACATTCACAATACATTCTAATTCCTCAATACTCTTACAGCAAGAAAATTGTTCTGAGTAAACATGATTGCTTGTATTGCATTTACACAGGATAAGTCCTTGATCTACTAATATTATATTCGAGTTACCTTAAATGGAGCACTCTCTATATAAATTAGCTCACTGGGGGCTTCCCTGGTGGCACAGTGGTTGAGAGTCTGCCTGCTAATGCAGGGGACATAGGCTCGAGCCCTGGTCTGGAAGGATCCCACATGCCGCAGAGCAACTAGGCCCGTGAGCCACAACTACTGAGGCTGTGCGTCTGAAGCCTGTGCTCCGCAACAAGAGAGGCCGCGATAGTGAGAGGCCCGTGCACTGCGATGAAGAGTGGCCCCCGCTTGCCACAACTAGAGAAAGCCCTCGCACAGAAACAAAGACCCAATACAGCCAAAATAAATTAATTAATTAATAAACTCCTACCCCCAACATCTTAAAAAAAAAATCTCCATCACATACTCCAATATACCATTATCATAAAAAAAATTAGAAAATAAAAATAAATAAATTAGCTCACTGACTTTGACCTTCATCAACTCATCCCTTAGTCAGCGGGGATTTGCTTAAAGAAAGAAAAACCGTGTCAAGTATGCTTGAGTGAAGGTGAATTTCTTAGGATGTATGAGGTAGGTCATGGAGCCCAACTAGGTATGGTGGCGCCTATGACAATGACTCTGGAAAGTCATTCAATAGCTAATCTCTGGTTTGTCTTGGCCTCTGATGCCAGGTGTTTTCTCATCCTGTTCCATGTCTGCTTCTCTTTCTCTCTTTCTCTCTCTCTTTCTCTCTCTGCAAACTGGTTTGTATACTCACTTAATTGCTTCTCTGTGGGCCCATCATTTCTGCTCCAAAATAACAGCCTCAGCCTCCAGCATATCTATGGTCTTTTAGTTCTAACACCCAACACCAACTCAGTTTCTGTCTTTCTGTTCCAATTTCTCAGGAGAAAGAATCCGATTGACCATATGGGGTCAGGTTTTTACCCCTGGTACAATCAACTATGTCTAGGGAAGCAGGGTTACCTAGAATTATAGCTCCTACTTCTGGGAGCGGAGCAGGATTTCCAAAAAGGGAGCGAGGAGAAAATGACTGCTAAGAGAAATAGTTGTTATTTCTAAAACCACTTCATAGAAACACTTAAAACATACCAAGAGGAAAAAGTGCAGTGAGGAGACAGCATAAAGCTGGGCACAGAGCAGATGTTAACAAACGTTTGCTGAACAAATGAATGGTTAATAAATTCTTACGTTACTGGAAGCGTGGAACTGAAACAAATTGAATATTCATTAAACATTAAAAACTAATTTTACAAAGCAAATAAATTTTCTAGATATTACGACTCAGCTTGTAAGGCCATAATATCCAAAATACAAAAATTAACCAACAAGAGTGAGAAAGATTTTGCTTGTCATGTTTTACAACTTCCTACTCTCTTGCTTTAAACTGACCGATTACACTTACAGTTTCCAAGAAAGATCATTGCTATATTTTTCTCATATTCTCCATAAGTGATTCCAGTGTGTTTGTGTTTGTAAGGATGTTGGCATAATGTCTCCAGGATGAGGTTAGGAAACACTCTTGTCCCCAAACTCCCTCCAGGTACTATAGTAACTTTCTAAAGAAGGCTTTGTGACAAGGAAATAGGGCAGTTCTTAGCAACAAGCCTCCAAGAAAACAATGAGAACTGCTACCAAGAAGGTTAGAATAAGTGAACCTAACAGCCTAGAGTAAGAATGAATAGCTCTTCATTTTCATTCTAAATTGTCTATTGATTTCCTACATGACCTTAAACCAACACAGCTGTCTTCTCCTTACTTGTATCCTTTGTCAGTATAAATATACACAGAGTGAAGTGGGAATTATTCCTGAGTTGGCTACATAAGGAACTCTGCCCAATACTGCTACCATACCCTTCTCTGGAAATTTCTCTTCCCCTTACTCCGTCCACCTGGCTCTGGCAGGAGACTGATGGCCCAGCCCTCTGGCCATAGCTTCTCAGTCCAGTACTCTGCCCCTGGCTTCCAATGAACAAGGAGCCCCAGTAACTGGATATAGGGGCAGGGGACCTAGAGAGTCAGCCTCTCTCTGATAGCTGAATCTAAAAGATGTAAACTTGGGAGCTACCAGGAGCTAAGTTCCCCCCCGGTAAGGGAACTATTCTGTAGCAAGAGAGAGAAATAAAGCCCAAACAGCAAAAACAGAAGCAAGAGGCAGAAAGAGAACTCTGGTAATGGTCACTTCCTGTTGACGTAGTCCTTAACGGCTCACTGCAACCATGTCCCTCCCCATCGCATGGTTTTACCATAAAATAGCCCAAGGGCCTTTGGATAAATCTCTCCTTTCACTTAAGCTAGGTGAGTTTCTTGGAGGCAAGAGAGGTCTAGTAAATGCTCTCTCCGCAACGTTGCCTTGGGAAACCACTTGAAGGGCTTCTCCAGCCCTTGAAGACTCTGATGCACCAACACAGGAAAGGAAATGCAACGTTCCCTGCCGTTGCAAGCAGACGCAGCTTATTCTCACTCCACACACCAGGGCATTGCCACACTTGAACATGTGTTTGAAGTGGCTCCCTACACCTACAAGCCGCAGGTACCGAAGGATATCCACACCATCTATTTCACAGATGACATGTCAAGTTTAAGTTCTTCTTCTAAAGGAATGTTTGCAAAACTTGCCGAGAATGGAATTGTTTTCAATATTTTGTTGAATGGATAAAGAACGCTAATGTTCTTCATTCTCTATGGGTCCTTATATGCACAGTAAAATAAACATGTAAGTAATATTTTTCACTACAAGTACCAGACAACTCAACTTCCAGTAGCTTAAATAAATAGGGATTTTTTTTCTGATATAATAGGAAATCTGAAGATTGAGCTCTTGGCATTAATCTGGTAACTGAATGAGGTCAGCATCAGTAGCTCTGCAGTACTTCTGGCCTCTCTGATACCTCTCTCACTTCTTAGTCACAAGATGGCTGCTGAAGCTCTAGAGCACATCCCCAATCCAGGGAGAAAGGATTGGGGGAGGATCAGTACCAGACACATTCGTTTTTGTTCTCTTTTACTTGGAAAACAAAACCTGTCCCTGATCTACTCCTATCCCTGGTCAACCCAGTTGTGTCTCATGGACCAGAACTAGGTCATTTAGCCTCTCTTAGCTTTCAAAGAGGCTGCAACAGTGGGGAACCAGATCATCATGCTTGCTTGGACCCAAGCTTCCCAACTAGTGCACTGTGTCGAATAAGGCCTATGGGTTACAGTTAAGCCACATAAAGCTGTTCCCCTCATTTCTTGGTATAGCAGAAGCCTTCTGGCTGGCTGTCTTTGGCTATTAGCATGGTCTTCCAGAATTCCTTGCAGGGTGGGCTGAGAAGGGTGGTGTCCAATGACACACTCTGTTGTACCTGCAGGTGGTGAGCACAGGGAGCTATATCTAGCACTTGCGGACAACAGGTGAGCACGACTGCAAAGGTGCTGCCCCCAGGCATGTACTGGAGAAGCCAGCTGCAGAGTCTATAATGGTGCACGGGGACAAGAGGCCTGTGGGCTGCTGGAGGAGTTTCGAAGGGACAAGGGGTTTCTAAGAGACACCTATATCAGGCATCTAAGGAGGAGTTTGCATAGCCCAAGGTGTGGTCATTAGGGGTTGGGGATCGATCAGGGAGGTCAAATAGGGGCTTCTGGTAGGCCCCACTCTGGTTGGCTACCCCCAGTCTCAGCCTTTACCTCTATCAGGAACTTCTGTCCCTGGGCAATTGATGTACCATTTTAGTAACATCCAACCTACCAGCAGGCCGACTACACATTCTGAAGATTAGAACTTCATCATGATCTTTAGATACTTGATATGAAAAGTTTTACTGAATTTGAAATACATTCACATCATCACATAAAATTTTAATACTTGTCAAAGAAACATTAGACTTGAAAAAAAACCTTTTCAACTATTACAATTTTGAATGGTTGTAAACATGGTTCTGATTTTTTTTTAGTCACCATTTTTGTGTGAGCAAAAATTGTGATGACGATCAAGAACTTGAAGAGAAAAATTTGGAAGAGAAATGGCAGAATGTTTAATTAACCATTTCAAGCCTAAAATCTGATTTTTAAATTTTAGGTTTGTGGAAACACGATTGAGTTTCTTATTTTAAAAAATCAGGAAATATCTTATTTGGAAATATCATCCAAATTTAACAATCTCTTTCTAAATATTTGTAAGTCATTTTTCTTACCATAATTATGGAAAGAATATAATATGGAAATAATAAATATGTAATAATAAATAAATAATAAATAATAAATAATAAATAATATATGTAATAATAAATAATAAATAAATAATAAATAAATAATAAATAAATAAATAATAAATAATAAATATGGAAAGAATATAATAGATTTGTTTTTCTCCAAGCCCCATATTGATGCCTACAAGTTCCCTCCAGGTTAGCACAACATATTGTGAAAATTTAATCATTTTCTATGTGTCGAGTCATGAAAAAATGTTTGGAAGCACTGGGTGAGATCATCTACCATCCATCCCCAGAGGTGGGCACGCCACCATCCCAAACACACTGAGGTCCTTTTCGCAAAGAAGACTGTGTGAAAGAATGGTAGCTGGGCAGCCTGACAGCACCTGCCACGATGGGTTATAAGTTTCCACTGTATTGAATTCAGAGCACTGAGTAGCTGTGTATGCTTATTTCCTTAGCTCTCATTTAAAGGTAAGCTAAGACTTGGCGCCTTGTACAAAGCAATTAAATGAAGTCCATCTGTGCATAGCTCTTTCCTCCAGGTATGTCTCGGAGTATGGTCCAATTACCTTAATAGCAACATTACAAAATAACTCCATTTTGAATAGACTATTTTTCCAGCCATAAGCCAAGCTTTCTGACTGAACTGGGATGGCTACACTGTTTCTTATTCCTTTGCCATCTTCCAGCCTCTGAGAACAAAGAGTTTCAAGAGAACAATGTCTTCTGCAAAGCCATTTTGTCTGCATCTCACGGGGGGTGCTGAGTCTGCCTTGATCACCTTAAATCTTGTATCCACGGCTCTCCCTTACCCTCACTTTTCTACCTTTTCCTACTTTTCAAATGAATTTTATTCAGTACGCAAAACCCATGAGTCAGTACAGTGGACTTGAAGTCAGCATTTCCAGGCCTGAATGCTGGCTCTGTCACTGGCTGTTTTACCTGGCAAATTAACCTCTCAAGGCCTCAGTTACTGCATCTGTAAAATCAGGACAACAATATATATCTCATGAGGTGTCCATGAGACATTGCATGAAGACCAGCATAGCAATTAGGAAATGAAAGCCTTCAGACTAAGAAACTTGAACTCCCCCTGGGCTAGCTACAAAACAATCACTGAATATGTTGACTGTAGGAAAAGTTTATGAAAGTTGCAAATCCCATGGAAGTAGCCAGATCTATTTTGCCTAATATGGATACTGAAAACTGGCGAGTTGGGGGGATTCTGAAAAGATCAAGAGGAAGAATCCTAATTCTTGCAAGGCCATTGTCATTATACCAGCAACGGGTCCTTACTTGCTGGTTCCCTGCTCAGTAGAACACACTCTTTCACTCTTCACCTAACGTAATTCCCCTTCCATCCAAGTTTTTCTCCTGGCCCGCGTGCCACAACAAAAGATCCTGCATGCCTCAACGAAGATCCTGAGAGCGGCAACTAAGACCCAATGCAGACGAAATAAATAAAATAAACAAATAAACAATAAACATAATTGAAATCGGTCTGACTTATAACATTGTATAAATTTCAGGTATGCACCGTGTTGACTTGGAACGATTATATATGGTAACATGATTGCCACCGTGGTGGTCGTGAGCTCTGCTGCCACATCACATTGCTTTTTTGTGGCGGGAATTAGTAAGATCTAGTCTCTTAGCAAGCTTGATGATTACGCTACAGTATTGTTGTATTTGTATTGTTGTATTTATTTATAACCACACTGAGAACGTAGACTGGTATCTCATCAGTACTTCAAATAAATAAGGTGCTCAATAAAAATGTACTAAACCGTCCTGATGTCTGGATACACATCAGGCACTGAAAAGGATTGCAACTGTGCAAATGAAGAAAGCTGGCGTGTCGTGTGAAGACAATTATCAGATATCATCCGTTTTTTAGGCTGGGGGCTACTGGTGATTCAAAGACAGCCATGGGGTTCACCACCTGCTTTGTCCTGTTTCACCTTTGTGGTCCAGATTCAAGGGGAAGTTTCAGAAAACTAGAGTTGACTTCAAAACCCAGAATAATAAGATTCATTTGAAAAATGAAGTCCGACTAACAATTTAGCACAATAAAATGGTGCAGGTCTTAGAGAGAGTTGAAAAATAGAGAAGGGAAGCATTTGCTAAGCCACCTCAAGATACAAAGTAGGCAGTATCAGGATCACTTAAACAAAGGGAGAGAAAGATAACTCTGCTGGCTTAGTACGTGGCAGCAGTTATGCAAGCCAACTAAACATTTGATGGCAGGGCTGTAAGGTAAGAGGATAAATCAGAAGAAAGTAATGTGATGCTTTAAGGCTTCACCTGAAATGAAGGGATGCACTGCATGACTGCACTGATGCATCCCGTGATCAGGGACCAGCCACATTGGAATCATCTGGGAGCTGGTTAGAAATGCAGAATGTCAGCCCTCACCCCAGACCTAATGAACCAGAATCTTCATTTTGATAAGAACCTCAGGTCTTTGACGAGCCGTTAGAGTTTGAAAAGCATTCCTTTAGGTAGACCTATTCCATCTGGTGGCCTTGATTTGGAGACCTTGGTCATGAAAGAAAGTAACAGGAAAGGAACCAAAGGGCCTCAGAAGACCACATATACTCCCTGGTGCTGATACAGGTTTCGTTTGCTGGTAAACACACAGCCTCCACTGCTTATTTCCAATTCAGCTTTCTTCTGTTCCTTTTTTGCTCTCCACTCCAACACTTGCCTCAGACTTGCCTTTCATACAATAACACCATTTAGTTCTAACTTAGGCCTCCAGTCTATATCAAGGGGAAATATTATCAATATTGATTGCTGACTTTAAAGTTTTTTGTAAAGCAGAAACTCATTCTGCTGATAAAGCTCACAAGAAGTTCAACAGTTGATTAGCCCTGTTCTTGGGAACAGAATCCAACATTTAAGGTTATAGCACTCTACCACTTTCTTTTTTACTTAAAAAATATTTATTTATTTATTTATAATTGAAGGGACTTCCCTGGTGGCCCAGTGGTAAAGAATCTGCCTTACAATGCAGGGGACACGGGTTCGATCCCTGGTTAGGGAACTAAGGTCCCCCATGCTGTGGGGCAACTAAGCCTGCACACCACAACTACTGAGCTGGCGTGCCTCAACCGGAGAGCCTGTGCACCGCAACTAATGAGCCCATGCGCCCTGGAGACTGCGTGCCACAACTAGAGAGAGAAAACCCACGTGCCACAACTAGAGAGAAACCCGCATGCCACAAAAGATCCTGCATGCCTCAACGAAGATCCTGAGAGCGGCAACTAAGACCCAATGCAGATGAAATAAATAAATAAACAAATAAACAATAAACATAATTGAAATCGGTCTGACTTATAACATTGTATAAATTTCAGGTATGCACCGTGTTGACTTGGAACGATTATATATGGTAACATGATTGCCACCGTGGTGGTCGTGAGCTCTGCTGCCACATCACATTGCTTTTTTGTGGCGGGAATTAGTAAGATCTAGTCTCTTAGCAAGCTTGATGATTACGCTACAGTATTGTTGTCTCTAATCACTACACTGTGCATTAGATCTGTGGGAATTTTTTTATCTACTAGTTGTAAGTTTGTACCCTTAAACCACATCTCTCCTTTTCTCCACCCCCCAGTCCATGTTAACCATCATTTTACTCTCTGTCTTTACGAGTCTGATTTATTTAGATTTCACCTAGAAGTGACATCATATGGAATTTGCCTTTCTCTGCTTGATTTATCTCACTGAGCATAATGCCCTCAAGATCTATCCATGTTGCCACAAATACTCTACCACAGGGCTTCCCTGGTGGCGCAGTGGTTGAGAGCCCGCCTGCCGATGCAGGGGACGTGGGTTCGTGCCCCGGTTCGGGAAGATCCCACATGCCGCGGGGCGGCTAGGCCCGTGAGCCATGGCCATGGAGCCTGCACCTCCGGAGCCTGTGCTCCGCAACAGGAGACGCCACAACAGTGAGAGGCCCGCGTACCACACAAAAAAACCAAAAAACAAAAAACTCTACCACTTACTCTACACAAATGCACTTGTAAAAAATCTGCTTTCTAGTAGAGATCAGATAGTTTTCTGATTAATAGGAAATCAGGACAGATTTCATTATTTTGAATTAATCAGTTATCATGACAGAAAAGCCTCCACTGAGTTCATCGCATCGTTCAGAGCTACTAAGAGATCTTAGAAAACACCAAATTTAGTTGTTCTCAAAGTGTGGTCCTGGCACCAGCCCAGAAGCATCACCTGGGAACCTGTAAGAAACACAAAGTCTCAGACCCACCTTAGACTTTTTAAACCAGAAACTCTGGGAGTGAGGTCCAGTAATCTGTCTTTAAAAGCCCTCCAGGGCTTTCCTGGTGGCGCAGTGGTTGAGAGTCTGCCTGCCGAGGCAGGGAACACGGGTTTGTGACCCGGTCCGGGAGGATCCCACAGGCCGCGGAGCGGCTGGGCCCGTGAGCCATGGCCGCTGAGCCTGGGCGTCCAGAGCCTGTGCTCCGCACAGGGAGAGGCCACAACAGTGAGAGGCCCGCGTACCGCAAAAACAAAAGCTCTCCAGGTGATTCCGACGCCCACTCAAAGTTTTAAATTACCGGTATAATTTAAGAACAGATAAATCCATCAGAAAGACAGGTCAGGCCAAAGGAAACAAGGAGCTTTCATAGAAAAAAACTAAAACATACTCACAGCAAGTATTTCCAACCAGGATCATGACTCCCATCCTCAGAGCCAGCTTAGTCAAAGGCAAAACACGTGGGATTCCGTTATTTAAAGAGTCAAGTAGAAATACCTGTGTCCTAGGGTGATTTTAATTGGTAGCAAACAGTCAAATACTCGTTTATATGAGGGTGTTTTTCAAAGAAGACACTGTTTCATAATCAGCTAGCAGCCTAGAAAAGATCGAAAGGGATCCTGGCAATTTCGCTGGTGGTGTTGCTTCTCTGCTTTTAAGGTTTATAAAAAGTCTGCTCCTGGGTCACGTCATTTTACTCTTGTTAACTTACACTTTCAGATTACAAAACACTTAATAATCGGAGTGGCTCTTCTGTATCCTATAGTGCATTCAGGCCTTTCGGCTAATGGATAAATTTCCACCCGCCCCCTTTCGAGTGTTCACTTATCCTAAGAAGCATTTCAACTCCATTTTCATATGCAAACAGCCGGATCCTGCAATTAGTCCATGCTCAGTTCTCCCAAACCAGGGGCAGCTGAGACACAGGTCAGGACTACATGATTTTTATGTTCAGGAGTTGCTTACACTAGCTAAGGGAGAGGCACTTAAGTAAAGTGCACTATGCTTTAGTAGCTGTCTTCACAGTACAGTGAAAACCAACATCTTAATACCTGCAGTCTTTTTATCAAGTTAATCAAATTTTAATATCAGAATGTGTATTAAAATTAGGTCACTTAGTACAAGCTAAGACCCTTCTTCCTCCCTCCTTGTCTGTTCTGCAGGCCACACAATGCCATGTTATGAAAACTGCCCTTTAAACCTGATAAGATATTTAAGACATGTGTCCTGGTAGTGTTATGTAAGCATATACCAAGAAAAGTCCAACCATGAGTGAGCCTGATCAGGCTCGTCTCCAAGGACTGGGAAAACAATCCAGCAATGGCTGCAGAGCTGACCTGCACAGAGACATTCCAAGGTGTAGGTGCCTACAAGCTCAGAGACCAAACACCCCAGACCCTTCTTGAAAAGTGATTCTCTACTTTGTCTCTTGTTACTTTAGTTAGGTTTAAGCAGTGCTGAACCTCGGTAACTTTACTTAAGAAAGATTAAATATTTGTGCCTATAGCATTGAAATCATAGGAAAAAACAAAGAATGGGTGATCTTGAATGATGGGCAAAGATTATATATATATATATATATATATATATATATGTTTTTTTTCTCAGCAAAAGAACTACAAGTCACACCAAATGAAATTTGAGGATTGGAGGATCAGATAATTTTATGAGACCTTTTTCCCACTGGTGAACTTTCTCCTTGATTCAGCACCCTGGTTTCACAGATCGCTTTTAGAAGGATAACTCCCAAGTCTATAACACAGAAACCTAATTACTGTCATGATTTCTTGACCCCAATTCCCAGTGCCGTTGGAGCTCCACAGCTGTCTTAGTCCACCGTATCCCAGTCCCCACTCAGTGCCTGCAGGCGCTCAATAACAATTTGCCTTGTGCATTAATAAATGGATACATGGATATGCAAAGTGGTTCCTTTTTCTCCTTCCCCATCCCAAGCCAGCCTGGTGCCCTAGAACCCCTGTATCTATTTTGTACACCTTCACCATCATCTGTAACCCTCAGTTCTAATTATTTGGCAAACCCTGGCTACTTGGCCTTCATAATAAAACCCGAATCTACCTCCTCTTCACCATGCCCTCGTCTTTCCCGGAGACTGCGTTGTTTCTGAGCTGGGTCACTGCAATCCGCTGCTAACAGGCCTCCCTGCTTCCATTCATGTCCTTGCATTGCCCCAACTGCCAACCCACTTCCTTTTTTTTTTTTTTTTTTTGCTGTAGGCGGGCCTCTCCCTATTGTGGCCTCTCCCGTTGCGGAGCACGGGCTTCGGACACGCAGGCTCAGCGGCCATGGCTCACGGGCCCAGCTGCTCCACGGCATGTGGGATCTTCCTGGACCGGGGCACGAACCCGTGTACCCTGCATCGGCAGGTGGACTCCCAACCACTGTGCCACCAGGGAAGCCCCCCACTTCCTTTTTAAGGCACAGATTACCTCTCCCTCCCTCCCTCCTCCTCCTCTCCTGCTCTCCCTCCCTCCTGCATGCAGATACACGTGCGCACACACACACTCACTCACACACACACTCCTGCCCCAACTCATACATCTTCAATGGCTCTTCACTGGGAAACAAGCCAAGTCCAGATTTAGTAACTGGGTGCATCGATAGGATTCCACAGTATCACTTCAGACTACCCTCTCCTTCGATCTTGCCACATCCTCTGTATCCTCCTCCCCACTCTACACTCTGCCCCCACCATCCCAGTGATGCCTTTCCCCACACAAGGCCTGAACCTTCTCCTGGGTGACTGTTCCTCAGGAAGCCTTCCACTGACCCCTGCACCCCGAGTGAGCCTGCCCAGCTCACTCATCCTCTGAGCCACTGCCACTACCCATTCTTCCACAAAGCTTTTCCAAGATATTGCCAACTAAAATGCATCTATCCCACTACCCTCCTCTCACAGTGCTCTGATCTTATTTTTATCATAGCACACTGTGCTTCATATCAATATTTATATGTGTTGTCTCTCCCACTAGACGATGGTATCTACTGGATCAGTGTTGTATTTTACTCATTTCTATAATCCCATATGGCTTGGCACTCAGTTTACTTAGCACTGAGAAAGAGAGCAGCAGAGCTTGAATATATGCCATGACTTCTATAATAGTGTCAGAGATATACACATTCTCTGTCTCCTGCTGCTTCTCTCTCTCTCTCTTTCACACACACACACATAATTAGCCCCAACCCAAAATAAAAATCTTACCTAAGGACTCTGATATCCACACACAAGAATATTTTGTCCAGTGATGTCCAGCCTAAGGCCTTCATTTTTCTCATGTGACCTCCTCAGGCAATTAGTGAAATCATCCGTCATATGAAGAACATGTAACTTGCAAGCCCCCTTAAAAGCACATGTAGATGGAAACACACGGCACAGCTCCCGGCCATTTCTCTGGTGATGGGCATTGGCTCTGCATTGGAAGAGCCATTCCTGGAGTCCAGCAGAGCTCTCTCCTCCCACTCCACCCTGAGGTGCTCCTTCAGACCATCAGACTGGGCTCACTGGTTTGCATTCTACACTAATAGTGCTTTCATCCCTTTGATTCAGTGAGTCACTTTCTCCCAAATCAGCCATTTTCTGATTCTGACCCAAGAGTTGCCTCAGGCTAACAATCTTTGCCAGATAAGCACGTGAATTGTTGTTGAAGCTGGGAGGAATTTCCTAAGTCTCCCCTTGGGTCAGACCCTCTCGTGATCCCCCAGACGTGGCTGCAGGGTACTGCTTAGAGCAGACTGACCGCGTGCCCTTGTGATCTGGGCATCCCAATCTGTTTACCAACTAGCAAGCACAAACATTTGTCTACATTTTCCTCAATTTAGCAAATACACTCTTCATTCTAGACACTGGGCAAACCTCAAAGGTGATAAGCTACAGAAATGGATTAAAACATCCCCAGAATTACATTAAAATCCTCTGAATAAACATGACATTCAATCTAAAGAAAGAAATAGACACTGGAGACCTGAGTATGGAATTTAAAAATTACTAAATATAAGACCAAAAATATTTGTTTTCATATTTTTCTTACTCCTATTTTTGAGGTGGAGAAAATTATTTTTCTTCCAGATCATTTCCTCTGTAGAGCTTGTGCTTGGCACCCAGAGCAGTTCTAATCCTTTGATTGGTAAGAGCTGTTGAAGAGAATGTGTCTAATTAAATCCTATATTCTACAAATAAATAGGCTAGTTAGCTGCTATTCGCAGCTCTTCAACTTCTCTCATCAGTGGTGTTAGCAGTTGAGGAAGGTGTGGACTTGGTTAACCCCAGATTCCAAGGAGGAAGAAGTCTTCCTGGCCTTGTCCTCAGGTTTTTCTTTTACGGGTTCTTTAGTGAACCTACAAGGCCAAGTTCCTGGAATCAGGGTGACATTTATTCATTTATTAAGTCAATCAACATAATTCAACTGAGCTAAAATTAAAAAAATAAACACTCAGTTAAAAATCATAGAAATAAATAAAATACAGCTCTTGCCTCAATTCACAGACCATCAATGAGGATGGACAGGTAGCAGGAGAACAGGCTGACGGGTGATGTAACAGAGGTGAGCCCAGCGCTGGAGCCCTGGAAGAGGCATGACAATCTGCCTGGTGTGCTTCACAGAGGAGGGGATGCTTGAGAAGGGGTGACCTGCATGGAGATTCCCAATGGTCACAGATTCCAAAGCAGTAAGATTTATGACAGAAATTCAACCCTGGATATCGGAATGGAAAATGAAGACTTTATAGGTTATGTCTTAACAACAACAAAACTTTCTCAAGCATAGCCTTTAGACATTTATTTTTCACTGTGACAGATTATAGTTTCTAAAAGTGACAACAGTATCTCCCATCCCCCATACCCCTCTGCAACATGATCTTGGCCATCTCCCTTTAAAAGGAGGAATCTGTATCCATACTCCTTGAACGTGAATAAGCCCTGGGACTGCTTTCACCAGTAGAATTGCACTGAAGTAACACTGAGGTTGTCCCAGGCATAGGCCTTCACTGGCTTGGCTTCTTTCACTTCTTACCTCTTGAAAGCCAGCCCCCATGTAAGAAGCATGCCTCCCCAGAAGCCCACTGTGCTGTGAAAAGGCCAAGGCACATCCACATAGAGAGGCCCTGGGGGATGAGATGCCTTAGGAAGAGAAGAGAGAGATTGAGAGAGAGAGAGAGAGAAGAAGAAGAAGGAGGAGGAGGAGGAGGAGGAGGAGAGAGGCCCAGGGTTTTCCAGACACACGAATGAAGACGCCGTCTTGGAAAAGATCCTCCAGCCCCAGGAGTCCCAGCTGACTTCATGCAGATCAGAGATGAACTGCCCAACCAATGCTTTCCGGAATGCCCGACCCACAAAACTGTGAGCAAAATAAAACGGTTGGTTTAAGCCACTAGGTTTGGGGATAGTTATTTTGTGTGTGCAGTGAAGCACTTACTGAAATACAGAGCTTCTAAGGTAGGTACATGATGCTTAGGGAAACAGAATCCTAACATGACGTAGGTTGTCATCTTGTTATCCCATAAATATCGAGATGAAAGAGAAACCCAAGTCCCTTTGTGTTCTCTGCTGTTTCATGAGTACTTCCATTCCACTTCTGGGACTGATCTTCTCCCTTTATGTAGGTCAAAGGCAAACAATACAGCAATTCATAATATTCCTAATGTGTAAAAGACCTTTTGTGGAAGCTACCTGGGTGTTGTCTTCTCCGTGCCCAACCTCCAAGTAAAGGAGCTGTTTAAGTGTTAGCCTGTCAAATAATGGAGAAAACACTTTCCAACCATTTTTCATCTTTGCTATAAATTCTAAAGGTATACTTGCACACAGATTAATAAAGTCTTGGGTATTCATCACTCATGTGACCCCAGAGGCATGATTACCTGCTTTGAAGGCTTTTAAAATCTCCCAGTGGGGCTTCCCTGGTGGCGCAGTGGTTGAAAGTCTGCCTGCCAATGCAGGGGACGCGGGTTCGTGCCCCGGTCTGGGAAGATCCCACATGCCGCGGAGCGGCTGGGCCCGTGAGCCATGGCCACTGAGCCTGCGCATCCGGAGCCTGTGCTCCGCAACGGGAGAGGCCACGATAGTGAGAGGACCATGTACCGCCAAAAAAAAAAAAAAAAAAAAAAAAATCTCCCATTGAATACTATAATACTTCACTGCACTGTAGGGAAAGAGTCACTCAAGTTTTTATGCATGGTTAATATGAAAGAGGGAGAAAAATCAACTAAGGGCATTGAGTTTTTTTGGTTTTGTTTTGTTTTGTTTTTGCGGTACGCAAGACTAGTTTAGTCTTGGAAATAGCAGCGTAGGATAGAATCACTTGCTATGTGATTATAAGTCCACATCTCCCACCAAACACTGAGGTGCCCCATAGAGCTTTCCAAAATGAAATGAACTCACCCAATACATTAGGAAGGCAGGAAAATAGACTCAATAGCTCAGCTTTCTGTCTTCTTTTCCTGCCCTCATCCAGCCCCAGCCCCAACTTTGAGTCCTGGATTCATGGACTCTGATTTCATTCACTCCACTTGGAAATTAGCAAATGGCAACACTGACCAAAAAACTTGTCATCAGGCAGGACCTTTGTGAAATGGTTCTCTAATTAGCCATTTCATATTTTTGTTATTTCTTTTGCGATTCATGTTAAAAATATGTTCCACGCATGCCAGCCCGCTAGGACGCAAGGAGCCCCTGTCACTCAGCAGTAATTCGGTGAAATAATAAATAACCGCGTCGGCAGCTCTGCCGCCCACATCAGCTCTTCCCCATACGCTCCCAGGCGAGGGGCCCGGGCTCCCAACACCGGTCTCCATGCTCTCCGCGGGGCCCAAGTGGTCGCCACAAACAAGGAGGGGATCCTGTCCTCCCAGGAGCCTGCTCTTGGCAAAGAGAGAAGGATTGTGGGTATGTCTCCTGTGTCGGAGGTCACCCAAGGACTCGTGTAAAACGCTGTCTTCTCTGACACCCTGTTATCACAAGCAGCATATCTCTTGAGTGAAATTTCAGGAATGGAGGTTCCTAAGGGAAAGGCGCCATTTCATCCACTAAAGCCAGATCAGCTGGAACTGGGAGACGACGGCTTACATCTGCAGAAGAGCTTAGACCAGGACCTTGTGTTCTGTCAGCTTCTAGGTGGGATCCCCTCGCAGGCTCTCGCCAAGATTTCAGCCAGGTCCGCACCCTACCCTGGTCCATATTCGACCTCCCTGAGTATCTCAGGAAAGAAACAGTAACTTCCCCTCAGAGGCTCACCCTTCCTCATCTGCGTTAGAAAAACAGTAGGGAACTATCAAAATATGACAGAGAAAGATGTTATTTAGACAACCCTGGGCTACAGTCATCATGCCCATGATGGCAAGCCAAATGTGGCCTGACATACCAGGCAGTATGTCAGTGGAGATGACGGAGAGAGAAAGCAGCGAGGCAGAGAGAACTCAGCCTCCGTCCCCAGCCCACAGAAGGTTGGATTCTCATTTAGGGCCAAGGGTTTTAATCCAGCCTATCGCTGGATGTCAAAGAAATAAGAAAATTCCATAGAGGCGTTAGAATTTATGTTCACTCAGGGACCCTCAGAAACACTCCTGTTCTTTTTAGAACCTTCTGTACACAATGAACAGAGTTCTGATGAGAGATTCTCACTTCCCTTATTTTTTGTACCCTTATTGGCACACCATCCCCAGGGAGTGGGTCTTGGACGCCTTTTACTCCACAGATTTCTAGGTAATGTCAATCTTCTGATCTAGCAGCCATAGGTGAATGACGATGGAGACCACCACTGAAAAATCACATCTCCTGTGACAGGAAATGAGCAGAAAGGGTAGAGCAGTTCTGTTATTCTTCCAAGGCCCTGTAGGATGAGATAAAGAATAAAGGCAGTTAGTGAAATGTTCCAGCCATTCATTTTTCTTTTTGTTCTCTTGGTTTTTTTTAGCAATCACTGTATGATTTGGACACCCTCAAAACATTAATTCTTTTGAAAAGTCCCTTATATCCATCATGTGTCATTTCTAAGTAAAGAATAGGTTTTTCTTCACTTCTCTTAAACTTCATCAGTGCTGCCTGCATAAAAGGTAATTGATTTTAGAAATAGATTTTTTCGTATAGTAATCTGAGGTTTTGCTGAAATCTCAAATTGTCCATATTTTCTGATCATTTGGTGTAAGTTTGCTTAGTGCAATGTTTTCTGTACAGGCAGATTGTCTTAATCCAAGACTCATGAGGAATGCAAGCAGAACCCATGTGTTCCATGATTTCTTTTCTCGACACTCCAAACATTAAAGAAATTGAATTTACTTTAGAACTATACACCTTTGGAAGATCCTTGGAACAATCTAGGAAAACAGAACAATGATGTGGCCACAAATGGCCTCTTGATTGTTTGCATGGAGTTTTTTAAACTGGTCCTTTCTGGGGAGAGATGAGGCACAAAGTCACTGTGTTAAAATTGCATTTCATACCAAAACAAAAAAACAAAAAACCTTGAAAGCAACATAAATGGCTAACTTTGGAAAGTCACTTGAATTAATTTTGATGTATTTATATGGTGTAATGCTCGAAAGCTTTTAAAAATGGCGATGACTTCTGTATTTATCCATAGCAAAAGACGCTCATGATACATTAAGTGAAAAAGTAGATTAGACTGTATAGTATAATGCATATTTTGGGTTTTTTAAAGGTGCATGTAGATCCACAGAAAAATATCTGGACAAACATATGTCAAAATAGTGTATGTGTCAAAATGGAACAGTGCTTATGCCTGAGTTTTGGGTGGAATTATGAGGGATATTTATTTTCTTCTTTACACTTTTATTTATGGTGTGACTTTATTTTAATTCAGAATATCTATTACTTTGTACTAAAAATAATGAGATTTTCAATTATAATATTTTTCCTTAAAATGTGGATTCTTAGCACATTTCTAAACTGTGTTATCTCATTCTGTCATTCAACACTGAAGATTCTGGGATGGCTAGGAAGGTGTCTGCCCTCAAAGACACTTTCACAGGGGAAGACAGTGCAAAAAAATCTAGAGGTGATAAAGAGATATTCAAGATATAAGGCTGGCAATAAAGAATGACTAGACCACATATCCAGGGTGTTTTTAAATTCTCAACCTAAACAGTTTTTGGAAATGTTATAGAAACATTTTATTAATTCAAATCCCACAACTTCAGAACTTGTAAAATGTCTTTAGGAGCTGAATGGAAGTTATCTTTGGAAAGTTATTTATTAAGAAAGACCTATTAAAAAACAAGTGATTCTTTAACTTTCGTAAAAGAGCCACTTGGATTGTGTCTTCTAGGGGGACAAACTGCATCCTTCTTAATTCTTGTGTAAGCCCAATCTGTGCAGTGCAAGACATCATAGGTGCTCGACAAAAGGGTTGTTATTATTATTGCTACATTTCATATTACTTTACTATAATGCACTTACAGTTCATTCCTTACATGCAAATAAGGCTATTTCTTACAAATGAAAGTTATCAATAGTCATTCTGTCAAATTCATTTGGAAGTAACACTGTGAAAAAGGTTCCTTTTATACCAAAAAGCATTGATAATACAACTGCATTCTAGTCAGGCATTGAACTAAATTTCTTCTGCTGATTAACCTACAAGATTAACAGGTCATATAACTTCAGATTTAATTAACAAAATTTAAACTGGTAGTAGAACGTCAAACGAATAGTAATCAAATACATTTCATCTGAAAATTGAGATTCTTTTACATATTTTGCTTCTCTTGACTGCTTACTATTTGATTAGATTATACTAACATTTTCTTTTCATCTTAATGAAATCAAATAATTCTAATAAGAAATGTCATTTTCCTGCAAAGTATTCTTATGGTGTAACATTCTTTTCACGCACAGCATTGTAACTGGTATTGTTTGCTGCTCATTGAATTACATTAATTTTATAGAGGTATCAAATTTGCAAATAAAGAACATTGGGATGCAACAAAGAATAAGATGTTATTCACAATTTCATTGTCAGCCAACAGTGATGATATTCAAAGAGAAAGAAAAGTTGTGTGTGTGTGTATCATGCACACAGTATAAGCCATAGAACAGAAACATTACATCTAAACAATAATGAAACAGAATAGTCTTCTATAACTGTAACCAATTTTGAAAAAGAAAGGAGGTATTCACTTCGTTAAATAACATCCTTCTTTAAGTTCACTGTGAATAAGATAGTAGAAAAGAACATGTAATATTCTTATCCCAAAGCAGAGGCTTTCTGCCTCCCATTCTTTTTCTTCCTTTCCCCCCTGTTGCTCTGTCTTCTTTGCCTCCCTTCCCAACTCACACTTACACACACACACACACACACACACACACACAGCATTAAGTAGCTAGGAATTTACCAAAACATAGCAATACTAAAAAAAAAAAAAAAAAAAAAATTTTTGAAGATATTTATGCACTCAACTCTAAGAATAGTCTGAAATGACGTACCAGGGAAGTCTAGATTTAGACCTCTGGCCATGGCACGTGGGGTTTTTGCAGGCTTCATTGTGTGAAGTCAGAGGTCTGTCATCTATGAAACACTAACACTGACTTGTTACTTAGAAAATAGCCAGTGGTATAACTATTCCCATCTTGATTCCAGATTTAGACAAACAACTGAAGAGAAATGCAGTCCTTCTTGAATTGGAGAATCATAAATGGGACAGGGGCACCAAAAATGCCCCTTCAAACCTGAGTCTTATTTCTATTTTTGTTGTTAACAAATGAAGTCCAAATTGCTATTTAAATATCAAAGGAAGATTAATCCAAAATTCTGGTAATTGAACCTATTTTACATTTTAATTTTGTTTAAAAGTATGAAATTTTCTTTATTTAAAAAATTTTAGCATCATCAAGTCAAGGAATTCCAGCATAAACTCTCATCTTCCCCAAACGTTTCATGAGGGTAAAACACCCTTTCTTTGTATTTGAGTTCATTTGGGGGGCAGGGGGATGGAGGAAGAAAGGGCGAGATTCTGACATAAGAGAATGGCAGTGCTTCCCAGATGCTTTCTGCCATGCTTGAGGGTAGCTTACTTTAAAATGTACGTGGGAGAGGTTTCTAGACTCTGCCTTTCCACACTTAATAACTCACCCTTCAAGACTTCATGCCCGTACTTATCAGGGTTGGGAACAATTTTTTTTATTATTATTTAAAAGTCTTCCTTGTAGTTACTTCCTCTGAAACAGACCACCTCCTTCATTAGGAATATTTACGGGAAATAATATATTTGTACAGTTGAAAGCATCACCTGTTTTGCTAAGTCAATTCGTGTCTGAATGCAAATAGACTGTTAGAGGGTTTACTCAACAACATTTGCTAATGGAAAGTACTAATCAAAACTTTTCTACAGCAGTAAATTTTTATATTTTTTAACCACTGGATTCCAATTAAATGTATTCAATAGAGCAAGCTTTGATTAAAAAAAATTTTTTTAAGACATTATGTATACAGCACTGTGGAAAACAAGGCAGGCTAGGTATGCAGGCACTTGTACATTCTTAATAGAAGTCTTTACCTGAAGGTAAAACCCAATAAAGTGTACACTATAATGTGCTGTGGACTCTTATGTTGATTTACCTGAGTTACCCTGTCAGCAGAAATCAACTTTTCCAGGTACACACTATGCTTATATATTTAGTGCATATAAAAGATCCTTTTTTCTTTTTATAAAGAAGTACTGAATTTCATTAGGGCACTTTTTTTCTTTAAAAAGTTCTTTGTTAACCATGGGATATACTGATTGCAAATACAGGAAGTTATGGCACTGTGCTGATGTTTTTAAAGGGAGGGAAAATCCTTAACATGAGCCTACAATTTCAACGGAAAAAAAAAGCATAAATACAAGGTTTGGCCTTACTCGAATATATATTAGCAACATCTCTCAAAGAATCTCCTTGATTTCACTGATATATAAATATTTTCCTAAATGACTCAAAAAGATGTTATTTTATTTAATTGAAGTCTGTGAGGAGAGGACTGGGAATAGATGGCTGAAAATCATTTGGGTTTTGGGGGGGTGGAATCCCAATTTTTTTCTCATCTGAGGATATTTAAACACAACATCTTTGCACATTTCCTGTAAAAATTTCACAGACCTTTCATATGTAGGATTCTTACCCCTATATTTAAGTTTCAGGATTAGTTGCAGTCTTAAAAAAATATTTAATTCTCTTTGCTCTGTGACATGGCTTAATGAATCTAGGTTGAGTTTCTTTAGGAAACATAAGAAGCTTCTTGACAACTGAGAAGTCTCCCAGACACTCATTCCTGTCAGAGTTTTCCAAAACTACACATAAGCTGAGGCCACGAGGTTCCTACATCAGACAAGAAAAGAAGACCGCGGCTTCCCTCCCTGACCTCGGTTATGATTGAGTGAGAAATGTGTTTATTACTCAGGCTCGCTGAGTGTTTAAATGTCCCTATTGTGCGAATTATGAGTGCTTTGAGTGCAAATTATGAGCAGAGCAGCCACTCTTTATAATTTCCAACTGTCTGATCTACTCTATTTGTCCTTGCTCACCATCCACCCTTGAGAATTGCAAAATCCCAGGCCCGTTATTATTTTTAATAATGCCGTTGCATTAAAACCTTGGTTGAAGTCCTCTAGTGATTTTTCTTTCCCTCAAAATCTATATTGCTTTTAAAAGCATTTCATTAAGACTGCGTTTTTAAGGAGGAAAGAGAAAGGAGAGATGGGTGACATTAGTCAGCTGCGGCAGACATCCTTTTTAATCCTAAGATTAAAGACAAAACCCCCCAAACTACAGAAAAGAACTGCCTCTTTGCCTTGGGCCCCTGACTTTTAAGGGGGAAGCACTGCTGGTGAGAGGGGCAGTTACGTAGGAGAGAGATGTAGAACGGGCTGCGACTCTGCAGCAGCCGGGCTGCGCGCTGTGCGTGGCCACCTGGCCTGCGCCCAGGTGTCCTTGCGCACCCATGGGAAGGGAGTGGAAGCCAGGTGCCTTCCTCTCGGGACAGGGGGCCTTCCGACGCCCCGAGTACTGAGACACTCTGCCCTCGGGTTTCAGAAGTAGGAGGTAGGGGCTGACAGTTTGACAAATGAGGCAGGAGTTACCTCCGGTCTCTCCTTGGTTGTCCTGGGGCCGCCGCCTCCCTCCACAGCAAGGGCCCCTTCCCATCCCTTACAAAGGAAAGCGAATCTATTAGCTCTTCGCTCCCAGGAGTCCCGTCTGCCCCTCCCCTCCATGCACATAAAGGGTGGCAGCCTTGATAGGGGTCCTGGGGAAGGAGAGGTATGAGTGCCAGGGGCTCCGGGTCACCGCCCCAGATTCGCCGGCGTCGCAGCACCGGCTTCTTGGCCCCTCCTGGAGCCCCGCGGCGTTTTCCTCTGCTCGCGCGCCCTCTGGCTGCGCTATGGAGAGATTCACCCGGCGCGGGGAGCCGTGGGGGAAAAACACAGAGCAGCTGCGTGCCTTTGGCCAGGAAGAAAGCAAGGTGGGCGTGGATCTGGTGGCCCGCCACCTACCTAATACACTGGACTGGGCTCTTCCCCCGTGTGTCAAGGTGATGGAAGCTGAGGTCATGGCTTCCCTGAGCTATATGTTAGTCACCAATGCACCCCAAACAGACTTTCTTAAGACCCCAGATTTAGAAAGGAGAGCAAAGAGGTCCCACCATTTCTGGAACCCACCTCCCCGCCCCCCAGCTACACACACACACACACACACACACACACACACACACACACACACAACCACCTATTTTCTTTACTCATCCACAGCATCTCCAACACATTCTTAAACCCATGTGATGGCTTTTTTGATGTCGGCTTGGCTAAGCTAAAGTACCCAGTTATTCCATCAGACACTAATCTAGATGTACTGTGAAGGGCGTTTGCAGATGTCATTAAAGTCACTAATCGGTTGGCTTTAAGTAAGAGACAATCTGGGTGGGCCTGACTTAATCAGTTGGAAGCCCTTAAAAGCAGGGCCAAGACTCCCGAGAGAGAGAGAGAGAGAGAGAGAGAGAGAGAGAGAGAGAGAGAGAGAGAGAGAGAGAGAGAGCGCGCGCTGGAGAAGAATTCCGCCTGTGGACAACAGCTTCAGCCATGCCTACACAGCCCCACTCTGCTTGTGATCTTCTCTTCCTGATTGCCTGCCCTACAAATTTTGGACTTGCTCCGCCGGCTCCCACAATAGTATAAGCGGGTTCCTTGTAATAAATCTCAACATATAAATGTACTGATTCTGTGTCTGGTTGAACCTAGATGATACAATTCATATGGCCCAAATCAGAAGAAAGTACTAAGGAAATTCACAGTGCCAGAAGATTCCACCCAGTTCCTCCCAACTGTCAGCCAATAGATAGTTTCTGAATGTCTACTGGTGGCAGGAACAAGGCACTGTACTCTGGAGATGCAACCGAGAGCTGACAGGGTTTCTTCCCTTGGGAAGCTCTCATACACACACACCCAGCTCCGTATGGCAACTTCGGTCTTTTCAAACCTGGACCAGAAGCTAGCTTTAATTAATGGTTTGTTGTGGGTACCAGTGGCATGCTTGGAGCTATACAAAAATCTAGGAGGAGGAGGATGCCAATGAGGAGAACCAGAGAGCAGTCTTTGCCTTAAGGGCTCTCCATCTATCAGCAGGAAAGGTGAAATGCTCATTTATCCCATTGCCAAACATTCTGAGTCATCAGCCCCCACGGTGTTTTCTTTGCCCTTACTGTTTCTATATATGGCAAAGGGGTGACACTTACTGATAATGGATCAGAGCTGTAGAATGTTGGCAAAAGCAAACTCAACTCAGGCTGGCAAAAGGGCGGCTCCTCTCTAGATTCATCAGCAGAACCCCTGGTCCTAAGCCAAACTGAGAAGCCCAATAAAAGACCTCATTCCTTCTCCAGCATCTCCTACCCCTGCCTCAAGGCTCAGGGCCTGTCCCATGATGGCAGGAACCCAGTGCATTTCAATCCAACAAATGTTTAATGAGTACCTTCTGTGCTACAAGTTTACCTTCTACGATCTCATGTCCTGAAATAGCTTTTGTAATCACCATTGGCCTGCACATGAATTGCTATATTGAGTGATAATTTCATGGGTATCCTGTTGACTTCTCCATGTTGTCGTTGCTCCTTAACCTTTTATTTTCTCCTTGATATTGACACCTTCACTTGGGTTGGGTCAGAACTCTTTCCTGATTTTACCTTCTGTTAGTCTGTTTTGCTTCCTCTCAGTCCCATCTGGGAGGATTTTCTTCTCACCCCAGTCCTCACGATTATAAAGCAGGTGTGTTCAAGGGCTCTGTACTGGTCACTCTGTTGTCTGAATCTACTCCCTCGCCTCAAGAGATGAACTGTACACTGAAGGCCCCATATCTATACTCTGGATGGACCTCTCTCCTGAGCCATATATTCTATTGCTGTGGACACTTGGGTGCAGCACAAGCGCCAGTTCCCCCAAAAGAACTCAGCATCTTCTCTCCTTCATTTCTAATCTGTTCCTCATTCTAAAATCCATAGCTGAGTTAATGGTGTTGAGAACTGTGTCTACCCAAAAGCCCACTCCAGGAACTCATGAAGCATTCCTGCTTTCCTCTTCCTTACCTTGTGCATTCAATTGGTACCTGAGTTTTATCAATCTGTTGCAGAATGTCTCTGGTCTCTGATCCTCCTTCCCAGACCCACTGGAAGTGCCTGAGTCTAGGCCTTACAAAGTTCACATCAGGAGCAAATGGTCTTCTAATGATATCCCTGCTTGCATGTCTCCACCCTCTCCCCCATTCATCTTTCTAAAATGCAAATCCTCTTGTGACACCTTCCCATGTCAGAAGTGTCAGTGGTTTCCTGAAAGCCTTCCATGACCTTCTGCCTTCCCTCCCCGTGCCCACTCTGAGCTAGCTGATGGGTGGCCCTCTCTTTGTTCCCACTGCATCCCAATCTCATCCCTATCACAGCACTTAGCACAATGTAGCATTTTCTTCTTTAAATATTTCAAACAGAGAAAAGTGCAAAAAAAATAACATAACAACTACCAACATACTCACCACCCAAATTGAACAAAACTTTGAGGTACTGATTTCAGTGCTTCTTTTTAAAATAAATTAGCCATGATAAAAATAGTTGAGATCCCTTTGTGACTCGTCTATCATCGAAGCCACCGCTGTTCAAGTTTGGGGTTGATTTGTTGCTGAGCTCTTACACTTGATTATATCAACTCCCAATAATGGTTTCCCTCTCTTGTTCATCTATGAATCCCCGGGACTTGCCAGACGGAAATAAATAAAAGGAATGAGTAAACATTTGTTAAACGATTGTATGAATGGGTAGGTCCACACCCATGACTCCTGTGGATCAATCCTCATCACACCGAAATGCTATCTCTTAAAATTTTGCCTAATTAATGTACAATACTTTTAGAGGTATTTGACCCTAATAAGTTATCCCTGTTTTCCAGAGGTGTTACCCTTAACTAGTAGCTCTCTATGTTGACTGCACGTTGGAATCCACTGGGGAGATATTAGAGGGCTAATATCTGGATTCTGCCCCCAGCAATTCCTATTTAATGGATGAGATGCCTCCTAGGCAGTGGGTTGTTAAAAGCTCCCAGTGCTCATGATATACAGACAAGGCTGAGAACCTCCATTACCTCCTGAGCCCTCATTATCATTAGCGTCATCACTAGCACCAGCACTGGCAATTGGTGAGTATTAACTTTATGCTATTTATGTACATTATCTTGTTTATTTCTCACCACAACCTAAGTATTTTTATTATCCTCATTTTACAAAGGAAGAAAGAAAGCAACACTCAGAAGGGTTAAGTAACTTGCCCAGAGTCAAATAGCCCCTGGGCCCTGCTGTTCTCACTGCATCACCAGCTTCCACCATGACCGTAGTCCCATCCCTTAGCTTGCCTATGGCTCTTACAAAGCCCAGGATTAACAGAATCTCAAATACCCCTAAAGAAAGTCGTTGAAGCCTGGCATCACCAGTGCTCTCTAAAACCCTGGGCTTTTATTGTAAGCCTGCTTCTTTCTTGAGTCATTTCCTGAAGTTGGCCATAAACTCCTTGCCTGAGCAGCTGCCAGAGACTCAAAAAGGTGGAGTCCCTTCAGCCTCAGCCCACCACACCCTCTTTGACTACAGGAAGATTCCTCTCAATTACACTCTTTAACGCTCTGTTCCTCCCTCCCTTGTCATGCTGGACTGCTTTTTCCATTGCTCTCTGTCTCTTGTTCTTCCTTTACTGTATTGACACGATACCATTACACCAACAATACACAAGACTTACAGCTCGAGATCACACACTGCCTCTTTATTCTCCTGCTCTGCCTTTGTAAGGCAAGTGTAGGAGGAAAATACACATCAGTATTTACTCTGTATACTGATTTCTTTATAAGTGTAATGCATGTGCTTTCAATAGTGTTCACTAGTGTTTTTCAATAATGTTCCAGCAACAGGATTTTACTGTAGGAGAGACCAAGGTACATCGTCTTGGAGTCTTGGAACGTTACAGAGTGAAAGGATCTGGGAGATCACCTAGTCTGAGTGCGGCCATAACAAAAGAACTCAAAATGGAAATTTGTGGCACTGCCTCAATGGTTAAGCGGTGGACAGTGAGGAAACAAATGTCAGATTTGGGGGAAATGCTCCTCCTTGTTATGCAGTCTATTGGCTGCAAGAATGTAGGAGACCAAAATGCAGGCGATCACAGGGTAGTAAGCCTACCACTCCTGGGGAAGGTGTTGCTGTTGACTCTGTGTGGCAAAGTGCAAGAAGAAAGAGATGAGCTCAAGAAAGAACTGACTGTTTTACAAGCAGAAAAGAAAGGAAATACATTCCAAAAATTTGAGGCCTGATAAAGTTGGTCAAGGGACCACTTCCTGATTCCTAAGAGTACTGAGAAAACATTCAAGCAACAAAGATTCAGAGCAACTGAGGGAAAAAAATCAGACTAATGGTATGGTGCTCAATGAAACCTTTCCGTTGGATAAAAAGACTCCGGGTAAAAGCCTATGAGAGGAGTAGCTTTCCCACCAAAGCAGAAAAGCACCATGAAGTTGTGACATGGAGGGCCACGGAGGTAAGGAAGCAAGGAAATAAAGATTGGATGATTTCTCTAAAAGAACGACGGGTGTGGTTGCTGGCTCACAGAATTGACTGGAAGCAGATAGATGAGAAAACTGCTATTGGTTTGAAAGAATCTATTTGAGATTTAATATTTTGCAAGCAGGAAATGGGCTGAGAAAGCCATTCATCTCTCTAAAAGGACGTGTCCCCTAACACCCACTTCATATTTGACCAAGGAAAATAATGAAAAAGGAAGAAACTTCAACAGGTGGAGTCACACGCTGTGAAGAATCTTGAACCCTGTTATTTTTTAAATAGATCTTTATTGGAGTATAATTGCTTCATGATACTGTGTTAGTTTCTGTTGCACTACAAAGTAAAAATCAGCCATATGCACACACATGTCCCCATATCCCCTCCCTCTTGAGCCTCCTTCCCATCCTCCATATCCCATCCCTCTAGGTCATCGCAAACCATCGAGCCAATCTCCATGTGCTATGCGGCTGCTTCCCACCAGCCAGCTATTTTACATTCAGTAGTAGTGTGTATATGTCGATGCTACTCTCACTTCGCCCCAGCTTCGCCCTCCCAAACCATGTCCTCAAGTTCATTCTCTGTGCTTACCTCTTTATTCCTTCCGTGCAACTAGGCTCATCAGTACCTTTTTTTATTTTTTAGATTCCATATATATGCGTTACCATACGGTATTTGTTTTCCTCTTTCTGACTTGCTTCACTCTGTATGACAGACTCTAGGTCCATCCACCTCAATACAAATAACTCAATTTTGTTTCCTTTTATGGCTGAGTAATATTCCATTGTACATATGTGCCACATCTTCTTTACCCATTCATCTGTTGATGGACACTTAGGTTGCTTCCATGTCCTGGCTATTGTAAATAGTGCTGCAATGAACATTGTGGTACATGACTCTTTTTGAATTATGGTTTCCTCAGGGTATATGCCCAGTAGTGGGATTGCCGGGTCATATGGTAGTTCTATTTGTAGTTTTTTAAGGAACCTCCATACTGTTTTCCATAGTGGTTGTAGCAATTTACATTCCCATCGACAGTGCAGGAGGTTGAACCCTGTTATTGACCAGATACTGCGTTATGTCTTACAATCTTATTTTTTCCAAAAGGGAGCATGCTTTGTGGTTGCCCCATCCCTGTACCAGGGATGTGGGGGGAGGGGGCAGATAATTTGTCATTTTAGTTCACAGGTCTGGACCATCATGAGCTTTATCCTGACCCAGTAGAGATGCTACATATAGCACATCCCCTGCAGATCCAGGACTGAGAGCTGGATGCAGTGACTAGGGGACTTCAGATAATCTCCCTTGGACAGGTGTGAGTTGTTTTATGTGTGTTCAAGGGTGGACTGTTGTAGAGACATTTTCCTCACCAAACAGTCATTCACTCCTCCATATTGCAAGCCCCCTTGCAATTAGGCAGAGTCTTGTGTGCAGCTCTGGCTAATGGGCTGTGATCAGAAAGAGTGTTTGTTCATTTTATAATCCCTTTTAACCTGGCAAAGATGTTCACCCTTTTCCCATGTTCAGTTATAAGAACAGAATGGTAAATAGCTAATAAATTAGAATTAGGTTTATAATTTTATATCCAGAAAATTACTGGGTTTTAATATGCATTTTAGCTTATCTGTAAATAACCTAAAAGTGATGTTAAGATCTAACCAGGTAAATCCCTTCTGTCATATTCAAGTATAAGCTGGTGGGTGCTGTGTGATCAATGACCACGATGTTCCTAAAACACGCAACATAATGTATCATATATTTTAAATGTTCAGTAAATATCCACTATTATCCTTTTTTTTTTTTTTTCCTTCTTTGCAGCATGCGGGCCTCTCACTGCTGTGGCCTCCCCCGTCGCGGAGCACAGGCTCCGGACGCGCAGGCTCCGGACGCGCAGGCTCAGCGGCCATGGCTCATGGGCCCAGCCGCTCCGCGGCACATGGGATCCTCCCAGACCGGGGCACGAACCCGTATCCCCTGCATCGGCAGGCGGACTCTCAACCACTTGCGCCACCAGGGAGGCCCTATCCTTTCTTTAAAAACAAGAAAGAAAGAAAGAAAAAGAGTTTCTTGCTTCTGGGCCAAAGCATTTAGAAGCTGGTGTGTGAACTGCCAGCTCTGTCTTTGCCTGCTAGGAGACCAGGGAGCCGTGTATTATGATGGCAGCATGATAATGTCAAAACAGTCTAGATAGTGGAAATGCCTCATGGAGAAGAGGAGCCCTAGAGAGTGGCCCAGCCTGCAATGGCGTTTGTGTGAGTGAAAACCTTTTGTTGTATTCAGCCACTGAGGCTTCCAGGGTATTTGTTACTGCAGCCGCACCTCACCTAGCCTATCTAACACAATGGCTACGACTTCTGGTGTGTCATTCTGTTACCTCCATGACTGTGAGGCCCAGAGAGAGACACACACACACACAATAATGGGCTGACCCTGAATGCCACTCAGAAAATCATTAATCAGGCAATAGGAATGGATTTACTGAAAGCCCAACACATAAATGTCGGTGTGTGAGCCCTCTCTGATTCATTCACTCAATGGTGTTTATTGAGGTTCTACCATGTACCAACCATTTATAGGCGCTGGAGATATGGTGCCCAAAAGAAGGAAGGTCTCTGGTCTCAAGTAGCTGACATCCCTGTTGGAGATAACCAAGGGAACAAAAAGAACAAACTAGATCATTTCAGAGAGTGGATAGATAACTGCTACAGAGAGAATAATTGGGGCAATGTGGTAGAAAGTGAATGGGCGGTCAGGGAAGGTCTCGGTGAGAAGGTGACAGCTAAGCTGAGACCCTAATACCAGGAACCAGCCATGCAAAGTTCTGGAGGTGCAACTTCCAGACAGAGGGAACAGCAGCTGCCAAAGCCCTGAAGTGGATGAGTTCTTTTTGGTGGGTTTGAGTTTTCGGTTTGACAGAAGTCTGATTTGGCTGGAAAGGTGTGAATCAAGAGTACAGAGAATGAAATCAGAGAAGTAGATAGGGGATCGTCTAGGACCCTTAAAGACATCTTGAGGTGGTTGGGTTTTATTTTAAGGACAGTGGGAAGCTGTTAGATGATTCAAAAGAGGGAAGTTACAAGGTCTGATTGGAGACTGATTAGCAGTAGTGGCAGCAGCCCAGGTAAGAGAAGATGAGGCTTCCGAGGAGGTGGATGATCGTGGATACATGTTGGAGAAAAACAGCCCTTGCAGATGGTTTGGATGTTGCAAATGAGAACAAGAGAGAAAGGAATCAAGGATGACTTACTTGTAGGTTTTCAGCTTGAGTAATGAATAGCAGTGGTGCCATATACAGAGCTGTGAAGACTTGGCGAAGCCTGGACTGGGCATCGGAGAGCATGCAAAATTCTCACTTTGAGATGCCGTGAGACATTCCCATGACTATGGGAGGGAAGCAGGTGGAGTTTCAGGGCAAGGTTTGGCCTGGAGATATAAATTTGGGGCCAGTCAATTTATAAATGTTATTTAAAGCCAAGGAACTGAATGAGATCACTTAGAGAGAGTGTGTAAATACACAAGAGGTCCCAAAACTGGGGTCTAGGATCCAACATCTATCTCGAGGTCAGAGAGAGGAGGAGTCGTTCTTCCAGAATACTGAGACCTTTTCCACTCCAAAGGGCGGTTTGCTTTTTAAAAGATGTTCTAAGACATATAGATTTTTCCACATATCTTAGCAATAAATGTTACATCAGAGTCTCCTGTGAGTTTTAAGTCACACGTGTCACTGTGGGGAAGCAGCTGTGGTATAGTGGGAAGTGCATGCAGCCGAGGGTCAGAAAACCCTGGAAGCTTTCAGCCACTTTGCCACTTACCAGTGATGTGATGAGATAAGTCATAGGTTTGGGTTGTCACCAGAATTAAAGAAAGTAAAGGACGTGAACGTATTTTGTACGTTCTCAGCTGCCCTGTCTCTTACAGTAGCCTCTAGCCACATGTGGCTATTTAAATTGAAATCAAATCAACTTAAATACTCAGTCCTTCACGACTAAGAAGACACGATGAGTGACTGCAATGTGGGATCCTGGATTGGATCCTAGGACAGAAAAACAGACACTAGTAGAAGAAACTGGTGATATCTGGATAAAGCCTGTAGGTGAGTTAGTAGTATTGTATCAAGGTTGATTTCTTCATGTTGACAAGGGTAATGGGTTATGTAAGTTGTTGATGTCAGGAGAAGCTGGGAGAAAGATATAGGGAACTCTCTGTGCTCACACAATAAAAAGTTAAAGAAAACTCAGTTTCTCAGCCACACCAACCACATTTTGAGTGTCCATGAGTCACATCGACATGGACAATTTCCATCATGGCAGAAAGTTCTATTGGACAGTGTTGCCTACAGTCGTAAACGAATGTACAGTTTTACTAAGTAAGGCACTTGACCACAGCACAGTGTCTCACAATGATTTCTGTGGCAGAAAGTCAATGGCTTCAGTGAAAGGATTAAAGT
This sequence comes from Mesoplodon densirostris, assembly GCF_025265405.1. NCBI lineage: Eukaryota > Metazoa > Chordata > Mammalia > Artiodactyla > Ziphiidae > Mesoplodon > Mesoplodon densirostris. Next base: position 66,222,607 of record NC_082669.1, read on the forward strand.
CATGTCTAGGAACGAAAATCCAGTCTGCCCTCTCACACCCAAATTAACTGTTATTTTACACTAGCTTCTGTTTTCTCCACCAAAATGTGACAGGGTTAAAACCAAATGATGTCTGAAGTACCTTTTCCATCTAACATGCCATGGATTGTGAACAAAGAATACTATGAGGAAATAGCTCATTATCTCAGTAACCCATGGAGAAGATGCTTCTGTGGCAAAATTTAAGTCCGCAGGGGTGGGAGGGGAGCAGCAGTTCCCCATCCCACCCCTGATCTGCCCCAGTGCCAGGTCATTCAGCCCTGTTGATGGTGCAGGAAGGATCTTGAAACACACCCCCCTTGACAGAGAGAGGCGGCACACACAGGGTTTTGATGAGTAGACAATAGAGGAGAATAAATAGGAAGTACTTTTCTTAATGTTAGAAGCATCTTACTTTATGCTAATTTTTTTGTTCATGACTCACAGTTTTAAAAAGTGAAATAACTCAGCTTAGGCTACATAGGGATTTAGAAAACACTATTGACCAAGGAAGGTAGTGACTATTGATTTTTTTCTCCTCTTCATAACCCAGTGAGCAGTCAGTAATAGTAATCTGCTGTCCTAATGAAGCACTTTCCATCCAAAGACATTTAAGATGAAGCATGAATATTAACCCATTTATTTCCACCATGTTCGTTGACATTAAGATACGGTATCTTAATCATTGACAATAAGATATGGTCTGAAATTCTGAGCCCTATTTATTTCCTTCCTTTCCTTGTTCTTCATTAAGTATATATCGGTTGGGATTCTTGGCTAAAACTTCTGGCAAATTTAAGCCAAAGGGATTCTTACACCACAGATCTCCTGGGAGACTTGCCCTGAGATTTCATAATTCCCCCAAAGGAAACTGGAGTGCCAATAGGAAAGGGCAGCCAGAATGAGAGAATGCCCACCACAGAGTTCAACCCATTTATATTTTGTGTTTTTATGCATATTCATTCATTTTATAAATTAATCATAACCTGAATGCATAAATGTGGAACTTTTATTACTTAAGTTACTGTTATACTCCCCCCCACCACCAACCCTCTCTCTCTCTCTGTGTGTTCGTCAGAGAAAGTACATGTAGTCATCGATACTCATCATTGTCTTGAGTTAAACAGCAAAGAAAGATCCTATTAAGGGCCCTTAATCTCTAAACACTATATTTTCAATAAGACAAATTAGATATATGAACAAAGGAATAGATATCAGTATAATGTACCATTTGCCAAGGCTTAATAAATATTGGTTTGATGAGTTATTAAGTCCTATAATAGAAACTGTTGTTTAAATAACCAACTATTAGGTTGAACAAGTAAGTATTAAAAGAAGCACTTTCTATCAATAACTTGATAATTCATGATCACTAACCATGGAATATATACTACGGCTAGGAGAAAGATGACAAGAGAATTCTGCTATCTTTTCAGATGCACTCTTGTACCTTACGTGCAGCTAGAATCCAAGTTCTCACCTGTAATGTTATAGCTGATGCTTATAAACTGGGTCCTGTAATAACCTTTAAGAGTTTAAAAGAATTCTTTCTGTCCTATCCAAGCCTAGAAAAAGGCAATATTATATCTCTTTGTTACAATATTTGAGTTTATTTTCACAGCATGTTAGGGCAATAATAAAGAACAGTGGCTTCATTACTTTCTCCATCTACACCCTTGTTACCATCCTTTCCACCAGCCCTTAGAAATGATTAGCTGTATTCGTTAAAAGCCAAACTACCATGGAACTGCATGTTTTTTTATGTCTTGAGATTAACAGCATCTTCTTAAGAGAAATGCAAACAACTGTTGAATTCCAGAGGAAAGGCAGAAAGCAGACAGTGAGATTCCAGATTGTCACTGAGCATTAAGGTATATTTCTAAGGGAGGGGTGGCACTGTTTGTTTCCACACCCTCTTCTATAGACGGATCATCCAGAACAGACATAGGGAGCCATTGGTGGCCTTGAATTCCATCTCCTGGGAGAGAGAGGACTGTCAATGACATTGCTAGACAAGTTCAATGTTCTAATAATGTAGAGACTGTATCAGGGATGTGACTTAAGCATGCTAAGCAGAGACAACCCCCTCCCTCGCATTGCAATATCTTCTGCACCCTTTTAAGAAGCATGCCTTTGGGTTTGGAAATTACTCAGATATTTTTGACAGTGATGTTTTCTCTGGAGGACTAACACTAAGAGTCTATCAGGTAACACCTTGGCAAGGATTGCTGATGGCTAACCCATGCTGGTTCTGCTCCAGGAACCTAATAAAGTCTGAGGGAGCACCTCTGAGAGGGGGTCTGTGCCGTGGAGAACCAGATTCCAGGTCAGGTCAACCTGGCAGCCGTCGGCTGAGTGTCACAGTCAAGAGACGGCAAGGGTACTGCAGGCAGTCAGGTATAAAGGGCAAGATGAGAACAGCCCAGAGAGAAAGGTGGATGGCCAATAAGTCAGAGTTAAGACAAAAGCACAGTTAAGGCAGAAGAGGCTCCCCAAAGCTCCTGGTTGCTAGATCCCTTTCTATAGGAAACTGACATCCCTCATGGCTTAAAGGAGCAGAACCTTCCCCGACCAGGCCCAGGAGAACTTACCCAGAGAAGGCAGGGGAGCACCAGTGGGGGAGCACTAAGATGCAAACCCCACATCTGGGGAAGGCATTTGCATTCCTCTCTAACTGTTCCTCTACCAAGCACGCTGCTGCCTCTGGGCCTTTGAACTTGCTCTTCCTTCAGCCTGGAAGGCTGTTGCTCCAGGATTCACAAGCCTCCTCCCTGGCCTCATTCAGATCACTGCCCCATCAAAGATGCCTTTCCTGACCACCCTGTCTAAAATAGCATCTCTGTACTGTCTCCCTCTCATCCTCCTTTATTTTTCTACATATTCTAGCACCAGCTTCTACATTAAATATTTTCAAAAATAGAACTCAAGCTCCCCGAGAGCAGGAACTTAGAGTGTTTGGTCCATTGCTGTGCCTCTAACACTGAGCATTGTTCTTGGTAGTTGCTTAAGACATATTTTTTTGAATGAACAAACTGAGAAATTATTCTTGCATCTTTACATGGGTTTGGTTTACATCGTATAATTAATTCTCTTGTATTGGGGATGTAATTATATGATCCTTCTTTGCTTTTGTAAAATACTTAGGTTATACCTTGTAGTCCCTGTCTCTCTTTCTCTCTGCTTTTCCCGTGCTCCTTTCTATTTCTTCTCTCTCCTACCCACCCACTTCTAAACCTGGCCACCCGTAAAATATGTTTGCATCCTGCATTCATGCATCCATTCAACCAGCATTATTGGATGCTCACCATGTGCTAGGCACAGTGCTAGGTGCTGGGGATTTCACGGCAAAGGAGGAAGAAACAAACTCTGCCACCAGGAAAGTTATGGTCTACTGGAGAAGTCAGGAATTAATTTTTAAAAGCTCACAAATAAATGGAAAATCACCCCTTGATGGGGGTGTCCAGGATTGGTGTGTGTGCTAAGTGCCATTTGTGGGGGATGAGCTGGTCAAGGAGCTCAGGGAAGATTCCAGTGAGGACACGGTGAGGCTCTACCACGGGGCTGAGGAGCTTGGGGAAGAAAGGCGAGAGGCCAGTGTGGCTACAGAAGTTGGTAGGAGCAGATCATGCAGGGCTGGGAAAGTGACCCAGAGGACTTTGGCCATTATCCTGAGCTCTGAAGAACCACAGGAATCAATCCACTGACAGGTGTGAGTAAATACGTGGGGCCAGTGAACACCGTGTGGGAGAGAAACACAATCACACTGGGCGGAAATTCAGTTGGGTCCACTCTAGACACTGGGGTTCATTCTTATAAAAGATACAAAGATAAATAATCCCTGCCCTTAAAAGCCTTTAAAGCCAGAAAGCCCCATTGGCTAAATAAAGGAAAACTTACATGGTACAAACAAATGATTCCTGGCCAAAGGCTCCAAAAAATAGTTTATCACAAAGTAGCCTTGTTGAACTATCTTTCCGATGATCCCTGGATAGTCCCAAACCAATCCATTGGACCCTACTATTCTCAAATAATAAGGGAACATTTTCTTCAAAGATTAAAATGTAAGTTTTCTATGATTCTGAGATGGCAGATGGGGAAGAAACTTACCTACCATTGGCCTTTTATAGGATCAGTTGTGCCTGATGAGATTTGTAATGAAAGGCTCTGGGTTTGTTTGATCTGGACAAACCCCCTGGCCAAGTTCATTGCTAGCATTAACTATAATAAAGGAAACTATCAATTTTACTATAGAAGTGCAAGGGCACTTAGCGCCTTCTATGTGAGGGATATTATCCCTCTCTGAAGTAGCTTGGGAAAATAAAAAATGTTATTTTGTGTCAGACTTATTTAATGTATATTTATTTATTTGAATTTAAAGCTATTTAAGGGATAAAGGGGCTCATCTTTAAGTTTCCTCCAGCATTGGTGGAACGTTACCAAATAAATCTGAAAGACATAATAGGTGTGGAACAAAAGGAGGCAGAATTAAGGTGTGAAAAGAGGGACATATTGTGCGTGGTACACTTATGACATTTAAAAACTGGTTTCTTTTTTTTTTTTTTGCGGTACGCGGGCCTCTCACTGTTGTGGCCTCTCCCGTTGCGGAGCGCACGCTCCAGACGCACAGGGCCAGCGGCCATGGCTCACGGCCCCAGCCGCTCCGTGGCATGTGGGATCTTCCTGGACCGGGGCACGAACCCGTGTCCCCTGCATCGGTAGGCGGACTCTCAACCACTGCGCCACCAAGGAAGCCCTAAAAACTGGTTTCTTATTATGCTCTCAGATGTGCTTATGGTTTATGTGCTTATGATATTATGTCTCCAGAAAAAAAAAAAAAAAAGAAATGGGCTGAGTGTGGAGTTGTGGAAGCATGGGTAGGGAGACAATATACACTCTTCTTTCAATGGGGAGTCTCTCTCTGTCACCTGAAGTCTCTTGTGCAAACTAAAGATATAAAGAGCATGGAAACCGTAGTCCAACCATCCCCACAGTGATGTGTGTTTTGTGTGATGTTTGATTTTATTTTAGTTACTATTTAATATTTTCTTAATCTAGGCTGCCTTTTATCTGACATCCTGGAACATTTCCCTGTACTTTCTCTATTATTTCCTTCCCTACTAATGATGTTTCTGGAACTGAAGTATCCTCTTGATATGGGTTCTCTTCATTAACAAAGGGAGCACTGGGTTTGATTTATCTGTAAAACCCCTGGGATGAATTTTGTGCTTAGATGTCAAAGAAATTCTCCATCTCCTTCTTGACCATTAATTTTATCATTATGGAAATAGCTTCCATAATTGATAAAACATTGTCAACTGAGTTTGACAGACTATTAAAACACTTCTGAAGATTTGTAATCTCAAGCTCCTGTCTCTTGGGGCTTGCTTAAAACATTCACACCCATATTTATATTCTCTCTTAAATGTCAGTGGAAAAAAATGTTTGTGATAAGGTCATTGTAATGCACACAGACAGTGATCAAGAAACATTTCCCTCCAGTCCTGGCCAAGTCATGTTATTATTAATAAAACAGGGTAAGTCATTCATCTTTTCCCACTAGCTGAGAAAGTTGAAGCTTTGCCATAAAGAGGAAGAGGACCACCCTACTGAAGGCATAGCCTGTTGTGAAGTCTGGAGTATCTATTTTTTTAATTAAACTTTTTTATGTTGAGATAACTGTAGATTCACATGCAGTTCTAAGAAATAATAGAGCTCCCATACGCCCTATACCCAGTTGCCCCTAAAAATAACATCTTGCAAAAACTACAGAATATCTCAACAAAATTATTGACATTGATATGATTCAGATTGCCCATTTCACTTATACTCATTTGTGTGTGCATGTAAGTTCCATGCAATTTTATCATATGTGCATATATTCGTGTATGTACCACCACAGTCAAGTTACTGAGTAGTTTCTATACTACCAGGATCCCTTGTGTTATTCTTTAATAATCACACCCACCTTCCTTCCTCTCCCTTCCCTATATGGTATCTATTGTTCTTTGAGCTTTTTTGAGCTTTTATGCATAATAAAGAGAAATCAAATTATGAAAACTAGTTGCCTTCAATGAAAGCATTTGAGCTTTTTAAGAAAGGTGTCCCTTGTGATGGATGCGGCCAGAGCTTGATTTCTACACCTGGTTTCAGCCCACACTCACCTAGCCGGATGGGCAGCTTTGTAAAGGGTCTAGCCTGCACAAGTGCATGTGTGCTTTGTATTCAAGGTGACAACAGTGATAAGAAATGAGGCATTACGTGTTAGTAGGCTTCATTTTTTGCAAAATGTCATTGATAATATTCCACTGAAATGAGGAATTTTCAGATAAATCAAGGAATTGCTGCCAATCTCAGGGGTTTCTTGGAAAGTTATAAGTGGTAGCATCCAAGGTACACAATTACCTACTAGTTAGGATGAGGATAGTATAACTCTCTGGAATTTATACTTAGATGAACATGGATCATGAGAATTTTCCAAAAAAAAATTTTAAACCAATGTGGAAAGTCAGCTCCAGTTTCTCTCTTTTGTTGCAAACTGAGTTTTGTTTTCTTTTTTAATATGAACTCCCAGGCCAACACTTTGCATCTGCTAATGTAGGCATTTTTGCCCATCTGATATAAAATGCCAGCAAGTAAGTCCTCAAAGCCAGCTCAATGGCTCAATAAAATATGGTCTTCTTGTCACCCTTGGTGCTTAAATCATTTGTTGTCAAACTGGGTGGCTTTCAGAGTTGACATTTACTGCTGTTTGCTGCAAAAGAGATTGTAGCTGCAAGGAGAGGGCCAGAACTGTCATTAAGCACTGCCAACTATGAGAACAAAGGCCTTGGTTAATTTTTTGTGATTCTGTTGCTGTCCTATGGTTCTTAAGACAGATGGTTTTTAAATGATAGACTTTCAACAAGAGACACTCAGGAAGTGTTTACCCAGTGGTCCCAATGGCCTCATGCATATACAGACACTCAAACCCATACAAAGAAACATTATAAGATCTTTTATCTTCCTTCTCCCAAGCCCCCTCCTCTCGCTGTCTTTCACTCAGTTCTTTTTTCAAAGTCTGTAAGTAAGTTAGATCCAACATGGATAGGCCATATACATATAAGGAATTCATATCAGCAGTAGGAATGAATTTAAGAAGCTTTCAAAGGTTCAACCAAGATGTTATCAAGTGCCTTGTATGTTTATGGCACTATGACAGTTGCTTTGGTGGACACCAAAATGAGTTTCATCCTTCAAAATGGAAGAAGCTAATACTTACCAAGCACTCATATAGGCCAAGCCCTTTGTATTCGTCATTTCATGCTACTCTCATGAAGACTCTGTGATACTTTGGTGCTATGATTCTCCACATCGGGAAGCAGGAGCCCAGACAGGTTAAAGGACTGGCCTAAGGTCACAGCTAGTAAGAGGTAGAGCTGGGATTCAAGTCAGGTGTATTGGAAATCCATGCTCTGTTCATACTGTGTCCTTTAACTTGCAAAGAAGGGGATAACATAGGTTTGGAAATGCAAGTATACACAAAACTGTAAAACAAAGCAGATTACAGTAAATTGTGTAAGAAATGTCAAATCAAAGAGTTACAAAGAGGGACCTCCCTGGTGGTGCAGTGGTTAAGAATCCGCTGGCCAATGCAGGGGACACGGGTTCGATCCCTGGTCCTGGAGGATCCCACATGCCACGGAGCAACTAAGCCCTTGCTCCACAACTACTGAGCCTGCGCTCTAGAGCCCATGAGCCACAACTACTGCCCACGTGCCTAGAGCCTGTGTTCCACAACAAGATAAGCCACCGCAATGAGAAGCATGAGCACCATGAGGAAGAATAGCCCCCGCTCGCCGCAACTAGAGAAAGCCCATGCGCAGCAGCAAAGACCCAATGCAGCCAAAAATAAATAAATAAAATAAATAAATTGCTAAAAAAAAAAAAGAGTTATAAAGAAACTCAACATAAGGTTGATGTGGTGGACATTTCCATGATTACCTTTCAATGACAGACTCATTGTCTCAGCTGCTGGGAGTGCTGATGACATACAACCATTCAGCTGTCAGCCCCTTCAGGGACTGTCCCATCTACAGAGAGCTACCTTGTCTAAAGTCATACCTTTTCCCAAGAAGCCACATCTATTGATTGTTTGACATGGAAGCAAAAGCTTGGACATCTTGGCTCGACTCAGTATACCTCTTAAGGATCATTCTAGCTCCAGAGCTCCCCATGTGTTGGCTGCATCTGTTGTTGATCCTTCACTAGGGCTCCTGCTTTCATCCCCTCCCTTCCACAGGGGTTGACCCCAAGGACACTCCTTAATAAACATCCTACATGCTAAGCTCTAACTCACAGATTACTTCCCAAAGAAACCAACACATGACAATTGGATAGATTTGAAAATTCTTCATAGGAAACAGCATATGAAGTAGGTTTTGGATGACAAGTATGATTCCAACAGGACAACCATGTAGTTATTGTTGGAAAGGCAATTGTGACTCTGCTACAGAAGGTCTTGAAAACTAGATAAGGAGTTTGTACCTAGCTGAGAAATAGAGCGCCTTTGAAGCCTTTGAGCAGAGAAGTGATGTGAAGCAGGCTATAACTTAGAAAATGGTGTGGTCATTCATGATGACAAATGTTGAAGATGGAGACAGAAGATTGGGAGTTCACAGAGGAGCTGGTGGCCCAGATAACTCCCATCGGCAGAATATTAGATAATTTGGCAGAAGACTTAGGTTTGAATCCTGGCTCTGCCACTTACTATCTGTGGGACTTTTGGAGTCCCTTTATCCCTCCAAACTCAATTTCTTCTTCTGCCAACTAAGACAATACTTGCAGTGTGGAATGGCTGTGAGCTTGCAAAACGTTACACACACACACACACACACACACACACAAACCAATCTATAAATCCCTGAACAAATGCTGGTTTTAGCTGCGAAGATAAAGAAAGCTACCCTAGAGCAGGAGCTAGCAAATAACCCACCATATTCAGTCAGCCTGTCTGGAACACAGCCATGCCCATGCATTTAGATATTGTCTGTGGCTGCTTTCAGGCTACAATGGCAGAGATGAAGAGTTGCTATATGACTCTGCAAAACCTAAAATATCTACTATCTGGCCCTTTACATTATAAGTTTGCTACCCCTGGCCCTGAGCATAGAAAGAAAAAGGAGGTGACTGATGTAAAAGACAGGACAGAGGTCATATCTATAAGACCAGTAAATGCCTGGGCTTAGGGAAATAAAGTAAGAGAAAGGACCAATAACCTTGAGGTTTCTAGCCCAGGTCCCAGCAAGATGGCATTGTCATTAACTACACTGAAGACATCGGAAGAACAGTTTCACTTAATTGTTGGTTTCATTCTGGACATTCTGAGTTTCAAGTGCTGGTAAGAATGTTCAGCAGAATGACGAAGACGTGAACCTGGCCCTCTGGCAAGGGTTCAGAGGTGAGGTTTCGGCTTTTGGAACAGTGTGCATTGACATGAAAAAAAAAGATGAAGGAAAACTGGTGATTCTGTAGGCAGTATAATTTTGACTTTAATCTTCCACTTTTAAATGGATTGAGCTCTCATACTTGAAAAGTTATCCAAAAGACTTAGTGCTTAAATTGGATAGTTAAAGCAAGGCTTTCCAATCATTATTATATTAAGCAGAAAATGACACAAAGACATTAAGGTTCTGTGGTTGCTAGAAAGGAAATATTTTAGAACCAGGCAAAGGCTCCTCTGCATGGAGGGCATCTGACCACGTTACTGGCCACTAAGCAACACCTGAAAACCAGTTCTCATGTCCCAACTGATGTGGGTCCTGGGAGATATTTAATGGTTTTCTACAAATAAAAGGATTTCATGGTTAAACAACTTTGGATAAAACCAGATGAAAGAAAGTTAAAGCTTTCTTTATTAAAGAACTTCTCAGAGCTTTCATTGTGTTAAGAGGCACTGGAATCCCCAAGAGGTAGACAAAGTAAGTAGATAAGAAAACTGGGGTTTAACGCAGTAACTTGCCCAGGATTACAGAGCTATTAAGAAGCAGAACTAGGAATCAAGCTCAGAAACTGCTTCAGTGCTCACAGCAATTACTCCTTCCTAATAATGATGATAAAGGGATGATGATGGTGGTGGTGGTGAGAAGTGTGATTACTGCCAAGTGGTTCCTGTGGTACTTGCTGTCCCTTGGAAAGCTGTGGTAATCCTTAGACCAGTGTATCAGTCACCAGGTGACAAAGGAATGTCATATCAACCACTTGAAACTCAGTAACATACAATAGTAAGCATTTATTCTATTGCATGCGTCTGCAGGTTGGCTGGGCAGTTTTGTTGATCTCATTTGGGTTTGGCTTCAGTCTGTGGGTTCAGATCAGGTCTGCCATATGGAGCTCTCATCTGTCTCAGATGAGCAGGCTGCCACTGGCAGAGTCCCCTCACAGTGGAGGCAGAAAGCCTCCTTTTGCATCACAAAGTCACATGCCTGCACCCTAGTCAAGGGGCAGGGATTTCCCCTCCATCTCTAGGGAGAACTGCAAAGTCAAATGGCAAAAGGGGTAGACACCAGGAAGAATGAAGAAATGGAACCAATTATTCAATCTCCCATGACCCATGTGTAAAATTCAGCTTGGGACCATACAATAAAATATTTAATCTGTCTATTTAAATAATTCACAGAACCCTGGCATCATGAATTCAAGTTCAGTCAATGCAGTATGTAACAATAAATTTTTTTTTACTCTTATCCCTGCTTCTTTAGAATCTGCCCAAGCCTGGGCTAAATAAAGTATACACTCTTGAAACAGCTCTAAGGGTTTACTAAATATATTAACAAATGGTCTACAAGTCCCTTTGTGTTCCTTTGACCAGGGTATTAGAACTGTTCACGTGGCCTGTCTGCTGATGCTTCTCTGGGTCCTGCCACGCTTGGGGTCTGCTATCCAACTGCCTCTCCCCAGCCGGTGAGACTAGAGGCTCAAACTGAGGCTGAGGTTTTCGGGGAACTGAGTAGGGCCAGCTTGAGTGTTTTTGAGTGTCCCTGAGCCTGCGAGGATTGCCTGGGCCAGGAGTCCAAGGAGGGGGGGGCGGTCAGAGAGAAGGGTGAACAGCAGAAAACTTGCCAAAAGGAAGGAGATCTGAAGGTGGAGCAGCTGAAAAAAAGTATGGAAGGAGGGTGAGGTTTTTGTGAGAGTCTTGTGGCCTAATTCTCAAAAAGGAGGGAAGCTGGAGACTGTATCTCTGAAAGCTGTAAGATTCTTTGATGACAGTGATGATGAAATATCTGATACATGAAAGAGAAGATATATAATATATATTAACTTAGAAATATAAAATGATACCTGTCACCTCACTGCTCACCTTAGAAACCAGTATATTACAGCATCCACCTGTATGCTCCACCTCTTTCCTGAGGGAAACCACTCTTAGAATGTTGTGCTGATAATTCTCTTGCTTTAAAAAAAATTGTCATATCCTGTATGTACATTCTTGAACATGCAGGAGACAAGGTATTTGAGTTTTATAAATATGGCATCACATTACATGTAATCTCCTGCACCTTGTCATTATTATGTCCCTGAAATTCTTCATGGTTTGGAGTCGCTATGTTTTATTCATTTTCACTGCTCCACAATATACTTTATTCATTCTCCTGTTCGTAAATATTTTAAGCTGTTTCATTTTTGCTGTTATGAACAATTTCATAATTTGGATGTGTTTCCAGATACAGGTACCCAAGAGTTTCTCTGGGATATGTAATTCAGAGTGGAATTTCTGGTTTAAAAGCTTTTACACTGTTGTTTGCAATTTTATTCCAAAGTGATTCTTTCAGTTTGTAAGTCACTAGCAGGGTATGAGAGCTCTTGTAGAACCACATTCTCAGCAACACTGTGTATTGTCAGACTTCTAAATTTCTGCCAATCAAGCAGGTAGAAAACAAACCCTGTTGTAGTTTAAACTTGTATTTTTTGATTACTGATGAGGTTGAGCATCTTTTCATGATTTAATTCACCATGTTTCTTTTTCAGTGAAATACTCATTTCTTTTGCTTATTTTCTTATTTCTACTAGGTTTTTTCTTATTGATTTATTGTACTTCATTATAAATACTAGATACTAATCTCTTGCCAATTACCTATAGTGCAAACATCTTTTCCCATTGTGTGGCTTGTCTTTTCATTCGTTTTATGGTGTCTTTTGACAAACAGAAATTTTCAGCTTTGAGGTAGTCAAAGTACCTCAAACTTTTCATTGTGTTTTCTTAGAGATATATCCCTGCTCCAAGTTCATAAAGATATACTCTTCATTTGTCTCCTAAAAGTCTTAAAGTTCTGTTTCGAACATTTAAGCTTTTAATCTATTTGGGATTTTGGGGGGAGGGGTGAAGCTATGGTGTGAGGTAGGGATCTGAATGAATTTTTTTCCATGTGGATAACCCATTATCTCAACATATTTAATGATAGTGACTCTCCCATCCATCCATCTCATTAGTCATCTGCAAGGACACCTCTTCCAGGTAGCAAGGCTGCCTCATGTACAGGGGATGTTGCATTGATCAATATGTCTTCTCCTGTACCCAAACCATACCATCTCAATTACTCTGGCTTTACAATAAATCTTGATACCTGGTAGGACCTCCTGGTAACTAGGTTACAGTTTGACTTTGAGGCAAAGAATGAGGCTCAAACATTCTAACAAAGAGGATAAGAGAAAAGATGTTAAAGAGTTTAGCCCATTGTTTGCTTAAAAATAATATCTGTTATTCTCTTCTGTTCCTTAAGGCTAGACTAAGATTGCTTTCATTAGAAATGCATGTTAGTGATTCTAGCTGATATACAAAATTCAGACTCCCCGGTGATCCAGATGAAAGTGGTGAAATTTGACTTTTCTCTTTTTGCTTCAAGGCATCAGCTGAGATATGTTGCAAAAATGATCGGCCCTTTATGACCCTTAGAAAATAAGGCCACATTAAAAATGTTACTATTGTGCTTATTCTCAAGTATCTCTAATGCTGTGACATGTCTTTGCATTTCTTCAAGGTTATTTATACAGGGCTTCATGTTTATAGAGCTAAGATAACTGGATGAACTTGAAGTTTCCTCGGGGCTCGGGTTGTGGGGGGAGTCTTAGGGACTCTGCTATAAACTCTCTGCTCTCTATGGACCACACATTTTATAACTCATTCTGTATAAACAGCCCAAATCTTTTGAGCATTTTCCATCCAGTGAATGTTGAATAAATTCCTTTTAGTGGTGACATTGACTTTTTAGGCTGTTTATTTGGACTTCCTCATTGGAGATATAGTCATACAAATGGAAGAATCTTTTAAATGTGATGCCCAGGATGCACTGTAAGTTATGTTTATAAATGGGGTTTAATATTCTCCATGAAGGTGCAGAAAGAGAGGCAATATATAGTATACACAGTACTCACTATTCAGTCCAATACATGGTAGAGCACATAAAAAGTAGCTCTGGGGTTGGTAAGTGTGTATCTATATAAATGTATATATATATATATATATTTTTTTTTCTTTTTGCGGTATGTGGGCCTCTCACTGTTGTGGCCTCTCCCGTTGCGGAGCACAGGCTCCGGATGCGCAGGCCCAGCGGCCATGGCTCACGGGCCCAGCCGCTCCGCGGCATATGGGATCCTCCCAGACCGGGGCACGAACCCGTATCCCCTGCATCGGCAGGCGGACTCTCAACCACTGCGCCACCAGGGAGGCCCATAAATGTATATTTTAAAGAACTTTGAAAATTGGCTTGCAAAGAATTAGCAATATACATTTAAGTATCACCTACTAGAGAACATACTCATGGTTGAAGAGCAGGAATCAATAGTTTAGAAAGAAGAAAGCCAGCCTTCTGGGTTCCCTTTCATTCCACTCCAAGCCCTGATACCCTTGTCTTCCCTTTGCTCACCCGCAGGTAGCAGCATTAGCTTTCTTAAACATGCTCATTGAGCCCTTTCTGTCTCTTTCAGTTCTCCTCTCATGTTCCACCCCACTGTGGACCCCAGGCCTGTTCTTCCATTAGAAAGGTCTTTGTATATCCTGGTCCACCTCCTGCTTTCCTTGATGGACTAAGAAGCAAACTTCCTGTGGGAGTCCTTAGTTCTCCCAAGGTTTAACCATCATGAGCATAAATGGTGACATGGCTGGTGTACCACTGGAAAATATAAAATCCCCAAAGAAGTTAGACCTTGGAGCAAAGATGCTTCTCTGTTGCCTCTGGCTTTTTCCTACTTGTACAAGGGAGGTGCCTGCTTAAGTGTAAAGTTCACAAAAAGCCTTGCCAGAAGCTGGAAGGGCTTTGAGATGAGGTGTGATTCTTGCGTCATTTAACTCCCACACTGGACTTCTTTGGGCGTGTCACACATCTGCAGAGGGAGGCCCCACAGGAAAGTTTTACAACCTCTAAGGGAGGAACTAACCTATCTATACAATTTATGAAGCTTAGTTTTTACTTTTCTCCATATGTTCCCTTTCCTTCCATTTTCCCTCCCTTCCCTTCCTTCTTTCCTTCCTTCCTATCTTTTTTCTTGTTCTCATCCTTTCATTCTCAACCTGTTTTTTTTTTTTTTTTCTTTTCCCCCTGACTTAAACCTCTTTAGCTTTTCAAACCAGTCCCCACCTTGGCTCATGGCACCTATAGGATAAACATGATTTTTCCCTTGGACAGTTTTCATATTCTGAAACTTCAGTATTTAAACATTCATCTGGAGTCTATTCTCCCTTCTCCAGGCTGATGTGGTTCTCATTATCTTCTGGCCAGGTGTCGTCCCACTTTTATTCCTGCTGGGGTGGTTTTCTTCTCCCCTTTGTGCATTCAGAGGACTGAGAAGAATATACTCAGTGTCACTCAGCTGGTTATTTCATTAAGTTCGCAGGGCTTGCTCCATATTACCTGAAGGAAAATATTTTTCATGGCTAAATTGAAAGCTAGTATAAATTATGGTATATTGGTTGCATAAATGAAGTTTACAATGGGAAGAGATTCTAATTGGGGGTCAGAAAGCATGATGAAAAACGTTTTAATGGTGTCAGTAGTATTGTAATTTATTCATTGATTCTTGGTTTGTTACTTATGCATTCATAAGTACCTGCTTGATCCATAGCCATCCCCTAAACTGAGAATTTCATAATGAGAAACTTCAAATTGTCTTCAGAAAAGCATGGATAGCATCAATTTGAAACTGATGGTGTCTTAGTTAGGGTTATTAGTTAGGGTTAGGCTTCTGTAGCAAAGAGACACCCCTCAAATACAATGGCTTAAATAAGATTGGATTTTATTTCTTTCTCACATAAATAGGCAGCGGGGCAGTTCTGCTCAGATTCATTGAGGGGCTCATTTTCATTTAATCTTGCTGTTGCGCCCGCCATCCTTAAAATGTTATCTTTGTCTAAAATGATTGAAACTGGGGTATTGTTTTGTCTGATTTTAAACCCTTGGGAAAGGGAAAGAAAGGAAATAGAAGGCAAACAATTTCCTTTCAGATAAATGAGGTGGAAAATGCTCACATCATTGAAGCTTAGATTTCATTGGTGAAAAACAGCCACAGAGCTATTCCTAACTACAAAGGAGTCTGGGAAATCTAGTTTCCAGCTGGGAAGCCATATTCCCAGGAAAAAAGGAGGAGGAATTTAAAGAGACAAATAGTAGTCTGTAATAGGTACTCTGAGGTATCAGTTTTGGAACCAATTCCAATAATCATCAGTTCTTCAAGGCACTATAGAATGATGGCCAAATGCTCTAGCTCTGGAGGCAGAAAGCCATGAGTTCTAGTTTGGGCTCTACCACTTACTAGTTGTGTGGCCACAAGCAGGTTACTTAACTTCCTTAAAACCTCAGTTTCCTCAACTGTAAAATGGGAAACATAATAGAACCAGTGTTAAAGATTATATGAAGGACTTCCCTTGTGGTGCAGTGGTTAAGAATCTGCCTGTCAATGCACGGGACATGGGTTCGAGACCTGGTCCAGGAAGATTCCACATGCTGTGGAGCAGCTAAGCCCGTGTGCCACAATTACTGAGCCTGTGTGCCACAACTACTGAGCCCACGTGCCACAACTACTGAAGCCTGCCCGCCTAGAGCCCGTGCTCCGCAACAGGAGAAGCCACTGCAGTGAGAAGACCACGCACCACAACAAAGAGTTGCCCCTGCTTGCTGCAACTAGAGAAAGCCTGTGCAGCAACGAAGACCCAATGCAGCCATAAATAAATTAATTAATTAAAGAAAAAAAGATTATATGAAATACACAAGTGCTCATGTGATAAGTGGTCAATAAATGTTTCCTTGACTTAGTTCCCTGAAGGGAGGAATTGACCTCTTGTTAATAATACGACTTCCAGGCCAATGAGAGGTCATCCAATAAAGAGCTTCCTTATTTCAGCAAAATTGATTTAATAAGAGTCTACTTTATAGAGGGCACTGGGATTGTAGCTATTAATTTATGAGCTAGTTCTGCACCTCAAATGACATGGATAGAGCAATAGTCCTTTTCTCATTGAATTTAGAGGGATAAACAAGATACGTTTTTCAAGAGCATAACTCCCTCTCTGGCATATAGTAAGTGTTGAATATATGTTAACTCTTAATATTATATAAGGTAAATGCTAAATATTGTTACAGGCAGTGCTATGGGCATACAAAGGAAGAAACAATTCTGACTTGGAGGAACAGGGAAGGTTTCAAAGGGGTGATAGCACTTTAGCTGGGTTATTAAGGATGAGTAAGATTTCAAAAATTTGAGATTTTAAAGGGATGATCTCATCAGAAAAAACTACATGAGCAAAGTATGTAGGTGAGCTACAGTGTGGCATGTTCAAGGACAGAATGTCTAGATCACAGATGCATGAAATAAGAATGGGAGAAGTTGTGGAAGATAATACAGTGTGAGATCAGATAGTGAATGCCACACTTATGAATTTAGACTTCACTCATGAAGCAGTGGAGAGGTTTCTGAGGAAGAGATTTTCATACTCTGAGCTATGGATGAGGTTGTCCACCTCTGATATCAGAAAACAGGTAGATTAGAGGGGAGAAAAATGGATGAAATGAGAGGCTGGGAGTTCAGATGGGTGACCACTGCAGTAATCCAGGAAAAGAAAGATAGGGTCTGAATCTGGGCATTATCATTGATAATGGAAAGTAAAGGATAGAAAAGAGTCATTGAAGAGGTAGAATCAATAGGTCTTTAAGACTGACCAAATAAGAGATGTAAAGGAGAGAAGAGAGTTTAAAACACGTACGATTTCTGAGTACTATAACTCAGGGAATGTATGATAACTTCAAATAGATCTGCTGAAACTAAAATCTACTTGAGCATAGCTATTAAGATTTCTAATATAAATGACCTGAGGCAATGGTATTTCTTGCATGATGGTGCTGTAATAAGTTTGAGTAGAAAAAAAATGCATAAATTCCCAATGTGACTACCCAATTGTATTCAAAATTTAGCCTGACAGGGTCTTCAAATGTCACCAGAGAATAACATTCACTTTAAGAAACATGATATGAAGATGACTTCTGCTTCCAGTTTAATGACATACCTCGTTATCAGACTACCCCTCGTGCTGGGAACAACTGTCAAGTTGGAAAAGATACGAAGAAAAAAATCAGCTGTTTGAAGCTATCAGAGAGTATCCAAAGAAAAGAGGACTTGAGATGCTCAGATCCTAGGGAGAGGAAAAGTGCATTGAGGAGAGCCCAATACTCTGTACTGGTTGCCCCTCAAGGTATTTGCTGACTCCTGAGATGTATATATGCGAGGTGAAATTTGTGAAACTAAACCCAAAGTACTTACTAGGTAGAGATTTTGACAGTTTCACAGCACAAGGAAGACAAAATTAGAGCTCTGAGTCTATAACAAGGAGTCTCCAATGATTTTTAGTTGAGAGCCCTGAAAGTGATACACCTTAAAAGTAAGAGCAAATGAGAACTCTACAGTCCTCAACTGGATCAAGGTGATTTTTTAATATGCTATATGCTTGCCAGAAGAAAATTAGTGTCCGGGTTCAGGAAGATAACACAATCCAGATTCTCTACAATTTTTCATATTCAGTGTCCATGATCTTTCATAAAAGATATAACAGGCATTTTCACTAAGATAAGGAACAAGGCAAGGGTGACCACTGTCTCTTCTATTCAACATTGTACTAGAATTATTAGCCAGTGCAATCAGACAACAGAACTCAAAGGTATAAGGAGTAAAATGAAGTAAAATGATCTCTATCTGGAGATGATATAAAAGTATACTAGTAAAGCCACAAGGAATCAATGATGAAACTAACTTAAACAATAAAACAATCCAGTAATGTAGCAGGATATAAAACCGACATTAAAAATCAATAGCTTTCATATATACAAGCAATCTAAAGTTAAAAGCTATAATGGTAGAGGAAACTTCATTTAGCACCAAAAAAGCTAAAATACTTAAGAATAAATTTAATAATAAATGTGTAAAATTTATACATACAAGGAACATTTTAGTAAACTCCTGAAAGACTAAAAAGTAGATCTGAACAAATGGAAAGACATCTTCTTTTCTCGGACAGGATAGCTCAACATTATAAAGATGTGAGTTTTCCCTAAGTTAATTTACATATGCAGTGCAATCCCAATAAAAATACCAACAAGCTATTTTATGGAGTTAAGTTGATACCAAAGTTTATATGGAAAAACAAACATGCAGGAATAGCCAGGAAACATTGAAAATAAATATTTATGAGGGGGAACTAGCAGACACTAAAACATACTATAAAGTCTCTATAATTAAAACAGTGTGGTACTGGCACAAGGCCAGTAGAATAGAATAGAAAATCAAGAAATAAACTCAAAAACATACGAAAATTTAATATATGATAAGGGTGGCATTTGAAACCACTGGAGTAAAGATGGACTCTTAAATAAATGATGTTGGACAACTGAGTGGCCATTTGGAAAAAAGATACAATTAAATCCATATCTCACATTATACATAAGAATAAACTCCAAATGGTCTGGGGATATAAAGCAAAAGAAATGAAACTATAAAGTACTAGAAGTTTATATGGGTCAATTCTTCTTTAGCGTTAATGTAGGAAAGGCTTCCTAACTATGACTCAAAATCCAGAGGTATTACAAGAAGAGACAGAAAATAAACTTGACTAATAATAATTAAAAGGTTTTTGCATGACAAAAACAACAAAATACAATTTTTTAAAAGCCAAAAGACAACTGACAAACTGGGAGAAAGTATTTCCCCAAAATATAAAAAAATACTTAAAATGTGTAAATAAAGGTATTGATATTTCACAATGCATTGCAGATTGAATTCATTAATTCTCACAATGCTTTTAAGGTGGGTGGCCAGTATTATATGTGATACTTTCAGATGGAGAAAAAGGGGCAGAAATATTAGAAAATCAGCCTAAGTCACACAAAAGACTAAAGTATCAGCAGCCCTACTCCCCAGCTAACACTCCTCTCTGTGCATATCCTTCTCATTGGGCATACGCTCTCAAACCCCAAGTCTCTGTTTCTGTTTTCCTTATACCAGGAACAACCTCCCTCTTTCTGATTATTTCACTTCAACTCCTGGCCATGCAACCACGTCCCAGAAATTACAGTTCAAATTCCACCTCCTTTGGAGAGCTCCACAATCCTCACCCTTTTATCAGCCATGACACATTTTTTAAACGTTGTTTGCAAATTGATTTATCTCCTGAGAATCATGTTATGTTGACATGAAGTTTTCATGGCTTTCTTTCCCAACTATACTCCTCCCTGTGGCAGTTTCTATGGGAAGAAAACTGTTTGGAATTAGAAAAACATAAATCTTAGCTGAATAAGTGGTGGTCTTAAAAACCATACTAGATTGAACAAACCAATCATTTACTTTTGCTCTTGATATGGTAAGGGTGGCATTAAACTACAGCATGTCTGATAATGACAATGTTATATTGTGATCTAAGTTTTTTGAGGGTGACCACACATATTCAGGCTGTGGTGGATAGGGATTGAAGTTTTGCCAGGCTAGGGTTCCCAGATCACCAGCTTAATTTCCTGCCAAGCTCTGCCAGTTCAGAGCTTCCAGACAAGTGGGGCTTAATTTAAGCCTCAGGGCCAGCTGCTGCCCCAGTCTACTCACTGATAGCTCCTGGGATCACAGGACAGTGGTAGGTGGAGAGTAACCAGAAAGACAGCAATCCCCCCACTAACGATGGTCTCTTTAGAAAAAGCTGGGAGGTGCTTCTCTAGCTCCTCCTCTTAATTTTACATCACTCTGCCCGTTGATCAGAGCATCAATTCACATTCCCTGCGAAAGCAAACAGCAGAGAGGAAAGAAATTGTTATGGCTGCTTTGGACTCTGTTAGAGGGTGGAATTTTGAAAACATCCTACAGTGTTAAATAGTGATAAATTCTGTTTTGTTCAACCCAGAACTCTAAATTTCCTTTTGTGTATGTGCATGTGTCATTCTATTAAGTTATTAAGTAATTTAGTAATTTATTAAGTTAAGTAATCTTAAAATTCATTCCCATTATAAATTATTCAAGTAAATAGAAAAATATATACAGAGCAACACATAAAGTTCATCCTGCTAAGTCTTATAAAAACATCTTGATGGAAATTTCATTGGAATTAAACTAAATTTTTAGATTAATTTGGGGATAAGATTGTCGTTTTTACAACTGATTTTTTCCTATTCAGGAACATGGTACATTTTTGTTTATTTAAGTCTTTTTAATGTCTTTCAGTAAAATTTTATCATTTTCTTTTTTAAAGTCTTGCATATTTTTGGTTTCACTTGTCCTTAGGTATTTATTTTATGTTTCAAGTTGGTATTTTGAATTGGATATATTTTTCCCCAATAAAATAGTGTATAAAAGCACAGTTGATTTTTATATGTTGATCACTATCTGGCCACTTATTGACCTTATTTGATTCACTTGCATTTTTTATTTTTTATTTTTTATTTTTTTTATTTTTGCTGTATGCGGGCCTCTCACTGTTGTGGCCTCTCCCGTTGCGGAGCACAGGCTCCGGACGCGCAGGCCCAGCGGCCACGGCTCACGGGCCCAGCCGCTCCGCGGCATATGGGATCCTCCCAGACCGGGGCACGAACCCGTATCCCCTGCATCGGCAGGCGGACTCTCAACCACTTGCACCACCAGGGAGGCCCCACTTGCATTTTTTTAAAAAAAATAATGCTTCCTCTCCACGACCAGAGTTTTTTTTTATTTTTTTATAAGTTTATTTATTTTTGGCAGTACTGGGTCTTTGTTGCTGCGGCGGGCTTTCTCTAGTTGCGGCAAGCGGGGGGCTACTCTTTGTTGCAGTGCGCGGGCTTCTCATTGCAGTGGCTTCTCTTGTTGTGGAGCACGGGCTCTAAGCACGTGGGCTTCAGTAGTTGTGGAACGCGGGATCAGTAGTTGTGGCGCACAGGTTTAGTTGCTCCGCGTCATGTGGGATCTTCCCAGACCAGGGCTCGAACCTGTGTCCCCTGCATTGGCAGGTGGATTCTTAACCACTGCACCACAAGGGAAGTCCTCACTTGCATTTTTAAGTAGATATTTGTATTAGTTTGTTAAGACTGCCATAATAACAACTACCACAGAATGGGTAGCTTAAACAATACAGATTAATTTTCTCACAGTTCTGGAGGCTAGAAGTCTGAGATCAAGATGCTTGACTGGTTTGGTTTTTTTGAGGCCCCTCTCCTTGACTTGCAGATGGCTGCCTTCTCACTGTGTTCTCATATGGTCACACCTTCATCTGCACATGTTTTGGTGTCTTTATGTGTCCAAATTTCCTTCTCTTATAAGCACACTGGTCATATTAGATTAGGGCTCACCCTAAAAAACTCATTTTAACTTACTCAGCTCTCTAAAGACCTTATCTCTAAATATAATTACATTCTGAGGATTAGGACTTCAACATACAAATTTAGTGGGGGAGGAGAGGAATGACAAAAATTCAGTCCATAATAACAATTATATCTGCACATAGTGTCAATTTTATTTCTTCCTCTTGTTCTAGTCATACTTCTAATTTATTTTTCTTGTCTTACTACATTATCTAACTCTCTAATATAGTGTTGAATTCTATGGTAATAATGGACATCTTTTTCTTTTTTCTAATTTTAATAGGAATACTTCCCAGGTTTCAATGTTCAGTGTGATGTTTGCTCTTGTTCTCTAGTAGATAATCTTTATTAGGTTGAGTAACTTCCTTCTCTTATAGCTTACTAAAGGTTTTGTAGGGCTTTGTTTGGCTGGTTGGTTGCTGTTTCTTTTGTTGTTTTTATTTATTATTTATTTATTTATTTTTGTAGAGCTGCTATTTGGTCGTAGCTGTTTGACCTTTCCCCCCTACCCCACCCTGATTTCAATTAAACATTTAAAAAATTTCAACCACCAGTAAGAGGTACATGGAAGAGAGATTTGGAGTGACATTAAGATCTGTTTTCAATCACACTATTTTTTTCAGTTTTATCCTCAACAAATAATTATGTTTGTGAATGACATGGGATTTATTCTAAAAATGTATTTTATAAATGCAGTGTTTCATACAACCTGAAAGCTAGACAACAGCTCTGCAAAGAGTGAAGATCAGACCTCAAATATTCTTTAAACCATGAAATAGAAAACATTCCTTTATACTCTCCCTGCCTAAATCTTCACCATGGCCTCCATTCACCTTTGTCTTTTGGCTTCTCTAAAAGACAAATAGAAAGTCTTACAGCTAATATAAGATTATCTTTACACATTGAAGTAGGAAAGCCCAAAGAGAAAACTATGCCGTTCAACCCTTTAGCAGTTGTTACTGAGTACCCAGTGAGAATGCTAAGTCTCCACTCATTGGGTGCCTCTCAGTTCCAGTGTTTTTCAGAGTGCCAGGGAACTAACAATGAGTAAGACACAAAGGGCTTATAGTCCAGTTTTGGAATCAAACTGCTAATGCAGGTTTGTTATATTTTTCCTTAGATTCTGTTTAATTTGTTGGCAGTACTTGGGTAAGGCCAGATAGCACTTAATTGCAAATAATTCTGGAGCTTCTTGGCAATGCAGAGCTCACTGAAATGAGAGAAAAGCAAGTGTACTTATATGATGAATAATATTAGAACCCAGGGGGCATTTAGAAGATCGAAAAAAAGGAGTGGGTTAATTTTGAACCATTTTCAATTTCCATACCAGTCATTACCCACATTAGTGGATTTATTACGTTCTTTTTCGTTCCCTAATAAGAGCCTTGTAAAATTCAGCACATCATCAGGCAACCATATTTAGGCGCAAATGTTAGATCTTAGACAGAGACTATTTATTACATCCCATTCCCTAAAGTTTGACTGAATGGTCATTTTTCTGCTTCCTCATTAATAATCATAATAAGTAAACTGCAAAAAAAGAGGAGGAAAGAACTCAGCAAATCAAAACTTAGAAAACTGGAAAGGTCAGAGCAATAAAGCATCCTGCCATTACTCACAGACTGTGTAAGATATTAGAGTTATGATTCTTAATTTTCATGACCAAAATTCTAAAGGGAATGAAAATGGCACCAAATGAATTCATTCAATTAATGTGGAAGCTCAGATGGAAAAAAGAGCAAAATAAATAATTCCCTGAATCTGCCTTTTACCAACTCAAGTCCAAAATTGTAGCCTCCCTGGAGCCTAAGAATCACAAAACAAAAGCTTAATGTGACTGGTAATTTAAGTGTTTGCTAACCTTTTGTCCTTTAAGCTCCGTGGAACAACCAGAAAAACATTGCGTGATGAAGTTGCGCTGGTTGAATGTGCACTGGGTAATGGCATCAATCTTCGAATATTCCCGATCCAGGATTTGAAATACAGAAACAACTCCACCCCGAAGATTTTTTTTAGAAAGCTCTTTTGTTTCTTTGGATTACACTCAAAGATTTTCTTGCTGATTTCCAAAAGCGCATTATTCATTTAGTAAACTTACCCCTTGCTTCATCACAAAAGATGTTACAGATACCTAAACTCTAACTCAGTACAATTACACGTCAAGGAAATATTTTGGAGCTACCACATAATTTTTTGGTTACCCATTGTTTGGCTTTCAATTTGAAAATGCCTTTTGCAACAGACAAACATAAAAGTCTGCTCTGGAAGATTTTGCATTTTTTTCCCTGCCTTTCTATTTTCTTATCCAAATGTGAAACCAATAGCTTTGTTCCCATTACAGTTTTCTTTCCTCCTCCTAAAATCTGGGCATTTTTGAGTGGGTGTTTAAAGACACCTTCTTCAAGTATTCCCTAAGGCTAAAGCAACAAGAACTCACTCTCTGTTTTTGAAAAGTTAGAACAGTTGGAAATTTTGAACAACTACTTAGTGCCAACACTGCCCTTGATCTTCTTTTTACAGTACATGGGGTTTACACTTTGTGAGCCAGATTCAATCCCAGCGGACCTCTGCTGGAGAACACAGGAAGAAATCTCCCCGCATGTCTGCAGGGAGTATTTTCCGGCCAGAATGCATAAACCATTGAGAATATCTTCCATAGAGTCTGCAGAGAGGAAGATAATCCATTACCCTCCAGGCATTTGGCTGGGGTAAGGGGGTGGGGGGGGAGCCCCGCCTCCAGTGATACTAATGGGAGTTACATTTGAAAATCTCTCAAAAGCCAGATCCTGGAATACAGTTCTTTCTCCCCACAGGTTTTGCATTTCTCTGAAAGCAACATTAGGAGAGCTAGGGAGCCAGAAAGTAAATCATAAGCTTTAAGAAAATATATAAATCAAAAGAATGGATAAATATATTCTATTTGCATAGCCCCTCTGAAGAGTTGCATTAGCTAGATCAAGACACACCTTCGTGCCCCGGTTTCAAAAGTCCTTTCCACATTGACCAAATAAAATCAGCCTCTCCTAAAATCAGCCTCTCCTAAAATCAGCCTCTCCTAAAATCAGCCTCAACTTTAACACTTCAAAGTGACGCACTGAATTACTTTTATTTTTATCACAGTATTCGACAGCAATCCAGAGAAGGCCAATGAAAACTAGGACCAGAGAGAGTTAAATGCTTTCATGGAAAGAAAATGCCCTTTGCTGACGCTGAGTGCCAGCACATCATTAAAGGAAAGATAGGAGTGAGGCCTTCTTAAGAGCTGACATTAAAAATTGACATCCATTCTGTAAAAGACAAGCCTTGTGTATTTTTTAAAGCCCAAAGCCATAGCAGCTAAAGGGTAATAAAAATTGCATATAAGAACATTATGGTGGTTAGATTGTTCCCAAGAATGCTTGATCCAGGATTTGGTATATATTATATAAATTTGGAATATATCTATATGAAAACTCCACCCAAAGCTAGTGGGACTTTCAAATTTCAGAGTGGGGAAAACCAACAATCTGATAAAAAAAAAATGGGCAAGTAATCTGAAAGCATGCTGTTCACAGAAAATAAGTAGAATACAAATATTTGAAAAGATACTTGACCATAATTATAATGAAAGAAAATCAAATCAGAAAAAAAAGTATGTTTTTCACCATGAGATAAGCAATGATGAACTAGTTTGGTGACACACAAGTTAAAGATGTAGGGAAATGGCATGTTTATTCTCTCTGAGTTGGCTGTGTATTTGGAGATAGTATGAACGGAAATAGACAATCAGTTTGGCAATAGTTAGCAGAACAAAAAATGTATATATCCTTTGCTCCAGCAACTCTACTTCTAAGGGTTTACAAATAGATATACACAAGTTTTTAGTAATAGAAAACAATCTAAATGTTTAGGACTGGCTACATTAAATACAGTGCATCCATTCGTGAAATACTTGGGGCATTGCTAGATGTAATGAGGCAGATCAACAAATAAATACTGACTTGGAAAGAACTTCAAAGTATAGTGTGAACTTTGTGGGGTTTTTTTTGTAAGTGTGATAATACACTCCCCTTTGTGTAAAAAAAAAGAAAGAAAAAAGAAACATATATGCAAATGTTTATATACTTGCATATACATGAAAAAATCTGGAAGGATACATAAGAAATCATTAATAATGGTTGCCCCAGGGAATGGGATTGTAATGTGTGTTTGATTGCATGTTTTTTGTAGAGTTGGAAACATTTTATCATATCATTTTACATATATATATATGTATATATATATGTATATATACACACACACACATATATATATAATCAAGAAAAAGTGCAGAGGTGCTCAAATTGGGATGAGGTGGAATTGCCCTGGTTCTCTTGCACATTGCCCTGGTTCTCTTGTTTAAGTGGCTGGAAAACAATACGGTACCCGTGATGGACAACTGAGACATGGAGAGAGTGTTGTCCTCTAAGAAGCCACCAAAGGACAAGTTCAATCATGCATGTATTATACTCCTGGATTCTTTCATAGGAGAAATTGTCCTAGACCTCCTTTTTTTAACAAAACTACAGTCACCAACCATGCTGTACATTACATCCCCAGGACTTATTTATCTTATAACTGGAAGTTTGCCCCTTTGACCACCTTTACTCACCCCCTACCCCCTCCTCTGGCAAAACCAATCTGTTCTCTGTATCTATGAGCATGGGTTTTGTTTTGTTTTTTTTAGATGCCACATATAAGTGAGATCATATATTTGTCTTTCTCTGTCTGACCTCACTTTTAATTGATGCCCTGAGCATAAAGAAATGATTTCCATGTTTAGAACTCTGTTTAAAGTGGTTAAGTACATCAATTCAAACAAAGTAAATGTTTTACCAGCTTTTGTTTCTCAATGAAAGTACTCCTTTCGACAGAGACTTTTTCCAAAGAAATGCTTGCTTTTCAGGCAGAATTTCCATGAGTGTCAACAAATATTTGCAAATGCTTGCTGTCTTTAATTAATCAAGTTAAGTTCTATGAATTTAATGTGGAAGTATATGGTGTAAGTGTTAAAAAAGGAAGAGGAATTGACAACTAATAGACAGTGGTGTTACAGACTTTCATTTTTAAGAAAGCATTTGATGAAACACTGGACTATCATTTTCCATTGAAAATCTATTGCCAGTGCTATATGAAGAAATGACCTGTTCATCCAAACACCAGTCATCAGTGAACTTGGCCATCTATCCTACATCAACTTCATTTGGGAATCCTAAAAATGAAATAAAAGGGCTGAAGAACAACAGAGCTATCACAAAACCATGAAAAATGCAAGGTGCATCTCAAGTTTGTTTGTTGAACAAAGAAAGGAATGAGAGGTGACAATAAGGGGAGGTAACAGAAGAGCATCAGGAATCTCTTCTAGGGGTCCCTGATTTCATGAAAGGATTCCCAAAGAAGCCAACTCAGATACAGGATGGAAGGGTTGTTTGGCTGCAGATCTGCAACCCCATGGATGGTCAAGGTTGATTCCATGTTTTTCTTTCTTTCCTCTGAGTTTCCAAATGGGAGGACGGTTATTCTTCCATTGTGGATATAAGTAGGGTGGCTCCATGGCCAGGTTTACCAGGGATGGTCCTGGTTCATTCCTATAGTTTCTAATGTCATACCCTCCCCTTTCACTATCAAAACTGTCCTAGTTCAGAGGATAAATTATATAGTCACCCTAATATAAATGGATTAAAGTGGGGAATGAGGAACAGGGCCCCTTGGATTATGACTGCTATGCTGAAAACATTTTTTGACCACCTCCTTAAAAGCTAAGTAATTGATGGGATATTAAAAAAAATATTCTCGGAAATCAACTGAGTTTCTCTGCAGATACCACTCTACATGGCTCAGAAAAGAGAAGGCGATTCTTCTCTGTTATTTGCCTAAAGTATGTTGTCCATAGGGTGGAAACACACCGTAGTATGTGAAATTCCACATCCTAGAATTATTCCCTATATAATCCCCATCGCTTGAGCGTTCTCATAAAATCCCCTCTCCTTGGCTGGACCAAGTGATTTACTTCTAATCCATCGAATATGAGAAAGGTTGTGGTGGAGGGAGGGTCAAAAGATAAGACTTGCCTTTTGTTAGCACACATACTGTTTTGCTGGTTTTGATGAAGAAAACTGCACCTTTAAGAGGCTCCTGCTGCAAAAGATTAGGGGAAGCTTCCAGCCAACAAACAGAAACTGAAGTCCTCAGCCCAACAGCCTCGAGGATCTGGATTCTGCCAAAACTACATAAATGAGCTTGGGGGCTCTTCCCCATGCAAGTGTTCACAAGAGACCCCAGCTCTGGCTGATACCTTGCTTGCAGCCTTGTGAGGAGTCCCTGAAGCGGAGGGCCCAGCTAAACAGTGCCAGATTCTGGATGCACAGAAACTGCAAGATAATAAACTGTTTTAGGCTGCTAAATTGGGGGGTAATTTGTAACCTACACTGATAACGATTAGATTCTGTGTGATGTTGGTAAAAACCACTTAACACCTCTAGGCCTCAGTTTTCTCTTCCGCTTTGTGCAGAGTAAGGCCGAATATATAAATATTTGTGGCCTAAATGAATGTGACACAGAAGTGGACTAGTTAATCTCTAAAACTCCGCCTAATGCAAACACTTGACAATATATTGTTTAGAAAGGGACAGCTCTTGCTGACAGATTTTAAAATATGTGTTGTACTACTTTTCCTTTGATGCTACATTTTTCAGTATTTTTATATTGCCTTAAATTTTGATTTTCTTTTAAAAAGAACTTCAAAACAGAGGCTTCTTGTTTGAAAGGTTGCCTCACCAAGTTTTTTTGTTTTAAAAGTATTCTGACCTGTGCACGTCTGCATAGTTGAGGATCACTGCAAACCTTTGATGTAAATGGTCATGCACCCTGCAACTTTTGAGCAGATACGGGTGTGTTTTATGATCACTGTCTCACCTGGCTCCAGAGCAACACCTGCCTCTCATTTAGGATGCAAGGCGACTGCAGCCTGGCCAGAGTGTTGGACACATTTCATTTCACCTTTCTCTGAATTCATGGTAGAACCTTTTTATAAATTTTCCAGGTCATTTCCAAGAATCTCTGGTACTAAAATACCACAGGTCTGTGCTAACCCTGCTTTCCTGAGGATTAAACTTCGCTTCATTGTGGGTAAAAATGGTGTTTTACAGGCTAGAAACAATGTCTTTGATGTTAAACTCATTCCCATGGTGAACTCCAAAAATCTTTTTGGAGGCGACCCTTTAAAATCTTTACCAAAATTTATTTGAACATTTAAAAAAAACTATTTATTTTTTAGGAGTTATTTAAACAGTGAAAGAAAAATGCTACCATCCCAGCACCATCTTGCACGTGTAGCCATACACAAGTTCCACATATGCAGCTCCAGACAGCCAAATAGAAAGAGGAAAACCAATTATGCCTCTGTCACAAAGTGCCTGGGCTCAGCGGTATGGAGATAAAATACTCAGGCTTGGGGCTTATTTTATTTGTATATGGATATTCTGGCTTTGTGTGATGACTCACTGATTATTCTTATGATGGTATTCTACAAAAGGGACTGCTTTTGGTTTAAATAAGTAAACAAAAACACTACATAGAAATGTCTCTTTTCTCGGGTAGAAGAGTAGGAAAAACAATATGAAATTTGTGTATGTGAAAAAGGTTATAGGTTATAACTTCATGTTTTCTAGAATCACTGATGTCTCCTTAATATCCTTTATATTTTCAGAGAATTTAAACGCTTCCTCTTAACCCCCACTGCAGGATCTTACTTGTCCCCAAAGTATGGCTTAATATGTTAACCACACAGTTTCCACAGAGGCCTTGTGAGGTGGCGACTTCAAAAATCTTATAAATAAGTGTACCTAGAGCCAATGCATTAACTCTACCATCCTAACCAGTGAAAAGATGCAGAGCAGGTATATTTTGGGTATGAACAAGCACTTCACTGCCACAGTGCCAGGTGTTTCTGGGCAAAAGTCAGATAAAAGAAGTTGTTAGGAAGGAAAGGTCATTAATTTCAAGAACTGTGATTTCTGCAAGCTGGTTTTGTTTTGTGACTTTTTAGTGTAGTTTAAAAAATAATGACTGTATGACATTTCACATAAGCATGAGATTTCTAGTTGTAACGCATCTTAGAGATCAGTTTAATTCAGTCACCTCATTGTCGGAATTGAGGAATCCAAGACCCATCAGTAGGTGAGTGAGTGACTTAAACAAGAACATACATCTAGTGGAAGATTCAAGACTCTGGCTCATAAAGGAGGCTAACAAGGGTGAGTGAATGACACTGAATAATTTATAAGGAATTAATGAGGATCCAAAGTTGAAAGATGGCCGAAACATGAAACCTCTAAATTTACAGTTTTTGTTACTATTTAAAAATATATTTGTGGGCTTCCCTGGTGGCACAGTGGTTGAGAGTCCGCCTGCCGATGCAGGGGACACGGGTTCGTGCCCCGGTCCGGGAAGATCCCACATGCCGCGGAGCGGCTGGGCCCGTGAGCCATGGCCGCTGAGCCTGCGCGTCCGGAGCCTGCACGTCTGGAGCCTGTGCTCCACAACGGGAGAGGCCACAACAGTGAGAGGCCTGCGTACCGCAAAAAAAAAAAAAAAAAAAAAAAAAAAAAAAAAAAAATATATATATATATATATATATATATATATATATATATATATATATATATTTGTGAGGAACCACCTTAGAAAGATGTAGTATGTACAATATTGGAGGGAGAGGTTCTGGTGAGGAAATCTCTCTCAATGCTTTATTAGCACCTATCCTACTTAACAGATAATAGGAAATCTCACAGCCATAACCAGGGAAGGTTTTCCATTAACTTATGAAGAGCATGAAGCTGGACTGAAAACACCAGCTGTTTAAGCCCAGAGAGTTTGCTAGCAACACGGAACCAACCTGCCAGATGAGAAAAAGGCAGGAATAAGCTTTATTTCCTCCCTCGTGGTCTGATTCCTGGCTCAGAGGAAGAGACTAACCAAAACATTCAAAAACTATAATTATGATAGGAAAAATATAGTTAACAGTAAAATGATCAAGAGTAAAAATGTTGCTTTAGGACAACAAATCACTGAGATGAAACAATCCCTTGAAGGATCAGGAGAAAGGGCAAACTGATGAAGGGAAGTGATAGTTATGGAGGCACAGGCAAGCCTCAACCTATAAAGCACAGGGATTCCAACCTACAAAGTGCAGAAAAGCTCAAGGAAAGCTGCAACAGACTTGATACCAAATATATGACTGAAAAGAAGTTAATACTTATGAACTTACTGATTTTAATAGTTATAATTATTTAGCTTTGGGGTGTTTTAGAAATAAGATAAAACAACGAAAAGAAGGTAAACATGAAATAAATAAAAACAGAGACATGAAACTACTAGGCCAAACATATCAACTGTAACAATAACTATAAATAGCTTAGTAAAACCTCTTTTTAAAAGATGGGTTTAAAAGATGGGTTTAGAAAACCTAAATCCAGTTATATGCTGCTAATAAGGGATATGCCTAAACCAAAAAGACACTAAAAAGTTAAATTATAGGCAATTAAGAGAGTGTGCTACTAGCAGAAGGATAAACAAATAGACCAGGGAACAGAATAGAGAATCCAGAAACACACTTATATAGTTGCTTCATTCATGACAATGTGACACTACAGTGCAGTGGGGGAAGCACAGACTTTTAAATCAGTGGTGCTGGGTTAACTGGATAACCATATGGGGGAAAAACCGCATCCATTACCTCACACCATACACCAAGATAATTTCAGATAACTGATAAATGTGTGAAAGATAAAAAAAATTAAGTACTATGGAAAAAAAAACTTTGGAAAATATCTTCATGACCTGGGGGTAGGTAAAGGTTTCTTAAACATGTTACAAAAAAGTACTAACCACAAAGGGACAAATAAGTGTATATCATTAAAATTAAGAATGTCTTCTCATTAGAAGACACCATTATGAGAATGAAAAGGCAAATCACAGAGTGGGAGAAGATATTTGCAATCTGTATATTTACAAAAGACATATGGAGAATATATAAAGAATTTCTACAAATTAAAAGACGACCCAATAGAAAAATGGGCAAAAGTCTCAAACAGGCACTTCACATAGAGAATATTCAACTGGCAAATAAGCATAGAAAAAGGTGTTTTATATCATCAGACATCAGGGAAATTCAAGTGGAAACCATAATGAGATACCACGGCGTAACCACTAGAATGACTAAAAGTAAAAAGCCTGACAATACCAAGTGATGCAGAGCAACCAAAGCCCTGATCCACTACTAGTGGGAGTGAAGTTGGCACAGCTACTTTAGAAGATGACTTGGCATTGTCCACTCAGTCAGAACACCAGCATATCCAAATACCCAGAAGGCCCATCCAGTTTTATAGCAAAGTGAAATGCATGTGCACGCACACCAAAGATGGGTACAAGAATGTTCATAGCAGAACGATGCAACTGCCCAAAACTGGAAACAACCCAGATGTACATTACTGTAAAGTGGGTAAATGGTGGTATAGTCATAGAATGGACTCCACTCAGCAATGACAATGATTGTGCTCTTTCTCCATGCCAACAAGTGAATGGATAGCAGAAGCATAATGATGAATGGGAGGAGTCAAACACAAAACAGTACAACTGTATGATTTCATTTATAAAAGGTACAAAAACAGGTGAACCTAATTTTTGCTGTTAGGAGTCAGATTAATGTTTATCTTTGGCGTGGGGTTGGGACAGGGAGGGAGCTTGAAGGAACCTTTTGGGATGCTGGTGATATTCCATTTCTTGATCTGGGAACTGGTTACACCAGGCAGGTCACCGTGGCAAATTCACCAAGTTACACATCCCCATTTCTGTATATATGCTATACTTCAACATAAATTTTTTAAGTGTTAAACGCAAATTATAGGCAGGTTTTTTAAGCAAATACAAACTAAAAGTAAGCAGAAGTCACAATCATAATATCAGAAAAGGCCATTTCATGGCATGTAGTATTACATGAATCAAAGAATGTCATTTTCTATCTACCAGATCAATCCACCATCAAGGTAATCAGTTGCAAACCTCTATGCATCAGATGAACTAGAATCAAATCATATTACGTAAAATCTTTGAAAAAGAAATTTACCAAAGCAATATTGTTAGGTATACCACGTAGATTCCCATTTATAAACATGTACATAATAATTAATGATGGCAGAGGCAGGGTCTACAACTTGAACTTCCTCTCACTAAGGCTAATTGCACGATTGTCACCTAATACGTTCTCTTCCTCGTGAGGACCAACCAGCTACTTGATGTCAGGTCCAAAGTATATGGAGGAAGCGTGGCAATTTGTCCTCACTGTGCACTGTACATCTGGGACAGGAGGTGACACAGAAGAGATGAGGCTGTATCAGGTGGGCCAGAGTGGGACGAGAAAGTTTTAGGGCAACTGGTAGCATTGATTCCTCCCCAAGGCCATCACTGATCTTGGTCCATGTGTGCACACTTTGTAAAGTTTGTTCCTTTTA
Organism: Mesoplodon densirostris; assembly: GCF_025265405.1. NCBI lineage: Eukaryota > Metazoa > Chordata > Mammalia > Artiodactyla > Ziphiidae > Mesoplodon > Mesoplodon densirostris. The sequence continues at coordinate 66,255,977 of NC_082669.1, forward strand.
GACCTTGATCGTGCACTCATGACCAAAAATAACTAGAGGGAATGCTGATCTTCAAGAGAATCTCTGGACTTTGAACTGGCCCATCCATTACCTGGTGTGTGAAACTTGATGGACCCAGTACCACTTTCCTGTCTTATGTATAGGAAAACCCTAGAAGCAAAAAAAAATGTCAGTGCCTACACTTTGGGCGTTTGGCCTAATTTTCTAGTGCTGTCTGGGAAAGGAAATGTGGAGGGTTCCACCTACACCAACTCACAACTTTGTTTATTTTCCTTTCAAGACTCCTTCGGAGGCCAAGACGTTGATGAGATGAATAGTCCATTTATTGCCCTGGGTTAGGACATCACAGTCTGTCATTGCGCCATGTGTTTTTATGTGTGAACTTGGATGCTATATGAACCCTTAAAGTGGGGGAGGCGGTAGGGGGATGACAGCCGGTGGGAATGAATGGACTCGTTTCAAGATGGATTTAAAAGATGATGGGGTCGTAGTAGACCCTACCCTGAATATCAGTGGGCGACGGCTGTAAGAAAATAAACAAGTCTAGAATAAAATATGTGGAAAATAGCACTAGCACGCATTAAATAGAGTCGACACATTTAATCACCCGGGGTTCACTTGTGATCTGCGTGGCCAAAGGAGAATTTGTAAATACTGTGAAAAGTCAGAGGAGATGCTAACTGAGTGAAATGGAACAATTGTTTTAAAAAATGAATAATGACACCCATCTGCCCAGCTGCCACTTTAAGAGAACAAAATATAAATGCACACGCCCTAAGTGGGGAGGGGGCGCAACTGTATTACTGATCACTAGAGTAGGAACATGCAAGAATCTTATAGAGCCAATCCACTGAGCACAGTCTGACCCAAAAGAAATGGAGTAAATGTCAGAGCCCTGGAAGCAGAGGGGGAGGTTGGGGTCCAGATCTGGGCAGACAGAAAATGGAGACAACGAAAAACAGATGATGAAAACTTCTGGAGGATTAACTAACAGTAGCTGCCGTGCCTCAAGCCCAGGATAAAGGAGTGTTTCAGCACTTGTACCCTGTCTTCCTCTGCAAGGGATGAATAACATCTTAAGTTGATCTAGAAGCCAGTCAAGCAGGGACAATTTTTTCTTGTCTTAGTAGCCCAGAAGCTGTTGTTTCTCCTTCCCTACTGATTAGTTTGTGTCTTCAGGACCCGGGACTCCTGGAACTTACCATGTTTCTTCTTTGTTTCAATTGCTAGCAAACTCCAAACTAAACCTATGATTCGCCAAAAGTTACACGGAACTTCATTTTCCTTAGTGAGCTTTGTGGATTGTCTCCAGTCTGACTCTGTTTTATGTCCCTTTCCTTTTCTTCTTTTTCCTTATGCCTTGTGCCTATTTTTATTTTATGTTATTTTGTATTCTACCTAGATCTCAAAAACCATCTTAAATATTTTGACATGAAGTTCTGGTAAAAATAAATGGCACCAGGGTGACTTTTCGTAATTGTGCTCTATAAAATATTATTTGCCTTAAAAAGGACATTTTTAAACAAGATCAACAAATACAGAAATGGCGAAACTGGAACTTGGGAGAAGGAATCCACATTTCTTGCCTTGCTGGGTCACACTCCCCAGAAGGTAATGAAACTATTTTAGATCTGTGGTCAGATAAGCTCCTCCATTTCACCTTAAGAAGCAAGGAAAATACCAGGGAATTAATACAAATTCTACCAAAACTAATATATATTTTAAAGTTTTAAATAATAAAATAAAATACAAGATTTCCCTAACCTGTTTACCTTATTTTCAGGGCATGTTATGTTTCAGATGGGCATATGTTTGGTTCTTCATTTTTTAAATCTGTATATTTTATTTAAGATTGTTTTATTATGAAAGATATACAAACTTGTGTTAATACATGAATGAATGATAAAGTAAAAGTCTTCATTCTCTTGCCCTCATCTTCATCTCCAAAGGTTAGGATTATTGACCATTTCATGTCTGTCATTCTTGAATTTCCTATGTGTCCACACACACAAATGCACAGATTTGTGATGTTACTGATACATTACAAAAAGAAGCTTTCCATTGTAAATGGATCAAATTAATATACCACAGTTTTTTTATCCTTTGGGTGATCTATTTAACGTTTTCAATGTTTGCTCTCATTTGATTTAACAGCTAAAATGGGAAAACAGACAGTGGCCATGTCAGCCCATGGTCATTGTAGGCATTCCCCATTGAATCCTAACACATCGGTGGAGCTGAATTCACTTGCTGATGATCTCTTTCGTCTACAGCAGGAACTTAATGAGAACAAACATGGTCGTACTTCACTGGTCACATGTCAGTGGCTTCAGGTTCCCTGGACAGGACTTGGCACTCACCAACAGGCTTCCCGGGTGCTAGAGTTCATTGCTGCCTTAAATTTGTGTTAAATTAGTAAATTCCCAAAATGGCCACCAGAGGGCAACAACCACCCAGAGCATTCAAAGCTCTTGAGGCCCTAGCACTGCCAGGCCGATGTTTAACTCCTAGCTTGAACGTGTGCTTCTGCTCACATTGGCTAGTTTTTTGTTTTTTGTTTTTTAATTCCCTTATAACATTTTAAAGGGACATGATTGACCTCCCCCTCCCCAATTACTGAATGCAACAATGCAGGTAAACTGCTTTACACAGTGCATTGCTAAATAAACACTTAGTCATTATTTTCTTTCTTATCCCATGGTAAAAAACAGAGAATCATCCCTTGCTGTGATAGTCTCCCTAACAAATATATCCTTGTCATGCTCTTCCATTTAATAGCGGTCAAATGCAGGGTTATTGCGTAATTTCCAAAAGTGCTTCTGCCTTAAACTGCTTGATTAATTCACGTATAGATGAGTGAGTCTAGCTAAGTACACTTTAAAACTTTGTTTTCTTATTTCTTGTTAAAGATGTATTACCTTATGTACTCCCTGCCCAATAAAATATATTTTGTGGAATATACACATCATATGTACTTTTTCATCAGCATATTGGGTGAGATATCCTTTTGAAGGTGCATTTTCTTAGTTACCATCATCACAAAGGCAGAATTGTGGCCGAGATTAAGCTTGTTATCATTCACAAACATTATTCAATCACTTTCATGCCAAGGACAAATGGAAACTTCCTTTCACTAACAAGTGGTTCACAAATGCAGCTGAAGGGGGTTCCACTGAATTTTTAAAAATTTCCATTACGTCCACATATTTTACACGTAAATACAGGCAAATGTGTTTTAATTTAAACCGAAAATAGACTTTTGATACTTATCTGCCAATATTTATAATTAAAAATTCAAAGATTTAAATGAGTAGTGAAGACAGTAAGCCATGAGACCACACGGTGGTGCTATTTCACAAACTTGAGAAATGCTAGAAACAATCGTGGTGAAAACAGGAAGACCATGACTGTACGCGAATGAATTGCCTTCACAGCATGACCCCAATTAGGAGGAAAGAATCCAGTAGAGTTCAATGTTTTCAATTAATTTCTATAACCTATCTAAACAATAAAGCAGCACCAAAGTGCAAATGTAAGGAGTATGAGGAAATCTCATTGTTGAAAAGTGAGTTAAGAAATTACGCATAACGGCTCCACGATGCTAACTTATACTATTGCTTTTAATAGCAATATTTTATAGCTCTCTCTAGATGTACAAGGAATTTCCACTTGCATTGTTATATTTTGTTCTTCCAGTGAAGCAGGCAAGGGAGCTTTTGTCCCCATTTTACAGCTAAGGAAACTGAAACATTAAGAAGTTAAGTGATAGCTCCTGGTATTCAAAAATTGCAAAACCTTCTGCAGCGCTGAGGAGCATTTGGGGTCCTAACACCTTACTGATGTCTGGGAGGGAGTATAAATTCCACTGGCGCTTCACCTAAGCCACTTGGGCACTCTGGCTCTCAAGTGCTCCCCACGCCCCACCCAGGCGGAACTGGTTGTATCCTAAAGCTTCCATCCATTCCCCATTGGCCAGCACAGGCTACGTCCACAGTGCTGATCATGGAGAAGACCACAGCTTCCACAATCACAGAATTCCCAAGGAGCCTGTCTTCCATCCCAGAAATGAGAAATGATTTATTATCTGCACCCTCCCTTTAGCCATGGAGCAGAAATCTGCATCCTGTGTCTAGTCTCGTGATAGGGGACGGCAGAAAACAAAATACCATCCCCTCATTTCTTATTCATAGAGAAGGCAATGTATAATCTGATTACATACATGATGGATTGGATCCGACAGACAGTATAAAAGGCAAGCCAGAGAACATTAACTAGGGAATGGGTTTTTCACTGATATTCAATGTCTCCTGTAGTCAACAGTGAAGGGAGACAAATGCAAACAGTGGGGTGAGACAAATGCAAAGAGACACACAAATAACTTTCCGTATCAAACTTTCAAATAAATCCCTCCATCAGGCAAAGGCTGTTTGCTCCATGCCAGGCACTTGGTTGTGTGCTTTATATACTTCATCTCTTTTAATCACCCTTGTTTTACAGACACGAAAAAAGAGGTTCCAAGAAGTGAATGCACAAACAGGACTTGGAACCCATCTTGCCAAGCACACCCAGACCGATATTCTCGACCATGAACTACACCGCCTCTCAGCATGTTTCCGGGACGCACCCTCTGATGCTGTTCAGGACCTTCCTGCATGGCCACAGGCTGCTTTCAGCTGCTGACCACTCCGAGTGATGGCTCCTGAGACTAGATGTGGAATTTGAAGAAGTGAATGAAGCTGAAGCCTCCTGCCTTCTTTAGCTCAGGCCACTGTGCGTTCTAGGAGTCACTGAGGACTCCAGGGCAGCAGAGGAAGCCAGGTTGCAATCAGAAAGCATTTCTAATTAAGCATCTTTGGTACACTGCCTAAAGAGGTCTTCAAGAGAAAGGACCGAAGCCTCCAAGTTTCTAGTAATTTGTTGCGATTTATTCTTTCATTCTCAGTAAATATTCTCTACCATGCCTAATTTTGTACTTGTCATTGTATAGCTTTTTTTGGTTTGTTTTTTTAAAGAGAGAGTTCCCCAAACTGTACAAGCTTCAGGCTTCACAAAGTCAGGATCTGCCCCTGCCTGTGCCTTTGTTAAATATTTTGCCTAAGAGGCTGAAACAATTTCTCACAAATCTTCAGGCTGTCATGGCTCAACAGAGTGCCTGAAACACAGCTGTCCTGGAAAAGGAGAGGGAAGGAAAGAAAAAAGGAATGGAGAGAAGAAGGAAATGGACAGGATTATATGCAGCTGGAAATCGGTTTGATCCATGGAGGGAGAGTCAGCACTGTTAAGATCATTTAAAAAAAAAAAAAAAAAAAAAAGCAACCTTCTAAATAAACTGGATCTCTGCTCTTCTGATAATTCTAGCACACTTAGGACAGCTTCAATAGACTATCCAATAACAAGCCAAAAGGCTCACTTTATCAGGGCCTCTGTATGGCTAGAGACAAGATCTAGACTTTATTCCTGCGATTTTTTTTGACATTTTGTTAACAAGAATTACCCAATTATATTAACCACTGGGGATCAATCATGCATTATTTGGCCCCCATCCAGTTGGAGGGTCTTGAAATTCCTTAAACAACTCAACCACTTGTTCTGGAAGTTTGCAGCAGCCCTGTCTCCTTTGTCACACAGCAGCTGCCCCCAGTCATCTTGGGTGCTGTGTTTACAGAGCTTTAACTGTCATTTAGATCCTTGGATCTGAGGATGGGTAATGTAACTGCTATACCAACTTCACTGGCCCAAGCTACCTGGGTTCACCATCTATGCTGATCATACTGACAAGTTCATTGATGATAACTCTTCTTTTATACCTCCATAGATGCCATCTTTTCTTTTAGGTAGTATCTATCTCCAGAGTATTGGGGCTCAGGGTCATGTCAACTTGGGGATGTCAGAGTCATACTAAGTAAAATGACAAGGGAAAGAAGGTTAAACAAGCTTCAGAAATATAAACAAACACATAGGAAATGCTTATTCTTTCCATTTTTTAAGTAAAACATCTATGCTTGTTTTATGGTCTTAAAACACAAGCTGCTGCTTAATCAAGTCATTCACATTAAGAGACAAGAGAAGAGAAAGGGAGATTTTTTTCAAATGTGGGGCATTTAAAGGAAGTGGTGGAGTGTCTTCATCTGGTGTATGTTCATATAAAGTAGAAATAAACAAGTGCATGTTTATTCTATTAAGCCTAAAAATCTTAAGGAAACCCAGCTGCTGCCCATCCCCAAGACTCCTGCAAATTTCCTGTTCATAATGTCGGACCTTCTAGGCTCTTTGTTATTTGTTGTTCTTTGTATGGCCTCAACTCAGAACTACATTAATAGCTCTAGTCTACAATTAAACTTCTGGGTCATTTGTTTTACCTAATTGTTAAGAGAAAGTCTAGCTCCCATAGTCTTGAATAAAAAAATTTTATTTTATGGAAATAGAAAACACCCTTTGCAAAAAAAAGTAAATATCTATCATGAATTCACCATCCAAGCTTGGGTGGGTTGATGTTTGAGCATTATATTTTGAGACAGGTAAATATATAATTGAAGCCCACATGTAGATGTAAAGTTACTTTTAAAAATATCCTCCTTGAAGACGAGGTTTAACTCTGTAGAGTAGCTGTCTTTGTCTCCATTCTCTTGGTTTTCATCTTTTTTTTTAAAATAAAGCTACCCTCAAAAGCTTTATAGGATTACTAATTACCCAATGTCACCTATTGACAGAAGAAAGCCATTAGAATGGTCTCTAGTTACCTGAAATTCAAGTCGGCTTCCCAAAGCTCTTAAGATGACAAATACATGCATTTGTTGGGCTGCTCCTGTCCCACGGGGGTTAACTAAATGATCTGGAGGTGGGTGAGGATACAGGGGCCCTTGCAAAGAAGCGCTCTCCCCCGGGGAGGAAAAGACAAACTGGGGAAGTTTCTGAGGCCCAGCTTAAAAAAAACAAACAACAAATTATCTATATTTTTTCAGCTGAATCATATCTTTTCACGTAGCAGCTCTCTTCAGGGCATTCATAAAACGCTTCTCGTCGGATATTTCTAGCTACAGGATGCTCTTTTTATTTAAAATGGAAGCAGCTTTGAATTCTCTCCGCAAAGAAGAGGCCCAGAACGCCGGCGGGAAGGAGCAAGGGGTCATGGGCTGCTGGGATGCGCAGGAGTGGGGTCGCAGGAAGGCCGGGTGGGGCTCGGGGAGGAACGGGCGCGGCTGGACGAAGTGTGTGTCCACGTATCACAACGAGGCTGAGCCAGAAGCTAGTGTTCTTTGCACCCGCCCACTTCCCCAGTCCCCACCTTGGCTTCATTCTTAAAAGCAATTTCAGGAGCGCCTTTCTTCTGCGCGCTACAAAACGAAGTGGCCGCTAGAGGGCAATATGGTGCAAGACAAGAGCTTGGTCTCACCGCGAGGTGAAATAACAGCCATATAGATAAACAAAATAAAACAGACAGGTATTGTAAAGAAGTGTGCTGAGTATGCTTTCCAATCCTTCCTCTCCATACACTCCCCAAAGTATCAAAAATTAAATGAGTGATAAAGTACTGTGGATGCTAATCCATCATTTTTTCTCCTAGGTTCTGAGAATTAGAAGGAATTTTAGAGAAAATCTCAACTCCTCAACCTCAAAGCAGTCTAATTTCTGGAAGCGTTCTCTGCTCATAAAGCCAAATTACACGATCAAAGAAGTGGAACTCAACCAGGGGGGTTCTGCTCCTCAAAACGTCGATAGCGCAGAGGTTGAGGAATCCTGGTCCAAGGCGACAGCACAGCTTTTAGATGCATTTCTACCCAGGGATGTAATCTAGTCCTGCAGCATTTTAAACCAGGCACACTCTTCTTGTTGTCCATATGCATCTCCTATGCACTGTGCATCTTTTCCCTAAGTAGACCTGTCAGTCTGACTGAAATGTATTGAGCAGATAAGCTGGTTTTTCAGATCCCTGCCAGCCCCGCGAGACCCCTCCACTGCACTTCACTCCTTCATCTCAGGAGTGATGAAGCGCTCGGAGAACCCTCCGTGTCCCCAGAAAAGCTGTCACCAGCTGCCCCCTCACCACACCCGGACCCCTGGGTCCTGGACTGAGAGCAGTGGATCCCCTGGCCCTGCCCCCGCAGGTGGCCAAGCCAGTGGGCAGGAGATCAACTCTACCCCAAGGCACTCTGGTCTGGGTTTCCACCACTTGTCAGCTGCGTGACCTTAAACAAGTCATTTAGCCTCACCTGTACAATGGGGATGATAACAGCACCAGCCCATAGGGTGCTGTGAGGAGCAGATAAGCTAATATATGGAAGGCCCGGTAGGTCTGTAAACATGACGGGCATTGCCTTTCTCTCCCCCATAGTGCACGATCCACTTTTTGTTTCTTCTCTCCCAGGGCTTTGCCCAAGTGCATGTGCAACTTCTGTCATTGTCTCATCATTTAATTGTTTAAAAAATACTTATTTTATATGTCATTACTATATGTTTCACCTTATTATTAGCGCTTTCAACTATTTTGCCTGGAGACAGTGCAGAGTGGTGATTGCAAACTCTAGCCCCAGATTGCCTGAGACTGAATCTCTCTCTGCCTGTCTCTAGATTTCTGATCTTGAACAAGTTACTTAACCTCCCTATGCCTCAGTTTTCCCATCTCTAAAATGGGTGTGATAACAGTACCCATTGTTATAAGATTAAATTAATATTGTTAAAGTACCTGGGGCAGTGTCTGGCACATAGTAAGTACTAAATAAGATACATGTAAGTGAAAACAACAGTGATGAGGTTAATACTATTTCCCTAGTACCTAAAAACAGAACCCAAATGTGCCAGAATAACAAATGATGGAATGGCTGAGGCTAAACTTAGAGGGCAAGAACTCCAAGGTCATCCATTCTCTGTGGGGGGGGGGCAGGGGCTTGAGGGGAAAGCTTCCTTTCCATCTACAAACATTTGTGTGCAGGAAATGCACGTTTGGTCCAATCCTCTCATTTTACCAAGAAGACAAATGGAGCACAACGTAGTCAGTGCTGCCTTGTTCAGAGGGAGGAAGACCAGGACCTGAGCTAGAGCTGCAGCTGGCTGCCCTTCTCCCTCCATTTAGTGAGTTCCGTAACTACAGTATTGATCTGACACTGTTAGGAACCTTCTCCGTGACTTGCAACCCAGCTTCCCCACAGCCTGAAGCGGCGTTATGTTTCTTATCATGTGGCCCTCCGAGGACGTTTGATGTCTCAGGGGCACAAAATTCAAAGTATCTAGAAAATAATAGCTGATTTTCTTTTTCTTTTACCAGTGGGTTTCACCTCAAATAGAATACCATTAATACCACTGAAAGAGAAATTAAAAGGAAATAAAATCAGTAAACACACCACAAGAAGGACATTATGGAATTGTTCCTTAAAACTCTGCTGTCCTGGTGGCGCAGTGGCTGAGAGTCCGCCTGCCGATGCAGGGGACACGGGTTCGTGCCCTGGTCCGGGAAGATCCCACATGCCGCAGAGCGGCTGGGCCTGTGAGCCATGGCCGCTGAGCCTGCGCGTCTGGAGCCTGTGCTCCGCAACAGGAGAGGCCACAACAGTGAGAGGCCCGCGTACCGCAAAAAAAAACAACAAAAAAAACCCTCTGCTGTCCTTCAAGGGTCACTCTAATAACAACCTGTACTTCCCAAATGCGTTTCGTATACTGCTGGCTTATTTCTCTCTCCAGTCTATGAAATCTAAGGGCAGGGACTGTCACCATGAACTCTGTGCCCATAGCAGCCAGAGCACAGTGTCAAGCACACAGCAAATCTTACAAATATTTGCTGCTGCCTTGGAGGATGATGTGGACCCAGGCCCAGGAGGACAGCATTTCCCAGAGTGTGGCATGTGGACCACGGCTCTCCCTCAGATTTTAAGTAGAAAGAGAGATGATTTTAGACAGGACATGGACAAGGCATTAAACAACATTGAATTATATAATGAGAAAGTTATTCCTCTTTCAATCATCCTTCTATCCTTCTGATTCCTTCGGGGGAAAGTTTCCATTTGTGCTAATATGTTTTAGGATGTCTTCAACTCTTCTTTCTCTCCCCCCGCACCAACATCTCAGACAAACTAAATAAACCTAAGAATCAGAATGTTTAGCAGGCGAAAATATCTACCAAGAATTTAATACACTGTCCTCATTACATCTGTTTGTGACCGTCTCTTATTCACAGCCAGTGACAACATCAGCTTTCCATTTTCCATCCTCGTGGCAGAAGCAGTTGTGCTCGGCAAATAGCCCACAAAACTCTGCTCTCCTTCCCTCTGCAGTCAGGAGGGACCACGTGACTGATGTTCACCTGTGAGATGCGGGGGGAAACATCTGAGGACGTAGCAGACACTATCCTGCACACTCTGCACACGTGAACTCATTTAATCCTCAGAGCAGACCAACGCAGAAACGGTTATGTTATTATCCCCTTAACACTGATGAGAAAACCAAGACTTAGCTGGAGAGGGTGAGTAACTTCCTAGAAGTTACTAAGTCTCTTGGTCACTAAGTGGGGGGCCAGAACTCAAAGTCAAGTGCGTGTGGGCATGGAGCCCGCAGCCACCATGCTTCCTTCCTCCCGGAAAGGACAGGCTGCTAGGGAAGTCAAGGTGTGGGTTGTTATTGACCCCTCGACGTGGTTCTTTGGACTGTCACACAGCCCCAGATTTTTAAACTAAGTCTGGCTTCACAGGGTTAATCTGAATAATCTGAGTCTGGCAGGGGTGGACAGGCAGGCGACAGCCAGCACTGCCAGAGTGCACCACGCTACTTAGCAACGGGAAAACAAGGGGCACTCCAGAAGGAAGGGAAATGAGCCTCAGGGGTGGGTGGAGGAACGACGGCAGGCGGGGAGGGGTTGGATCCTGCCGAATCTGGGAGGTTGTGAGCGGGATGGGCACTGTGGGCTTCGGCCCTTGCAAGCGAGGAGAGGATCTTGTGGGGAGGTCACGCCCACTGCCAAGGGCTTTCCTGTAAAGCAAGAAAGGCTCTGCTAGCCTTGGAGGATGGCAAGGCTAGCAGAGCCATCTGTTTTTTTTTTGTCTTTTTTGTTTTTTGGGTTTTTGTTTTTTGCGGTACGCGGGCCTCTCACTGTTGTGGCCTCTCCCATTGTGGAGCACAGGCTCCGGACGCGCAGGCTCAGCGGCCATGGCTCACGGGCCCAGCCGCTCCACGGCATGTGGGATCTTCCCGGACTGGGGCACGAACCCGTGTCCCCTGCATCGGCAGGCGGACTCTCAACCACTGCGCCACCAGGGAAGCCCGAGCCATCTGTTTTGACACCCAGACCCTATGTCTCTTTGGTGCTCTCTCTCTGGCCTTATGGATGGTATAGGTGATATCGGGATTTGGAACGTTTTAACTTGAATGCTATTCACTTAACTAATCTGAACACTTTCTCCTTATTATTCTCAACAGGTCACTATGCTTCTGAGGTGCCAGGGCCAACAAGGAAGGCAGAAAACGGAAATCCCTGGTCATCTAAGTTCAACTTAACCTCGGCATATAGGTGGCCTGTAGATGGTGAGCAGAGGTGCCAGCCCTCAAAGGGACTAGACTGTGGAAGCATGGCCTGAGGATGGGCCAGAGAGAGAACGCGACTCTCCAAAGCCAAAGTCTACTGAGACCCTTGACAGGAGAAAATTCCAGATTAGTAAGAAAGCCCCAAGGAAGGCCCATCCATCCAGGAAAAATGTATGGGCCGTTTCAAACTTCCAACTAAAATGTGTGAGGAGGTAAAATGGATACCCCTATCCCTTAGTGTGGGTTATTTCTGTTCTGTTATACAATTAGAGAGATACAGAGAAGCTGCACCTCAAATACCTCCATGAAAATTGTATTATATTTCCAAGGAATTATTTTTAATTTTGTAAAGGGTGATAAAGATACTGTGTTTATGTTTTTCTTTTTAAAAAGAGGCATTTTGAAGTAGGATAAGATGATGTGATGTCTGGGATAAGCTTTAAAATAATTCAACAAAGAATAAAAAAGAAAAAGGAAATGTTGCAAATCACTGATAATTGTTTATCTGAGTAATGAATCTCTGAGGCTTGTACTATTCCTACTATTGTACTATCCTGACTACTTTTATGTGTGTTTGAAATTCGTCATGAAAAACAAAACGTATTCATGGAACAGACACCAAAAAAACTTGCCAGTGTGCCCAGGATATATTCCTTTGGTTTGAGTAACTTCAAAACATCTGAAACAAATTTCAACAAAACCTTCATGCCTAAAATCTCTGTGCTTTAACAGTCACTTTGTGAAAACGGATTAATCAGGTGATATTGTTATTAATGTAGGGAATTAGGAGAATGACAAATGAAGAAAAATGTGTTTTTGAACAAAAAAATAGACGCTGGGTACCAGGAAGCTGGTAAAGGAGGGTGTAAAGTGCAGAAACTACATTGTGGGTTTCAGGAAGTTGGCAGAATGTCTTCTCAAAGGAGTTCTCTGATGGAAATAAAGTACCATGGATGGAGGACCAGCCTATCTGGGCACTACTCTGGTCCTTGCCACAAACTTGTTGTCTGTCTTTGGGCATCTCATTTGTGTATTTATTCATCAAACATCTGAAACACCAAGGTGGGGAGAAAGACCCAAATGGCACCATCTAGTCCTGGGTTGCTCAGCATCTCTGGGAGAGGATGCTGACTAACCAAGCCCCATTTAGCGTGGTCCAGTGCTGAGTGTGCACTATGGAAGGCACGATGGGGCTGTTGAGGCCCCAGGGGAATGCAGAAGGATGAAGAAGAGAGTGACATGTGTAAAAAGGGGAGACAGGGTATTGCAGGGGGAAGGAACTGCATGAACAAATTTATGGAAGCGTGATACAGATCTTCACGGATCTCACATGGCTGGAACGCAGGGTGTTTTAGGGAGGTGCCAGGGGACACAGCTAGAGAAGTAGGTGAGGCTCAGATCCATATGACATTCACTCAACACGTAACTCTTGAGTTCTTTCTATGTACCAGGCAGTGTGCCAGGGATGGGATACAGCAGCGAGTAAGTTAGAGAAAAATAACCAACTTGGCAGAAATTACCTTGGTGCAGGTGAAGAAAAAGACCATAAAGGAGGCAAATGAAGATAAGAGTCTATCAACCAACAAGCTGACAAGTGCAGTGTGGTATCGAAACACGCCAGTGCGGGGGCGGTGGGGGAATGAGGGGTGGGGAGACAGATAAGGAGTGTCAAGGGTGTTTGGTTTTAGTTTGAATATTTGAAACGTGTTCTGAAGGAAGAGAGGAATGAGCTTTGCTGGTAGCTGGGGGAAAAACATTCTGGAAAGAGCTTTTAGGACCTCACATACTAAGAGGGAAACCTTTGTCCTCACAGCTACGGAAACAATGGATTTTAATCCAAGGATCCAAACCATCAAATTTCAGGCTGTAAAGGACCATTTTCATAGTTCTATGCAGCAGGTAGGTAGAAGGAGGCTGGGAGACCAATTGGGAAACAATTCCAGAAAAGACACTCTAAGGGTATAAATTAGAAGGAGTTGGGGAAGGGGGCTGCAGTGCAAGAACATACAGAGAAGAACTCCAAGTTGCTAGGATCTGTGTGACACTGGCTGGGGAGGAGGAGGGAGGAGGATGGAGGCTCTGATGAACCCTGTTCTGATTCTCACCGAGGGGAGGGCTATGGGGCATGTTTGAGTTGGCCACCTACTAACCTTGCCCGATCCTTGGTCACATGTCTTACCACCAGGGACACAACTCTCACCAGGACAACAAGGGCCAGTCCACACCCAGGGCTGCCAGCAGCCACCCTAGCACACGAAGGGTTACTCTTCCTGCTTGCGGTCAGCTCTCTCCACGTCACACAGCATGGCCTCACTCCCTGGGGAAGGATGCACCCACACCACCAGCTGGAAATCTTGCTTATTTTGAAAGGAACACCCTATCCTAAAAGGCACATTGCAATGAAAATTTCCAAGTAGAGGAGAATGCCACTGTGTCTCTTAACTACCAGAGCCACGTTTTGTTTGCTGGGGCAGGTTGCTGTACGGCCATTTGTATCCGTTCTGCTCCATTAGGCTAACTTGTTTTCAGATATAAATTAAAGCTGATGTTCCGAACCCACTGTACTGCCTCTTCACACAAACACCCCGTTCCGTGGTGAATGAGTTAGCAGGTTTGGTAGATGCAGAAGGTATTCCTTTGATTTAATATTCAAGCTAAACAAGAAACACCAGCCACTGGAGCACAGAAATAATTATGCAGTATAATAGCGAGTGGTCCACGCAAAAGCCACATGCCTGGGGCAGGTCAAAGGTCTAACTGCTTCCTGATGTGGCATTTGCTATTACACTTTCTGCATCAAAAAGCACTTGGCCACTGAGAAGATGCAGCAGGAATCCTCCTGCCCCTGGGCCATATGCAGGAATGCTCAAAGCGTAGGAATCACCCTGAGAGGCCTGTAGCCATCTGGGCAGGCAGGGCTGGTTAATATAAGCCCCCTCCATGGCTGTAATCGCCTAGGATGGCAGAAAGTTCTCTGTCCCCGACATCTTTCCACACATCTGCTTGGTTACCATCACCACCACCAATGGTGACTTCATTAAGTTAAGGCAATGGCTCTTGACTAGGGTCAACAGGACTGGCTACATATTTTGTTGGACCCAGTGCAAAGTGAAAATATGGGGCCCTTTGTCCAAAAGGTAGGGAAAAAGTGCAGTTGAACTAAAATATAATTTTTTTTCCTTCTTCTCTAGTCTCTCCCTCAACTTATGGTATTTTTTTTTTTCTTTTTTTCTTTTTTTTTTTTTTTTTGCGGTACGTGGGCCTCTCACTGCTGTGGCCTCTCTCGTTGCGAAGCACAGGCTCCGGACGTGCAGGCCCAGCGGCCATGGCTCACGGGCCCAGCCGCTCCGCGGCACGTGGGATCCTCCCGGACCGGGGCACGAACCCGTGTCCCCTGCATCGGCAGGCGGACTCTCAACCATTGCTCCACCAGGGAAGCCCAACTTATGGTATTTTTAACTTGCTATTCAATGTCATGCTAAGTAAAGAAAACTTTAAAATTTAAAGTGTAAATGTGAATTTCACTGTTCATCTTTACACAGTGCAATGCTAGTTTTAAAGGCAAATAGAAGTGCATTTAACTCATACATGAAACCATCAAAATTACACAGCTTCCGTTTCATAGCTCATGCATGCATACGTATTTCATTCTTACCAGAATGGTGGAAATGTTGCACAAAATGAACTCAAATCGCTTCTTGATCACAGGCCTTCTACCAACGCTCTCTGCCTTTTGCTTACAGGCTGTCCTGTCTTTCCCTTTCCTTCTCTGTTATTGTGTCCAGGGTAAGTGGCAGCCTCATAATAACTGATCAGTGTTACTTTCTTAGTTTTGACAGATGTATCATGGTTGTGTAAGATCATAACATCAGAGGGAAATCAGTTAGAGAACGTATATGGGACCTCTCTCTATTACCTTTGCAACTTATATGTAAATCTAAAATTATTCCAAGATAAAAAGCTTATTAGGGCTTCCCTGGTGGCGCAGTGGTTGAGAGTCTGCCTGCCAATGCAGGGGATGCGGGTTCATGCCCCGGTCCGGGAGGATCCCACATGCCGCGGAGCGGCTGGGCCTGTGAGCCATGGCTGCTGAGCCTGCGCGTCTGGAGCCTGCGCTCCGCAACGGGAGAGGCCACAACAGTGAGAGGCCCGCTTACCGCAAAAAAAAAAAAAAAAAAAAAAAAGCTTATTAAAAAGAGAAGAGACTTTTGTAGCACACACCTTGTCAAGAATCACCGGGTTAAAAAAGGGAAAAAAAAAGCATTTAAGGCATGACAGCAGCATTTATCTAACTTGCCTGATAAGCTTCACCTGGGATGAATTCCTATACCCATTTCTAGAAGATTCTGATTTATTCGATCTGTAGCGGGTCCCAGGATCAGATTTTTTTTTTATTGGAGTATAGTTGATTTACAATGTTGTTACTTTCTGCTGTACAGGAAGGTGAATCAGTTACACATACATGTATATCAGGATGGGATTTTCAACAAGCCCTCACGCTGAGAAGTCTTAGCAGACAAATTTGGGAAATGTCGCAAGAGAGTGCAGTGGAACTAGTATAGTTTTAAGAGTCAGGCAAACTTGGGGCCACACTCCAGCTTTTCTTACCAGATTTTTTTACTTACCAGCTATGTGACCTTTTAAGCACTGACTTATTAACTTCTTAGAAAATCAGTAGTAATAGGGCCTTACTGTAGTAACATTTAAATGAAGTACCTACAAAAATACTTAGCACAGGGCTTGACACGCCATGTGTTATAACTGGCACAAACACCTTGTATTCGGATTTCTCCTTCTAAGGAGAACGTGAGATTAATGAACTGTGACCATAGTTCTTTAAACAAGTTACACCAAGACCCATGCCTTTTCTCCAGAAGATAACTAACACCAAGAAAACAGGGGGTATGATCTCTTCCTCAAGTGTCCCTTTATTTAGAGATTGTGCTGGCTCGTTCAGTTTGTGGTAGACAATAGAGAGACAGTTGCTTTTCATCGTGCCAAATGACAAGAGAGTCAGACTGGACATTTCCACAGGCTTTTGCCCTGAGGGAAGGTCGCTTGCACAAGCACAGCTGTGGCAGGAGCAGAACCCTCTGTGTGTCCTCCTTCCCCACTGGCCACCCCAGTGCAGGCCCCAGAACAGCTGGGGCACTGGAGGAAATCCCTCCTTTGACAGAGGCCAAGAAGCAGTGTGGGTAAAATATGAACACTGCTTAGTGCTATATTTCATACGAAATAAAAAGACAGTAAAGTCCTTTGGCTGCTTTTTGTCTCCGGATGTCCTGAAACTTCTGGTCTCTTTGTGATGGAAAGAATCGCCCCCTGGGACTTACCTGGTGGGGCAGTGGTTGACAGTCTGCCTGCCGATGCAGGGGACACGGGTTCGTGCCCCGGTCCGGGAAGATCCCACATGCTGCAGAGCGGCTGGGCCCGTGAGCCATGGCTGCTGAGCCTGCGCGTCCGGAGCCTGTGCTCCGCAAGGGGAGAGGCCACAACAGTGAGAGGCCCGCGTACCGCAAAAAAAAAAAAAAAAAAGAATCGCCCCCTAATTGAGACAAGCCCTAAGAGAGTGTGCCACAAAATGCTGGTTCTCTCACCCCTGATAAAATAATACATTAAATTTTTATCATGTCTGCACATCTTAGAAAAAAATCTTTCATGGTGCTGAGAAGAGGGAAATGTCACAGGCATTGGCCAAGAAGCAAATGAGATGAAGCGGTAATGAAGATTTGAAGCTTAAGAGGTAACATCCATAAACAACAAGGTCCTACTATATAGCACAGGGACTATATTCAATATCCTGAGATAAACCACAATGTAAAGGAATATTAAATATATATATATATATCTGAATCACTTTGCTGTACAGCAGAAATTAATACAACATTGTAAATCAACTAGACTTCAATAAAAAAGTTTTTAAAATAAAAAGTGTTTTTTAAAAAAGAGGCAGCACCTGGCACAAGGTCTTATAGAGAGGACACGTGCAAGATCTGGGGGGAGACCAAAAGGGAAATGGAGCGTCATCCTTTAGAGAAGGTTTCCCCTTCTACAGTAAGACCGCCCTCAGTGCCAGGGCTATTCTAACCATCCTTTTGACACATACGTGATGGGGCCTACCTACCATATTACAAGTCTCATGATAGATAGCCATTCATGACACTGTTCTCAGATGCCATCCAAGCCCAAGGAAATGTTAGATGGTAATGTTGTAGTTACACACACACACACACACACACACACACACACACACACACACTAACCTATTGAGAGCAGCCAAAGCAAAAAGGGAGACTTTACTGGGAGACGCTAAGGGTTCCCAATGAAGGGCAATCAGGCTTCACAAGGGTCTGAAAACAGGAAGTGGATAGTCACTCCGAATCAAGGAAGTGACTTGCCTGGCTCTCCAGGGATGGGCATTCTCTGGTATCTGCTTCCCTCACCGTCTCTGATTCACGGCAAAATTCCTCCACCCCCTCACTTTCTACCTCTCTGGACACATGGCTGAAAATGGTGGCCCCGAACTCCAGAGCTCTGCCTTCTCCAATCTCCAGCTCAACCAAACAACCAGCCCACTTTCCAGTTCCTGGAGTAAGAGTCTACTGTGCCCAGCTTGGGGCATGAGTTGACCAGCCTTGTGGGGTCTCATAAATTAAGCATGATCCACACTCACAGTCCTTCATGTGGTATGGGAGGTCAGGACCAACTCTCCAAGAAAGCGGCTTGGTCTCAGCAGATACCTCAAAAGACATTTACTGCAGGTGAAAATGCTGTGCTGCTAAATCAGAAATTTTTTCTAGCACCTTTGCCCTCTTTTTCATATCTCCTCTGTTCATCAGTTCTGTGTTGCACACTAGGATGTTGGGATCTGGATGAGAAAGGAAATAAAGTGAAGGAAGATAGCAATGACAAACCATTTTCACTTTAAGATTATCTGCGAAACAGAGATATCCAGACTGCCTGCAATGTTTTTTTCTCACTTCACGCGCTTGAAATTCATATTGGAGCAGAAACATCAGTCAATTCTGCAAGTTCCACTTATGGCATGGAGGAGGGTAAAGGTGCCTTTTCCCCAGGAGTGGCCTTCCAGGCCACAACTCACAGGCGGAAGGCACTAACACGGGAGGCTATAAACTGCTCACAAAGGAAGAAAGACAGAGTGGAAAGGATAGGAGTGAAAAAGGATCTGAGGGCAGGAAAGCTGGTTCAAATTAATGAGACAATGCGAGCCTTGACATTCTTGATGGATGTCAGTGGTTAAGTGCTAGCCGGACCTTCTGAGGTTACAACCTCCATTCAAACCCCAGCCCAGGATGGCAACCTGAAACCCAAGGCCATGGGCAGCGAGCATCTGTGAGCCCGGCATGGATTAGTGCCGTGGCCTTGGGAGGCCCCTCCAGGCGGCTGCTTCCTCCCTGTGTACCAATTACCCCGCAAGCCAGGTGTGCTCTGGGGGGCGACAATAATACCAAGTAATTAAGACAAAATGTTCTTGGCTGTGTCTCAGGCATATTCCTTGTGACAAGAACAAAGGGTTAGTTGATGAACTAATTTTTGGTGGGGGAAGCAGCAGCATCTATTATTAAATGAATGCTTAGGATTTTTGTTTGTTTGTTTTTCAATAGCCCCATTATAATTTCAGTTCAGATACTGCAAAGCTCATGTTTCCTAATTTATTATCGCTTGCTACAGTCCTCTGGGATCCAGTAATTGAATTTTACTGGCGTCATTACCATATCCACAAACAAGCGAGTCTTCCTGAACTAAATCAGTCAAAGCCTGTTGGCTGGCCCACAGGAGATGTGTCCAGAGTGGGAGCTGATCTCAGCATAGAAAGGCGTGTATGTTTCTCTGGCCAGGGAGACTGGTTACTGCTGGGTGCCAGGGAGGCTGCATGTGGTCAGCTCTGAACATCTGCGGGAGAAGTAGGAGCAGAAGAAAAGAAAAATAGGAAAGGCTCCAAAGACCAGACCCCACAAATAACCAGGTTATTATACCACTGCAGTCCAAAATAGATGAGCTTCTGAGAGGCGGGATCTACATACTTGGTTGAGAACCAGGAAATTCCACAAGGAGATGTTGAAATTCCATCTTAAAAAAAAAAAAAAGCAGATCGACAGCCTACATCCTCTCCTTTTTACATCCAAAACAGGAAAATAAAAATCATAACTTTAGATGCATTTTAGGGCTACATGGACACATGGTGACCATCTAAATAAATCCAGTCTCCTCATTTTACACAGGATGCTCAAAGGAAAAAAAAAAAAAAGAATTCTTATCTCAATGTGATATTTAAGATTTGTTTTTAGGGGCTTCCCTGGTGGCAGAGTGGTTGAGAGTCCACCTGCCGATGCAGGGGACACGGGTTCGTGCCCCGGTCCGGGAAGATCCCACATGCCACGGAGCGGCTGGGCCCGTGAGCCATGGCTGCTGAGCCTGCGCGTCCGGAGCCTGTGCTCTGCAACCAGAGAGGCCACAACAGTGAGAGGCCCGCGTACCGCAAAAAAAAAAAAAAAAAAAAGATTTGTTTTTAAAAAACCCACGTCTTTCAAAGATTTACCTTCAAAAACTTAGGGCAGGACTTCCCTGGCAGCGCAGTGGTTAAGAACCCACCTGCGAATGCAGGGTACATGGGTTTGAACCCTGGTCCAGGAAGATCCCACATGCCATGGAGCAACTAAGCCCATGTGCCACAGCTACTGAGCCCATGTGCCACAACTACTGAAGCCTGGGCGCCCTAGAGCCTTAGAGCCTGTGCTCTGCAGCAAGAGAAGCCACCGCAATGAGAAGCCGGTGCACCACAACTAGAAAAAGCCCGCGTGCAGCAACGAACACCAACGCAGCCCAAAATAAATAAATAAATTTATAAAAAACAAAAAACAAAAAGTTAGGGCAGCAGGGAGGCGGAGTGCAATGAATACAGACAGAAATCAACTGCTACTTGATGCCTATAAGCCCCTAGGCAAGTCGCTGAACTCTAAGGCTTGACTGCTTCATCTGGAAAATGGGAATAATCATATTATTGGCTTCTCTGAGGACTGACATAATGCATACAAGATATCTCACAAAGCATCCGGCGCTCAGTCTTAGTGAAATGTCATTCTACCTTGGCATTTGTTAAGGAAACAGATCACTTATCTTGAAAACACTGTACTACTAGGAAAATAAGTGGCTGAAAGGATAGGACTGTTTTGATGGACCCGCTCCTTCTCAAATAGTTTCCACTACATTTGAGAACCCAGGAAAGGAGAAAGGACTCTCAGGTGAGCACCACCAAATTTATGAAGGCAGCAGGCAAAGACTTTGGATAATTTTGTCTGGGTGGCTGAAATACACACCACTGGGAGTTTGCAAAAGCTATGGGGACTTAGGTGCTCTGACCCACAGATCATATTTCAACTCAGATACCGCCTGTGTCTTCAAAAACATGACTATCGGGCTTCCCTGGTGGCGCAGTGGTTCAGAGTCCACCTGCCGATGCAGGGGTCACGGGTTCGTGCCCCGGTCTGGGAAGATCCCATATGCCGCGGAGCGGCTAGGCCCGTGAGCCATGGCCACTGAGCCTGCGCGTCCGGAGCCTGTGCTCCGCAACGGGAGAGGCCACAACAGTGAGAGGCCTGCGTACCGCAAAAAAAAAAAAAAAAAAAAAAAGACTATCCCGATGCACAATTAGGGAATCCTACTACTTCTCCCCACAGGCTTCAGTCTCCCAGGTCCTGATTCTTTGTCAGAAGAAAAAAAGCAACTGCTCCACCATTTCCTCCCCTGTTTCCATGTCCCTTCCCTATATCATTTAAGTAATAATCAAGAAAAATACTCCCAACTAAATCAACCATCAACACGTTGAATTCTGTTAGGGGCTGAGCTGTGTCTCCCCCTTGACCCCAGAATTCACATGTTGAACTCCTAACCCCCAGTACCTTAGAATGAGATGTCATCTGGAAATTGGGTCATCGCAGTTGTAATTACTGTTAAGATGAGGTCATATGGAAGTAGGGTAGGCTTTTACTTCAATATGACTGGTGTCCTCATAAAAGGGGGAAATTTAGACACAGGCAGAATGTCACACGAAGATTAAGGCAGAGATCAGGCTGATGCATATACAAGCTAAGGAAAACCCAAGATTGCCCCAAAACCATGAGCAGCTAGGAGATGGATGTGGAGCTGATTTTCCCCACAGCCCTCAGAAGGAATCAACCCTGCTGACACTCTGATCTTGGACTTATAGTCTCCAGAACTACGAGAAAAGACATCTCTGTTGTTTAAGCCAGCCAGACCATGGTACTTTGTTACAGCAGCCCTAGCAAACCAAAACACATGGCAACCCCTTTGTTCCGGAAATAAAGCCTCTTTTACCTCCTTAACCTTGTTCCAGGACCACTGTGACCTGAGCGCCTAGCGCCCTGCTACCCACACCCCCTTCTCCACAACAGCTTCATGGAACAGGCTTGGTGGTGTCTGTGAACTCAGCTCCCAAAGTTTGCCTCTAAACTCCAGGCCAGGAAGCAGTTAGCACCGTGCTGGTGTGGGGGTTGGGGGGCGACAGCACCAGCGTCATCCAAGGTCACAGCCCTCACCCCTGGCCTCCCCTCAGCAGATGGCTATCATGGCCTGAGAGATGATAACACAGATCGTCCATGTTTTGCAGCCTTATTCAGCTCCCTTATAAGGGAAAACGATGCCCCTAGAACTCTTGCAAACTGGAGTAGCTATTATAAATCTGAGCTTGCAGATGAGAGACTGATGTCATCCTCTCTTTTCAGTAAAAATAGAAAAAAGTTAAAAGAGGGAAGAAAATGTAAGAAACCATCTCTAGCTCCCCACCCTCTCTCTCTTATCAACACACACACAGACACACACACCACCTATACACACAAATTCTTTTCCACTAGCTTGTGTCTCCTTTTATGGATGTGTATTCACAAGAATACAGATACTGGTTTCTGTCTCCTGGGGTAATGATGATAAATATGCCAAGATCAGCAGCTTCATCAGCCATGGAAGCTGCTCACTCTGGCAACTGCAGATAATCATTTACCTGGTGAGACTGGTTGCCTATACGTCAATTCATGCTTCACCATATCGCTGAAATGTCCCTTATCTCACAAAAACACTTGTCTTGTTGTGTCTTTCTGGTGCACAAAGAAATTCATACATGATTGTTTTGCTTTGGATTTTTTAAAAAGTCTTAGTCATGATTTTGTGGGGGAAGAAGTTACTAAAAAACGAGGACTAGGTGGAAAAGAACATCAGTGTGTTGACAAAAATATTCTGTTCCACATCCTAGAAAGCAAAAACTCAGGCTTCAGTAGATCCAAAAGATCTTCGATGGAAAATTCCTCCTAGCCTAACTCTCTTCTAATAGGACTAATGCTTAAAATTAAAAAAAAAAAAATCCACCAGCTTTTATTGAGAAACTACTATGTGAAATGCACCATGTTAGATGATAGGAATACCAACATAAATAAGACAATTCCAGATTTATTCTAGGCAACATGAAATCTGTACATAGTACACAAAGGGAAGAAATGTATGTTAAATTTCCCAAATGTTCACTTTTTGAGAACTATGTTCCTACATTAAAGGTAGAAAAAGCAGAATCATATGGTACCCCGAGTCAAATATACCATCTTACAGCACCCATCAGTTTTCAACCACTGCTATATAAATGGACATTTGGATGGAATTACAGCTATTAAATGACTTGCCCTGATACACGAGTGTATACGACTTACGTGAACAGTCTGGCATGTGTGTCTCAGTGGGAAAGGTCGAATAGCTGCCTTGCAGCACTCATTAATAAGCAGGTAGCCAGGAACTCTACTTTAAGCTCTCCAGGCTCTGTGGAGACACAAAGAGAAATGCAAGATGGGACTTTTGTCCTAAGGGGGCTCACAAACCAGTGGAAAGAACAAACCTCACAGCATAAGACAGTGACCCACCCATGTCAAGACAGAAGGAAGCGTTTGTGGCTGTGAGATGGACTACATGTCTCTCATTAAATATTGACAGATGAATAATGTAACTCTGGGTATTGTCCTTGACGTATAGTACAGATTAAGAAAAATAGGCACAAATAAAGGCCAAACTACTTACAGATGATTTCTAAAGTGTTGTATTAGGGAAAAAAAGAAATGTTTGCAGTGAACCTTAAGAACAATCCCCTGATGTTGTATCAGTTGACCTGTGTGCATGCAAGGCCCCAGAGTGTCAGGATTGACAGCTAGGACTCGAGCCAGCCTGGCTTCCAATCAAGACTCAAACACCTCCCCACTCAGGGATCTTGGTCTGAATATATAACGTCTCTGTGCCTCCATCTCTTCACCTCTAATGAGAGGACAGTAATGGTACCTACCTCAGAGAGTTAATGTGAGGACTGAATGAAACAGTGTAGGGAAAGCTCTTAAAATAGTGCCTGAAACAAAACTAAATGCCCTCTGTCCCCGAATAGTCAATACTTGAGTCTTACATACTCACTTTATGCAACACTCACTTTAAGTCTTTACATACAGGAAATAATACAGATATAAAGCCATATAGCACAGGGAGATCAGCTTGGTGCTTTGTGACCACCTAGAGGGGTGGGATAGGGAGGGTGGGAGGGAGACGCAAGAGGGAGGAGATATGGGGATATATGTATATGTATAGCTGATTCACTTTGTTATAAAGCAGAAACTAACACCATTGTAAAGCAATTATACTCCAATAAAGATGTCAAAAAAAAAAAAAAAGATTCAGACAGGAGAGTCTGTAAGGCAAAAAAAGGAGAGTGCATTGCATCTTAAACCAGACAGTTGTTGGATACTGGAGTTAGCTCTTAGAAAAGAGCTCAGTGAAAATAACTGAAGACGGAAGACTAAGTGCCTTTTGGATCTTGCCTAGTTGCTGTTACTGTGTAGCACTTTGGAAGAAAAATATTGTGAAAATTTACTAAATAGATAAAGCTTTGGCAATGCAAAAAAAAAAAAAACAAAGATAAAAATCTCAAAGAGAGCATCTCCCTTCTGTAAAATATTCCACGTTGCCAGTTAATAATAGGCAATATTAAAACTAAGTATTTTTATTTTCTCTGTGACAATGAGCTATTTTTTGTCTATCTAAAATTTTGAGATCTGGTGATTATTACACAGTATCAGGTTTGCACAATCCTTGCCAGGAGTGGGGCATCTGTGGATTATTCCACTAAACAAGAATCCTACTGTATATAATTCTTTGTGTTCCTCCTCCACCGGTTTGGTTTCAGGTTAAGTATTTGTTTAGAGTTCAATGTGAACAATAGAAAGGCATTGGCTTTTACAAGACAGGGCTTCCTTCTAAGCAAATGAAGTATATAGTAAAATGTCTAATTGAGAATTCATGATACCATGATTGATGATGTTCTCAAGTTGACACTGAAAACCCCAAACATAGGGCTTTAAAAAGTACACAGCTCTTCACTCTCCCTCACTTGAACTCTTTCAGATGCTACCTGCATATAATCCAATTCATAGAGATGTTCATTACAAATGAAATCTCACATTAATCTTATTTGGAAAGGAGTCTCCATGCTTTATATAATGTTGGGGGGTTAAGAGTTAAGTAAAAATAAAACATATTCCTGGGTGCTAATTTGCATTATATTAACATAAATTATTACACAAACTTAAGAACATCCAGGTGTATAAAATCTCCAAAAACACAGTCTGTCAAATCAAGGAAATTTCTTATTTACTACACATAATAAATGCTTCTGAAAATAAACAATTTAAAAAATCAAGGTTAAACATGCTGTTTGACAAATAAATCTGCATATGACTGAATAAATTTGAAGTCTGTAGTACACTAATAGCAACAAGAAAATCCAAACTCAGCTCAAGTACTGACTTAGTTGATTCAATTCCTCACTGGTATAGCCTAACAGAAGAAGAGTTGTATCCACTTCTGGGCATAAATACTATTTGTCTTGGTCTTGCGTATTCTTCTGACACGATGTCTAGCATTCATTTATAAGACTTATACAGCTCAGAAGAAAAAAGCATGATAAAACAGCCTATTGTTTAAATATAAAGCAATCAATAAAACTAGACTCAGATGCCTAGATGTTGAAACTATTAGACAGACAACTAAGAATTAACATATTAAAAAATCTAGTGGAAAGTTACACAACATGCATGAACAGATACGGAATTTCAACAGAGAGGAACATTTTTAAAAAGAAACCAGGGCTTCCCTGGTGGCGCAGTGGTTAAGAATCTGCCTGCCAATACAGGAGACATGGGTTCGAGCCCTGGTCCGGGAAGATCCCACATGCCATGGAGCAACTAAGCCCATGTGCCACAACTACTGAAGCCCGCATGCCCTAGAGCCCGCGCCCTGCAACAAGAGAAGCCACCGCAATGAGAAGTCTGCACACCACAGTGAAGAGTAGCCCCACTCGCCGCAACCAGAGAAAGCCCTTGTGCAGCAATGAAGACCCAGTGCAGACAAAAATACATACATACATACATACATTAATTAATTAATTTAAAAAAGCATTTATTAAAAAGAAACCAAAAAAAAAATGCTAGGAAAAAAAAAGGTACCAGGGATGAGTAATTCCTTGAAGGGCTAATTAGCAGACTAGAACCAGTTGGAAAAAGATTAGTAAACTTAAGGATAGGCCAATAGAGATTATCTAAACTGAATTACAAAGATTTTAAACATGTAAAAGAAAAAGGAGTACAGAATATCCAAGAGGTACATAGGATAATAACAAGTGGTCTAACATACACGTAATTAGATTTCCAGGTAAAAGAGAGAAGGAAACCAGAGCAGAAGAAATATTTGAAAAACTATTTCAGATGGCTAAGAATTTCCTAAAACTACTGAAAGACAACCACAGATGCAAGAAGCTCAAAGAGACCTAAGCAGTTTGAACAATGTTTAAAACACATGGACACATCACAAGCACACTGCTGAAAGACAACTTAAAGAGAAAAGTCTTGAATGCAGCTAGAACAAAGACAGACATTATATAGAGAAACCAATGTAATTAGAGCAGACCCCTTGCCAAAAGCTAAGCAAGCTAGAAGACAATAGAGAAACATTTCTAAAGCATTGAAAGAAAAAAAAGTCAATGAAGAAATCTCTACACCCTCAAAGAAATATCTCAGAAAATAAAGACATTTTCTGAAAACAAAAGACAAGATAATTCATTGCCAACAGAACTACAAGAAATGTTAAAGGAAGCTCTTCAGGTAGAAGGAAACTGGGACTTACTCTCATAATTATAGAGCACCAGAAATGATTTTTTTAATGAGAATATATGTATGTATTATAACATATATAATGTTATGTATAAGTACATATATTATTTTATATAAACATATATATAATTTCCCCCAAAGAAAACTGAACTGGCTATATTTTTAGCAAGGATAAAGAGAGACATTACATAATGCAAAGGGTTTGTTAGATAATAAGATAAAACAATCCAAAATAGAGCTTCAAAATACACAAAAACAATTGAGATAACTGAAAGGAGAAACAGACAAATCCACATTATATTGGAGACTTCAACATTTCTTTCTCAGTAATAGAGCAGATAGACAAAAGAATAAGCAATGAAATAGAAGAGCTGAACAATACTATCAACCAGCCGTATTTACTTTACATTTATTAGATACTTTACATAAAATAGCAGAATATATATTCTTTTCATGTGCACATGGAACGTTTATCAATATAGAAAATATTCTGGGCCATAAAACAAATTTCGACAAGTGTAAAAGAATTGAAATCTCTGACCACAAAGGGATCAAACTAGAAATCAACAACAGAATACCTGGAAAATCTCCAAATATTTGGAAATTAAACAACACACTTCTCAGGAGAAACCATAATGAAAATCAGAAAATATTTTCAGTTGAATCAATATTGAAATACAACATAACAAAATTTGTGGGGAAACTGATAGCCTTTATAGTACTAAATGACTATATTAGTAGAACAAAAAAGGTCACAATGATCTAACGTTTTTACATTAACAAACTAGAAAAAGAAGAGATCCAAAACAAGGAGAAAGTTGAGAATGATGATGAAGATAAGAGCATAAATCAATAAAACTGAAAAACAATAGTCAATGACATCAATAAAGTCAATGACATCAAAAGCTGACTCTTTGTAAAGATCAATAAAATTGACAAACCTTTAGCCAAACCGAAAAGAAGAGAGAAGACACAAATTTCCAACATCCAAAATGGAATAGGGGACATCACTATAGATTCTACTGATATTAAACAAATAATAAGAGAATAGTCTAAACAGCTTTATGCCAATAAATTTGATAATTTTGATGAGATGGGCAAATTCCTTGAAAGACAAATTACCAAAGCTTATTCAATAATATTAGATAATCTGAAGAGTCCTATATCTATTTAAGGAATTTAATTCGTAGTTAAAAACCTTCCCACAGGGCTTCCCTGGTGGTGCAGTGGTTGAGAGTACGCCTGCCGATGCAGGGGACACGGGTTCGTGCCCTGGTCCGGGAAGATCCCACATGCCGCGGAGCGGCTGGGCCCGTGAGCCATGGCTGCTGAGCCTGCGCGTCTGGAGCCTGTACTCAGCAACGGGAGAGGCCACAACAGTGAGAAGCCCGCGTACCGCAAAAAACAAAAACAAAAACAAAAAAACCTTCCCACAAAGAAAACTTCAGGCAAAGAGTGAACCACCAACATTTAAAGAAGAAATAATGCATATTCTACACAAGCTTTTCCAGAAAATATAAATGGAAGAAACAGTGCTCACTTTATGGAGCTAGCATTGCTCTGGCACCAAAACCAGACATAGACATTACAAGAAAAGAAAACTAGAGACAAATACTCATTATGTACTTAAATGAAAAAATTCTTCACAAAATATGGAGAAGTTGAAACTAGCAATACATAAAAATGATAACATATCATGACTAAGTGGGATTCATCCTAGAAATCTGTGATTGGTTCAACACTCAAATATCAATCAATGTTAATTCACCATATCCACAAACTAAAAAGGAAAATAATATGATCATTTCAATAATGGAGAAAAAGCAACTGACAAAACTCAACATACTTTCATGATAAAAACTCTCAGCAGGGCTTCCCTGGTGGCGCAGTGGTTGAGAGTCCGCCTGCCGATTCAGGGGACACGGGTTCGTGCCCCGGTCTGGGAGGATCCCACGTGCCGCGGAGCGGCTGGGCCCGTGAGCCATGGCTGCTGAGCCTGTGTGTCCGGAGCCTGTGCTCCGCAACGGGAGAGGCCACAGCAGTGAGAGGCCCGCGAAGCCCCCCCAACCAAAACCCCAAAAAAAAACCTCTCAGCAGGGCTTCCCTGGTTGCGCAGTGGTTGAGAGTCCGCCTGCCGATGCTGGGGACATGGGCTTGTGCCCCGGTCCGCGGAGCGGCTGGGCCCGTGAGCCTGCGCGTCCGGAGCCTGTGCTCCGCAACGGGAGAGGCCACAGCGGTGAGAGGCCCGCGAACCCAAAAAAAAAAAAAAAAAAAACCTCTCAGCAGGGCTTCCCTGGTGGCGCAGTGGTTGAGAGTCCGCCTGCCGATGCTGGGGACACGGGCTTGTGCCCCGGTCCGCGAGGATCCCACGTGCCGCAGAGCGGCTGGGCCCGTGAGCCATGGCTGCTGAGCCTGCGCATCCGGATCCTGCGTCGCAACGGGAGGGGCCAGGCCCGCGTATCGCAAAAAAAAAAAAAAAAAAAACAACTCTCAGGAAACTAACTTTCTCATTCTGATAAAGGGAATGTTAATATATAAAATCTTGAGCTGACATCATACTTAATCTCAATGATTGACTGTTTTCTCCCTAAGATTAGCAATGAGTCAAGAAAACCTTATCTCCCCACCTCTATTTAACATTGGGTTGCTGTTTCTTTCTTTTTTTTTGCGGTACGCGGGCCTCTCACTGATGTGGTCTCTTCCGTTGCTGAGCACAGGCTCTAGACGCGCAAGCTCAGCGGCCATGACTCTTGAGCCCAGCCGCTCCACGGCATGTGGGATCTTTCCGGATAGGGGCACGAACCCGTGTCCCCTGCACCGGCAGGCGGACTCCCAACCACTGCGCCACCAGGGAAGTCCCTAGGTTGCTGTTTCTAACCAGCACAATAAGGCAAGAGAAAGTTATAAAAGGCAAAAGTAAAACTATCCTTTATCACAGATAATATGACGACATACATAAAATATCCAAAAGAACCTACTAAAAAGCTATTAGAACTAAGTAAGTTTAGCAAGTTCACAAGATACGTGGTCAATGTTTAAAAACCAAATTTTTTTTTTAATTTTTTTTTTTTTGCGGTACACAGGCCTCTCACTGCTGTGGCCTCACCCGTTGTGGAGCACAGGCTCCGTATATGCAGGCCCAGTGGCTATGGCTCACGGGCCCAGCGGCTCCGTGGCACGTGGGATCCTCCCGGACTGGGGCACGAACCCGTGTCCCCTGCATCGGCAGGCGGACTCTCAACCACTGCACCACCAGGGAAGCCCTAAAAACCAATTTTATTTCTATATGCTAGAAATGGACACCTGGGAATTGAAGTTTTTAAAAAGTACCATTTACAAACGTATCAAAAATGTGAAATACTTAGAGACAGAGCTGACAATATAGGTGCAAGGCTTGCAGGCTGAAATTATAAAACATTTGTTAGAGAAATTTAAAAGAACGAAATGAATTGAGAGATATACTGTATTCACAGATCGAGTCAGTATTAAGATGTCAATTATCACCAGCTGATCTATAAATTTAAGGCAATCCAAATCAAAATCCTACCAGGCTTTTTAACTTTTATTGGTTGCAATAACAAGCTGATTCTAAAATTTTTATGGAAAATTAAAAAAGCTAAACAGCCAAAATCAGCTTTGATAAAGGAGAAAATTTGGATGATTCACACAACTTGATTTCGAGAAAATTTGGTATTGGCACAAAAACAGACATAGAGATCAATGGATCAGAATAGAGTTTCAAGAAACAGACCCACACATGGGGTCAATAGATTGTTTTCAACAAAGTTGCAGAGATTTTTCAATAGAGAAAGTATTGTTTCTTCAACAAAAGTTGCTGGACCAGTAGATATACCTATGCAAAAAAAAAAAAGTTAACTTTGCTAGATTCATACCTCACACCATATAAAAATCAATTTGAAATGGATTATAGTCCTAAATGTAAAGAAAAACACCACTAGGAAAATGAAAAGGTAAACCACAGACTGGGAGAAAATATTTGCATAACATATATTTGACAAGGGACTTGTATCCAACACACATAAAATATTCTTATAACCTCATAAGAATACAAAGAACCCAATAAAAAACAAAAGATTTGAACAAACACTTCACCAAAGATACACAAATGGCAAATACTTACATGAAAAGATTCTCAATATCATCAGTCATTAGGGAAATACAAATTAAACCAAATAAAATAATACTACACACCTAATAGAATGGCTTTATTGAAACAGGGAAAAACCAAGTGCTGGCAAGTGTGTAAAACAATGTGAAATTTCATATACTGCTGGTGGGAATGCAAAATGGTAGGGCAACTTTGGAAAACAGTTTGGCAGTTTTTAATAAAGTTAAACACACACTTACCAAACATCCTAGCAATCCCACTCCTAGGAATCTACTAAAGAGAAATGAAACACATTTCCATACAAAGACTTGTATGCAAACGTTTTAGCTGCTTTGTTCATAACAGCACCAAATGAAAACAACTCAAATATCCATTAATTGGCAAATAGATAAACAAAGTGTGGTACATCCACACAATGGAATACTACTCAGCAGCGGAAAGGAATGAACTTGATTCACACAATAAAATGGATGCATCTTAAAGCATTATGATGAAGGGAAAAGGCAGACACAAAATGCAACATACCGCATGGTTGCATATATATGCAATTATAGAACAGGCAAAACTATAGGGACAGAAATCAAATCTGTAATTGCCCATGGCTGGAGTCAGGGGGAAGGGGATTGACTACAAAGGAACTTTTTGTGTTGATGGAAATGCTTTATATCTTGATTGGGGTGGTAGCTATATGACTGTATGCATTTGTGAAAACTAATGGAACTGTACACTCAAAAAGGGTAAATTGAACTCTACGTAAATTACACCTCAATAAACCTTACTTTAAAAAAAGAAAACAAAATTGAAAAATGGAAAGAGAGGGAAAGAAAGAAAAAAAGAGAGAATAACATGACAACTAAGTTCAATGCATGATTCTACATTGATCCAAGGGGATAATAGCTAAGAAGGGCATTATTATGACAATTGACACATTTTGAATATGGAATGTAGATTTTACAATAGCATTTTATTAGTGTTAAATTTTCTGATCTTGATAATTGTACTATGGTTATAATGAGTGACACCAACAAGGTATAAGAAAGAACAGCCTAAGCAGAATTAAGCACAAGGCAAAAACAAACAGAAATTGGTGTGTGTGTGTGTGTGTGTCCAGCAATCACAATAGAAATAGAAAAAGCATACAACCAAACAAGGTGTGTGAAGGCACTAAGAACACATAAATGAGATCTTCCAAGAAGCAAAGTATATTCTTCTCAGAGCAAGTCACCCTTTTCCTTGGTACAAAGAGTGTCAGAAAGTCTTTCAAAAGAGATGGGAAGCAGAGGTCAACATCTTCTGAAAAGTGGTTCCACAGCAGGTGGGGTCAGGGATAAACTTAGCCCAGGGATGTACTTAGCCCTTTTTTCTTTGTGGAGCCCTTCCTGAGAATTGGGGAAGTAGTAAGTGTGCAAAGGTGAGAAAAGACACACAAATAGGTACAGTTTAAATGTATGATAAGCAGTCCCAAAGAAGAAATATAGAGATTCTGCACATGTAGCAAGGGAGCAAAACACTTCAGAGAGAATAACTAGAAAATATCAAACTAAAATTGTTTTAAAAGAAACCCTTTCCACTTCCAGTCTCAACACACACACCCAAAGCCACCATCATCAACAATACAACCACATGATGTGATTACCATTTAAAAGACAAAAGATTGCTAAAAATAAAACTACTATAGGATCCAGCTACCCACTTCTGGGTATTTATTCAAAGAAAACAAAAACACTAACTTGAAAAGATACCTGCACCCCCAATATTCATGGCAGCATTATTTACAGTAGCCAAGATATGGAAACAACCTAAGTCTCCATCGACAGATTAATGGATAAAGAAGATGTGGTGTATATATATATATATATATATATATACACAATGGAATATTACTTAGCCATAAAAAGAAGGGAATCTTCTTAGTGCCACATCTTTTGCATTTTCCTGCTTTCTGTTGGCGATTTTGCTGTTTAAAAGGGCTCCCAAGCACAGTTCAAAAGTAAAAGTGCTGGCTAGTGTCCCTAAGTGCAGAAAGGCTGTGACATGTCAGGGGGAAAACACATAAGTTAGATACACTTCCTTCAGGCACAAGTTATGGTGCTGTTGGGCATGAGTTCAATGTTAATAAATTAATGATATATATTAAATAAGGTGTCTCTAAACAGAAACACACATAAAATAAGGGTATATATTTATAGGTTGATGAAAATGTTGTGACCAGAGGCTCATAGGAACCTAACCCTGAATTTCTCCTGGGAGCAATGGTTCAGCATTTGCTAATTCAATGTTTGCTGTGACCTTATACAACATAACTTCTGTGAGTATGGAGAACTGACTGTTAGAAGGACACATATCCAACTCACAGTGGTAGTTACTTTAGAAGACAGAGTGTGGGGAAGGAAATCAGGGGATTTGTCAATAAAGACATTTATTAAGGCTGAAAACAAACATTTATTAAGGCTGAAAACAAACATTGCAAAATGTTCACTGTCATTGAGTGGTGCTAATATGGGTGTTTGTTATTATTTGCACTCAGTTTAATTTCCTAAAATAAAAATCCTTAGAAAGACACCACAATTGAGAAAGAAAGGAATAAGAGGGTGTTGACCATTAAAAGTATGTCTGCACATGCTACAGTGTACATATACTAAGAGTTAAGTATACAGTCAGCAGTAGGGTAAGCATTACTTCATCAAAAACTGTAACTTGGAAAGGTGAATAACTGCTCCTTGGCTACAGCTGGTCTAAACATACAACAGGGCTGCCTGCCTCAGCATTAACTATGGCGCAGAGCTAGCATTTATAAAACTTTGGTGAGTTTGAAAGAAATGTTATGAAGTTACACAGCCAGGAGATGCTGTTGCTTGCAATGTTGGCACATGACAATTTATCTGTCTAGTGTCCAATGCCAGTTCACAGCCAAATTACAAAGCCACATTTCTGTGTCCATACGGAATCACATTGCCTGGAGCTTAAAATCTCTCAAACATATGTAATGGGATATTTTGGTAGTCTGCCTCAAGATAAAGCAACCAGGTTTCAGGAAGCTACATTTTTTCCTAATTATTTCAGGAGTCAATATAAGTAAGTATAATCTCCAAATACTTCAGTCTCCCGTGCAAAATGAAAAGAACACTATTTGCCACATGACTGAGAAGGATTAAGTGACCTGAAATCCCTCAGAAAAAAAGCACTTGTGTGTGCAAAGTATCCTTCTGAGTAAACTAAGAGTAAAAGGACACTTGGAAATGTTATCACTAAGTTAACAGGAAGAGGGGCCCTATGTAAGCAAGACCATTTACGCAGCCTTAGTTCCGATCTAAAGGATGAATTAACTTACGCCAACAGTTTACTAAACATAGGACAGTTTGCTTAAGTAGTAGCATATTCACTTCTTTTTTTTAAGTAATGAGAAAGTATTTCAAGAGCTATCCTTCCACACTAAATTATAGAAGAGCCTCAATTAAACAAAACAAGGGGAAGGGAGAGTCACTGTAATCTCATTACATGAATCTTCTAATTGGTTAGGGCAGAATGCCTTGTCCGTGAAACTTCTAAAATGTATCATACAACTATCATGCTACCAATAATACATCTAATATTTATTGAACACTTGTCCTGTAACCGGTACTAACGCTTTTTACCCATTTATTCCTTAAAATTGCACTATGGAGTCAGGACCCAGGATTCCCATTTTACTGCTGCAGAAGCTAAGGCACAAAGAGATTAAGTAAATGGAAAGAATGCAACCTCAGACGACTTAAAATTCTTTCACCACTTTAAAATCATTCTGAATTTTAGTGATGTTATAATTCTCTGAGATGATGAAGATATGAGGCTGGGTAGGAATCTCTCTTCATCCCGGGTCATGGTCTGGAATTTTGAATACATTTCTGGCATAAGAATGCTTCATTATCACTTATCCCCAACTCTCAGAGGCAAAGGGGGGAGTGGTTAAGTACAAACACCAGGTAATCCAGTGTCTACTGTAATAGTTTCTTAATATACAGTAGCTGCCCATGTTACTGTACTTCTGGTGAAAACCAGGTGTTTGGCAAATCAGTGAAGGTGGTCTGATCACACGCTAATTATTACCTGGCAGCATCACAAAATGATCTGCCCTCATGAAAGCAATAATCTTACTGGCTGAGCCGAGGACCCCAACACATTCCAGACTGTGTCAATGGCTCTTTAATTGAACACTCCTACCTCTTACAAAGTTTATTCTATTTTTCTTTAGGAATTTTATTTTTCATGTACTTTGTAATGGCAAAGATGGCCTCCAGTTCAAGGTGATTCCTTCTCATTGACCATGAGAGTCAAAGGGCTTGACTTCTAATTCAGTGTCCTTTAAACAACTGAATCCTGCTGAGACCCATCATTTTGCTGTCACTGGCGTTGTAACAGCATTTTCACACCACAGCTGACCACCTGCTTTTAGAGTCATCTCATTGTTTCTTTGGCTAGAAGGTCACACAGCATTTCTTAAAAATTATGTCCACGCTCTACTGTAGAAATGGAAATTAAAAGAGTGAAAGAGGAAAGACTTCCAGCTTATGTTTCATCTTCATTGATGAAAACTGCTGTAGAAAAATGCAGTGTACCATCACAAAGGGTATAAAATATTTGGAAACTCCAACAAGAAAACATCTCCATTAGTAAGTGGGTTTATTGACATAACTGAACATAACAATGTATAACATTTATTCATTTCCCACTGAAAGACTTTCCAGTGAAAGTGTTTTTACATGGATTTAGGCATTAAGCATTTTCAGTGATTTTTGCAGTTGAAAGGGTAGGTGGTGGGAAGAACCAGAGGTCTTTTTCAGACTTTCAACGGGACTCACTTTATTACACTACTGTGTAAAAGCAAGAGCTAAGAAATGCAATTGCTCTCTGAATGAAAAAGCTAGGAGCACAAAAGGTGCAAGATAACCAAAAGGTTGCAAATAAGAGCAAACAACTACACTTCTCCCAAGTACCAATACGCTTGGAATCTGAAGCAAGCCCTGGCAGCAAACTAAGAATAACAGTCTATTTCCTGTGGTTTATTAAGTTTGGACCCCACAGATAAGACTGCCAGAAAAACAGCTGTACTTTAAGTGGTCTGGACATTTACTCATCT
Source organism: Mesoplodon densirostris (assembly GCF_025265405.1). Classification (NCBI taxonomy): domain Eukaryota; kingdom Metazoa; phylum Chordata; class Mammalia; order Artiodactyla; family Ziphiidae; genus Mesoplodon; species Mesoplodon densirostris. The sequence continues at coordinate 66,291,954 of NC_082669.1, forward strand.
GAACATAAGCAAAGATCAGCTCATTTAAATCCCTGTGTCCCTAGTCAGCTGTTGGGACAACGGCAGGCCTGGCTCAGTGGAGGCCAAACATAAAAGGAATGGAATGGGGTTGAAGGATCCCTGGACTATGATAGATTCCCTGAGTCTTCAGGACCCTCGGGGGCTTAAGGCCCTAAACAGAAGATTCACTGTTAGCCTTAGCACCTTTGCAGTGGCCTCCCCGGCACCCCACTGCCAATGAATCTATAACCACGGTGAATACAACCATCCTGTACATCTTCCAAGTGACTGCGTTTTTTGACCACATACAAAATTATTAATGTAAACCAAAGCACTACATTTAGTGATAAACATCTACTTCATAAATATCAGGGAATGAAAGTATCCCAATAACTGAAAACAACTGAACAAATAAAGGAGCCTAACCCTAAGTTTAAAACAAAAACATTTAAAAGAAATACTGTAATTATTAACTAAAAGATTTAATAACATGGAAAAAAACACTGGGTAATGGAGGGGTTCATTTGCAAAATATATAATTATTTCACAGTGAGGTTTAAGTACTCATAATCTTCTGGTTTTAGTAGAAACACAACCACCGATGTACACTTTTTCACATTTCCCCCCCTACTCTTTCACATAAAGACAATAACATGATCAAACATTATACTATCAATTGCAAGTCACCTTTTGCTCACTTCCTATTAGGAAATTACCTTGATCACTTAACTGTGCAAGAGAAGTAGGGCACAGTCGACTGCGTGTCACTGATGAAAACGTGAGAAGTACCACATCACATTTATTCCAATCTGGACAGGTTGTCAGAGATGTGGTAAGTGAACTAGAACACTGCCATTCCCTATGGGGTCATCGGTTATGTACACGTTACATTCTTCTATCGAGTCTGGCATTGACATTTCCTTTTCTACATATAGGTTTAAAAAAATAAAATTAAAAGGCCACAGGAGCAACCCTGACAGAGAAGTCTTGCATGCAGCCTTCTCCTGAGAAACTATGTAATCTTAGTTAACCCCAAGGTCAGCCAAAGTTTTTGTGGTGTTAATGTTAAAAGGAAAATAGTTGAACTGCCCGGCTCAACTAAAATAGTCCTTGAGTTTATTGGTCAGTTTGTTAAATGTTAGAGCTCTTCACATTGTTGAAAAAAAAATAGCGTCTCTAATTATTTAAACATTAAGTTTTCCTGAATGTTCTATCAACCAACAAAGAGTTCCTCCGCGAGTGTGTTAAACTTTACCACCTGTTTAGAACATCACCCTTCTTGGCAGAGACCACCAGGCCAGTGGAGTCAGTTGCCAAGCCTCCTTTGTAATGGTAATAAGTTCTTTTTTCCTTAAATAGAAACAAAACTCCTCTGTTTGACACTGAACAAACAAAAAAAAGCATGCATCCAAATCTCTTTCTGGTCACGTAGGGAGCAAGGAGCACCCTTTCTATCCCAAAGGGGGTCAGCCTACTACTGCATTACAATGCCAAAAAAAAAAAAAATCCATTCTCATAGCTGCACCAATGTCTGCACGTTAAGAAGGCCTCCCACCTCTGGGCCCCACCATCCATTTGTCTCCTACTCTTGCTCTTGACCACCAATACCATCCATTTACTTCACGAGTGAGCACTGGGATTGGAAGGTGGTGCAGAATTAGCCATCTGTCCCCTCTGGCGTCTATGACAAGCGCACAAAAGGGGGAAAAGAGAAGGTCGGATAAAATGAGATCTTCCCCTGAGGTGGGCTGCGGGGGCCCGCGGAGAGGTGGCTCCCCTCCTCAAGGCCAGTGAGATGGTCTCCACACCCCTGGAGGCCCGGATCTACCTAGTCGGCAAATCGCTGCAGGAGATGGTCCTCCCGCCTCAGGCTGCCGCCCGCGCCGCCGCCCCCGCTGTCCATGAAGCGGTCGCACGGGAACTCGATGAGGTCCGCCTCGCTGAGCGCGCACACGGTGGTGCGCGGCCGGTGCGACTGGAAGCCAGAGAAGTCGGCAGACACACCGGTGCCCATGGAGCGCAGGGGCCGTCGGGTAGAGTACATGTGGCGAACGTGGACGGGAGCCCCGCCCTTCCGCCTGGCCCGCAGCTTCTTACGCAGCCAGCGCGACGCCCAGGCCGCCAAGGCCAGGAGTACCAGCAGTGCGTTGACGGCCAGAAGGGCCAAGGTCAGCAGTTGGTAGTCGACGCTGCTCCGGCTCCCAGGCTCCGGCAGGGTGACCAGCCCCGCGCAGTGGTCCCGGGGAGCCACCGGGCAGACCCGGCCGCCTAGCACGCCCTCCACGCACACCAGGTAGGGGGTGTCTCCCCGCAGCTCGCGAAGCGTGGCCGAGTCGCTGCGCTCAGGCAGGTAGACGAAGCGGTGGAATTTAGGCTGCTGGCCAAAGCGGTCGAAGAGTAGGCGGAAGCGCGCGCCGCCCAGCGGCCGGGGACTGCGGTGCTCGCGCACCGCCCAGCGCACCACGGCGCTGTTGGCGCCCACTGCTTCTACGGTCAGGTTGCACAGGATGAACTTGTTGAAGTCACACGGGTCGGATACCAGCGGCGGCAGGCCGACCCCGCCGTCGGACTGGGCGGTGCTCTCCTGCTGCTGCGCAGCCAGGTGCTGCTTCGCTGCGCGCTGCCAGGGGTCGCCGGCTGGCGCAGAGCCCAGCGTGGCCGTCGGGGTGGGCTCCGTGTGGGCACGATCCGACGGAGTCGGACGTCCCCGCTCAGGCTTCTCGAGGAGGTCCAGGGGGTGTGGCGCCGGGCCCGCGGCAGCAGCGGCGTTGGAGCTCGGCTGCTGGAGGCCCGGGCCCCGCCGGCTCAGCCTTAGGGCGCTGCGGTTACTCAAAAGCTCCCTGGCGGCCCCATCCCAGGCCACCCCTGGCAGAAATCGACCCCTTTGCTGTGGCTGTGGCAGCGGCGGCGGCTCCTCCGCGAGGGCACCTGCAGGGAGCGCCACCTCCTCCCCCGGGGCTGTGGGTAGGGCATGCCGCTTGCTCTCGGCAGTCGGGGAAACCGAGGGTGAGGGATCTGTGCAAGACCCGTTCTGCAGTTGCTGGTCATCCAGGTAATCCAGGTACTTGCCCCGCAGGGCCGGAGGGTGGCGACACTGCACGAAGACGGTGAGGAGCCGGCCCTGCGAGTGCCAGTCACCCATCCAGCGCTTCAGGTCCCTCAGCCGGCAGTCGCAGGTCCAGCCGTTGCCGTCTAGATCCAACCGATAGAGGGCTGGGCTGGAGGCGAAGATGTCCCCCGAGAGAGCACTGAGCGCATTGTCGCGCAAGCTGAGCTCGCGCAGCCGGCCCAGGTGGCCAAAGATAGTGGGGTGCAGAGCGGACAGCTCATTGCCGCTCAGGTCCAGCGCCTCCAGGCTGTGCAGAGGCTCCAGCAGCGCCACGGGCAGCTGGCTCAGCCGATTGCCCTCCAGGCGCAGCTCGCGCAAGGCCTCCAACCCCCAAAAAGCCTCGGGCGCGAGGTGCGTGAGCTGGTTGCCCCTGAGCGAGAGTAGGCCAAGGCGCGGCAGGTGCTGGAAGACGCGCGGCCCGAGGTGCTGCAGGCTGTTGGCCGAGAGTATGAGGGTGGAGAGGGAGCGCAGCGGTGCGAAGGTGGCCGCGTGGCGTAGGGAGGGCTGCAGCTCGTTGGCAGAGAGGTTGAGGAAGCGCAGCTTCCCCAGATGGGCGAAGGCGTTCTTGCCCAGAAAACGGATCCGGTTGGACTCCAGATGTAGGTAGAGCAAGTTACCCAAGGGGGCAAAGACGGCGTCCGGCAGCGCCCCCAGGGCGTTCCCGTCCAGCCGCAGCTTGACCAGGCTCTCCAGTCCCTCGAAGGAGCCGCGGCTGAGGCGGCTGATCTCGTTCCCGTTGGCGTAGAGGATGCGCAGCTTGCGCAGCGGCGCCAGCGTGCCCGGGGCGAGCGCCTGCAGGAGGTTGTTGCCCAGGTAGAGCTCCTCCAGCCGCGAGAGCTTCTCGAAGGTCTTGGGGTGCAGAGAACGGATCTGGTTGTACTGCAGGTCCAGCCGTCTGAGCTGACCCAGGCGGTGGAAGTCGAAGGCCGTGATGTTGGTTATGAAGTTGCCGCCGAGGCTGTAGGTGAGCACATCCTGCGGGCTCGGCAGCGAGCTGGTCTTGGGCACGGCCCGGAGCCCCCTGTTGGTGCACAGGAGGTGCTGGGGGTGCTGGCAGTCGCAGCGCTCCGGACACACCGGCTGGGCCCGCGGCGGGAGCGCAAGGCAGCCGCACACCACGAGCAGGAAGCGCAAGGCGCGGGCAGCCTCCATCGCCGCCCGCCCTGCGTTCTGCGGCCGGATCGTCCTCTTGGCCCGCCGGCTCTGTGTCTCCTCTGCATTCCCCTTGGCCTGGCCAGAGTCGCTAAATGGCCTCTTTCGGACTTAGCAGCGCCGTCCAGCCCCTCCTCCGCCCTTTGTCCGGTGGCTGGCCCGGGGCTCTTCAGGCGGGCTTTGCCTGGCCAAGTCAGGCGGCGCAGGGCGCTCCGCGAGCTCTGGGTGCTACTTGTTGCATTTTTGCAGAACTTTCTCCGGGTGCGCGACAGGGGCGGGGGGGCGTGGAGGGAGGGAGCAAGACCTGAGCTTTTTGTTTGCAGCTTGAGTCCGGAGAGCTGGATTCCCTGGCACGGATTCTCCCCGCCAGCGGATTCCCCAGCTGCAGGCGGGAGCCCTTCCAAGAGCTCCTCCGGGCGCGGCTTGGCTGCTGCGCCGGGGCGTCTCGGCCCCCGCAGCCCGCGCCTCCTCGCTCCTAGTCCGGGACCGGTAGCGCGGCCTGGGTGGAACAGCCCCGGGAGGAGCCGGGGGTGTGCAGGCTGCGTCCGGAAGGGACCCAAGTCTGCGAGTGGCGAGCAAACCGGGCGGAAATTCGTTCTTCCCACACTCTGCCCCCTGGGGATGCAGGCGGGTGGGGGGAGGAGATGGCGGAGGGAGGACAGACCCCGGTAGGGGGAGGAGGAAACACTAAGTGGCTCCGCGTCTGGTCAACCGGAGCCCGGGACGCCAAGTGAGAAAAATAGGGATTAAAAACAGCTGTACGAGTCGGACACGCCGGGCTGGGGGCGGGGGTGGATTACCGGGCGAGCAAACGGGATTTGCAGACAGAAACCTTTTTATTTTAGACGAGCACACCAGTCGCTTCGAAGCAGTGGGAGCGCGAGTCGTTTTATTCGTTTTTAAGACAGTTGCTCTTCCAGGTGGCCCCCTGTAAGAAGTTGGGGCAGCACGGAACCTGCCAGCGTTCTACGGGAAGTTTCGGGCAGCACAAGGCTGGCTGCCAAGAGCTGTCGGTGGGCTATTGTCAGAAGAGGCTAAGTCAAGCCATTCTGGCTGTTGCGTGCTTGGGTTTTTGACATCGTTGTACTGGTGGCCAATAGCCGAGGAGAGGCACCGCCCCTTCTTAGGGATCTAAACTGAGTAGTTTCTTGGCCCTGCTGTAGGCAAGAGCATGGAGAAAGCTCAGAACTGGTTCTGCCACCGTGAAGGTCTGTCAGATTTAGTCCCATTAATCCTCCTCCAGTCTTAGAGCCCTTGGGGCAGGCTCTGCACGTGTGCATATATATATAATAACCTTCACAGACCCTCTGGTAACTGCTACCTGCTGGGCCCTCCCCCTTTATGCCTGGGCTTGTGGTGATCTTCAAAAATTTTGCCCACAATTTTTCAGACCTGGTTTAGTTGGGGGAGTCTTAACACTTATTATCAATAGGGAATGGAGCATTTATTAACGGCCCCATTCAGGGCAGCCCCAGCTGAGAAGGAGAATGGGCAAGGAAGAGCTGTTAATTACTGTTTGTTCCTGCAAGCTATCCCCTACCCTCATCCCAGGGTGTTCAGAAAATGTAATTTGAAGGACCTACTGTGTGGAAAATTAAAGGAGAGGGACATATCCTCACCTCAAGAGGCTGACAATCTAGTGGGGAGGGCAAGATAGGAAAGGTCAAATAACAATGTAAGGCTGTAGTACGAGAAAGCTGCTGAGATGCAGATGATTTTGAATAATTCCAATGTTCAATGGTGATTAATTGCCTCCTTCAGCGATTCATATAGGCAAGTGAATTTAAAGAAAAATGAGACCATTGGCAGAATAGTCAGTGAACACTTATGGATGAGCAGGGACCTTGGGTCCAGGGAGATGGGGCTGGAGAATGGAAGGTAGGTAGGTAGTGAAATGTCCATTCAGGGCACAGTGAGCAGAGCAAGTTTGCTTGTGGTTTGTTTTGAGATTTCTAATAAAGGATGAATTTGGGGAACCAAGTATCTTTCTGAACAAGCTGAAAGATGAAGTTGCCCAGGCAGTTTTGTAGTTTGGGTTTTAGTTCTCCTTGTGAGAAACCTCTGAAATCCTTTAGTTCTTGACTCCAGTCCTCCTTATGAAGGTCTGGCTGCCCTAGAGGGTGACGCCCAAGCTTGTACCGTGTAGCACAATTTCTGATCTGGGCCCCAGAAGCTGCGAGGAGGACCTCAGTCCTTGGTGGCAACAGAGGTCATTCGATTGTTCAGAGGAAAGAATACTAAGAAGCTGCTGGCTTTCAAATTGAGCCACTAGATCTACCTGGGATGCAGCTGTAGCAGCATCTGCTTTTGAGGCCCTAGCCTTGGGACGCACAAACGGCCTTCTGAGCGGGAAGGAGGTCGGAAACTGAGAGGTGTCATGTGGAAGAGGAAGAAGCAGAAATCAGACCCTCCTCCTTTGCATAAGCTTCCTCTTTTCCTGACTCTTCCAAGAAAACTTTCAGAGTAAACGTGGCCGGGAGGGGCATTCCCTCAGAGGTCACTACAGTTTGGACTAATCACTTACTCCACTGAGGGTGTTGTTCCTTTGTAGATGCCTCTAAGTAAGATTAACAAAGTTATCAGACCCCTGCAGTTGTTCAGTATTTTTTTTAATGTCTTGGGTATTATTGTCCAGTGCTTAATATTTCTACCAGTAGTCCTGGATTGCAGGTAAAAATAACATCTTCCATGGTTTCATGTCAAAAGACAATTGGTTTTCCATAACGTTCAGTTTTCTTGAAGTAACACATCTGCCCCATGTAGTTAACCTTGCTTAAAATAGATAATAGTATGCCAGATTTCAAATAAGTAGAGACAGTTTCTGATAAGTGTCACTAGCATCCTCAATCTAGTTTCAGTAAGGGTAAAATTTTGAGATCTGCTGGTAAAGGACGTGTGTGTATGGGTGCGTATACGTTCTTTCTGAAAAAGCGTGATTACCATCTTTTTAAGAAATGCTTCCCGGGCCTCCCTGGTGGCGCAGTGGTTGAGAGTCTGCCTGCCGATGCAGGGGATACGGGTTCGTGCAGGCCACAACAGTGAGAGGCCCGCGTACGGGGGAAAAAAAAAAAAAAAAAGAAATGCTTCCCTTTTTTTTAATTTTTTTATTTTTTTTTTCTTTTTGCGGTATGTGGGCCTCTCACTGTTGTGGCCTCTCCCGTTGCGGAGCACAGGCTCCGGATGCGCAGGCCCAGCGGCCATGGCTCACGGGCCCAGCCGCTCCGCGGCACATGGGATCCTCCCAGACCGGGGCACGAACCCGTATCCCCTGCATCGGCAGGCGGACCCCCAACCACTGCGCCACCAGGGAGGCCCCAATGCTTCCCTTTTTAAAGGCATATAACCTGAGGTCAACTTTACCAATGAATGACATTTAAAAACTTCAGAGTACACATATGTGATATCCATATGTGCTCCCAATGGTCTCCATGTCTGTGGTGCTATGTGTTCAGGTGTTTGATTTATTCTCAGACCATGTCTCTCTTCAGGAGTTAAAATTTTGCTTGAATTCGGTAGTCTTAGAGCCCCTGCTAGTGAAGATCTATAAAAGTAACTCCGTATTGCTGCTGGTGATCAGGCAAGAAGCATTTAGTGAGAATTTAGCATGTGCCAAATCCCAGGATGAGCCCTGGGAAGACAGTGCTGATAAGACACAGGGCCTGACCTCAGGGTGCAACAACTTAGTGGGGAGACAGATGGGCGGGGAGCAATTGCCGTGGGAGCCCTGAGGAGGTGCACCTGGCTGGACTGAGAGCTTGAGGAAGGCTTCCAGAGGAGGGAAGTGCTGAGTACTACCTATGTGATGGCGAGCAGGGCAGGAAGAGGGGAAGCCTGGGGACAAGTGCAAGAGACTGACTTAGAAACCTCCAAATCTTCTGTCTGAATCTTTGTTGGTGAGATTCTTTTGACATCTGTGTTTTTTATAGTATCACACAACCTGTGCATACAATGACTTCCAAATAAATAGTCCCTTATTCCCTTTTAAGGCTTTCAGCAGGGAGTTGACATAATCACATTTGCACTGCAACATCAAGAGGTATCTCTGCCTAAATAAAGTAGGTGCCACACAAAGAAAATGTTATCTCTCTAGTTCTTGCCGCCTCGAACCTTGAAATCTCTGACAGATTTGTGTGGGACATGTGTTGACAGAACATCCAGGCCCAGGTATTCACTTATGTAACATACATGCAGGCATTATATAGATATTATATATACAGTACACTCTTGGACCAGGGCAACCTAGGTCCCTACCCTGGACCCTGCACTTTAGAGGGCCGTGTTCCAGTCCTCCTTTGGTTGGCCCTCACCATAAGAGCAGGATTTTGATTTCAGGCTTCCAAAGATATGTAACCACCCACTGCCCACATCCCCATTCCTGCTCAGGATTCCTGGGACCCTGGAATTCCTTACTTAATTGCCTAAGTCTGTGCAGGCCTTTTTCCCATCTGTCCTCCTGGAGACCAATCGTATCACAAGTGTATACCCCTAGGGCCAAGAGAAGGCTAAAGGGTAGCTGTCAAAAGAATCTGGAGGTGTGGGTTGGGATTTCAACTCTAATACCTGGGAGACCTCCAGGAGACTCCTGGTAACACAGGACCCAGAGCTAAGAGGAGGAACCATGGACCAGTGCTCTAACCCCAGGCTTCTCAAACATTGGAGACGTCTGTCCATATGTAGCATTTTAGGAGAAGAAAGTACATGTACTTGGATTAAAGAACAAGGAGAAAAATTACAGGAGTTTGAAGGAAAGCATTTTTTAAAGCATAAATTCTACTTCATTATAACATAGCCTATACCTAATTTTCTATAAAAAGCAATAATTTTTAGTAAGAGTATGTTCAGAGTTGTCTCCATTTAAATGCCTATCTCTTAACTATGTAATGTCTTTGTTTATGGATGGATCCCAGCTTGATCAGGTTCCAGGAGAGACAAGTATTGATTATGCTTAAATGTATAATTTGCATAATCACAAGTAGAGAAATCCAGGAAGGAAAGCTGTTCATAAGAGAAACAAGAGCTTTGTCATTGCACTTTTGGCAAGTTTGCTCTTTACATCTCAAGCACTCTGGGGGTAGTTTCAGAGGTCAGAATCACACGCAACTTTGGGCTGGTTCCATGATACATATATGTGGCATAAAGGTTTTCAGCTATTCTTGCCCAGGCGTGGAATCTTGGGCTTGCCAGGGATGTACACACTTTCTTCCCAAGCAACCTGTGGTTCCCTTGATCTTCAGCTATAGAGGCAGGAAGGATTTCAGGCCATGTCTTCAGCAGCCCCTGGAGCTGGCATGAGTTGGCCCAGGCTGCCCTGGTGCAGGACAGGTTAGGCGAGAAGAGCTCAGGCCTAGCTCCCCGCTGCAGGGAGAGGTAGGCCTGCCACTCCCTCCCAGAGCGGCAGGCTTAGCTTACTCAGGGCAGCCTGCAGAGATGGCAGCTGTTTCCTCATCCCTAGTGAGGCAACCCCAGAGAGGCAGTGTGGCCCCTGACACAGATGAAGTAGGAAACCAAGAGTCCCAGTGGTTCCTTGGCATGCTGTCATATGACCCCCAAAACTCTCTTTATCTGAATTGAGCCTCATCTTAGCCCCAGTCTGAGAGGCAAGTTTCTTTGCCTTGGGGATTAGCAATGTGAAGGAGAGAATCACTGGTTTACAGTACCTCTGCTGATTCTCCATTTTTGCCCTTAAGGAAATATAGGAATGCAGATTCCTGGATAGGTATTAGCCTTATTAAATCAGAATCTCAGGGGGCAAGGCCCCAGCACCTGCATTTATAAGCCACCAGATGTTTTTTTTGTTTGTTTGTTTGTTTTTGCGGTACGCGGGCCTCTCACTGCTGTGGCCTCTCCCACTGCAGAGCACAGGCTCCGGACGTGCAGGCTCAGTGGCCATGGCTCACGGGCCCAGCCGCTCCACGGCATGTGGGATCTTCCCAGACTGGGGCACGAACCCGTGTCCCCTGCATCGGCAGACGGACTCTCAACCACTGCGCCACCAGGGAAGCCCGACCAGATGATTTTTATGCACACTTAAGTTTGAGAAAATTAATAGACACTATTTCCAGAACACCTGTTCATGATTGGCTGATCATATTCTAGTAACAACAGTAGTAATGCTGGCACTGATGTAATGCTGAGTGCCAGGCAGTAGTCTAAACACTCTACATAAAGTAACTCATTCATTTCCACACCTACCTAGGGAGGTAGGAACTACTGTTATCCCCATTTTACAGAAGAAGAAACCGAAGCGCTTATTAAAAATCCTAGGCCCAGCTGCAGAGAATCTGATTCAGAATCTCTGGAACAGGGCCTAGCGATCTTTATTTAGCACATTCCCAGGTATCGTCTTAGGTATTTTGACTGAACGAGACTTCTTACAGTCTTATTCAAACATTTCAATGTCTCCTTTTCTAGGAGCCTAGGGATTGACAGAGTAGACAAGGTCCATGCCTTCTGGGAGCTAAGCATGGCCGGGGAGTTAAATGCATATAAGAATCCAGGAGCATGGTGCCATCATAAACAGTATGAGCATCATTTGCTATGCTCATAGCAATTATCTTTTGGAAAGAAAATAATAAAGAACTAAAACCTTTGTAGAAAGCATCAGTCCACTTAATACTGTATGTGTCTAAGGCCATTTACAAGGTGACTGCTTCCAACAGTTCAAGGAAATTATGTCCAGGGAAAAAAGAGTCCAAGGATTTTATGTCCAGGGAAAATCCTTATCCATCAGTTCACAGATGACTGATTATTTGAAACTGACGTGTACAAATAGATTGTGTATCTACAGGAACTACAGTGAACTGTGGGCAGTCTAGCAAAAGCTAAAAAAAGGAGAGACGGTTGGTGGCTGAGCGTAACATAGGAAATAAGGCAAATCCACATACTGTTTATGGTTACAGTGTACAGTGTTTTTGTGCACCTGAAATTTTATAGCAGTAATATAATGATGTTCTCCCCTAGAATAGAATTGAGTCAGTCGCCTAAGGAAATGCTTTAGGTATAAAAGTGTCCCTTATTCCTAAATACTGAAATATTTGTCATCTCCAGGGACCAGACCTGTAGTTGAGTATCATGGTACAGCTTTTCAGTACTTTTTCATTTGGATTTCTTCATACTACAGTAATAACATTTATTTAACCATTTTATATCCCCACCAAGCTGGAAGGACATCAATCTTGGTTTTTTGTTTTTTGTTTTTTTTGCAGTACGCGGGCCTCTCACTGTTGTGGCCTCTCCCATTGCGGAGCACAGGCTCCGGACGCGCACGCTCAGCGGCCATGGCTCATGGGCCCAGCCGCTCCGCGGCATGTGGGATCTTCCCGGACCGGGGCACGAACCTGTGTCCCCTGCATCGGCAGGCGGACTCTCAACCACTGCACCACCAGGGAAGCCCCATCAGCCTTGTTTTATTTCATTTTTGTAGTACTCAGCAACTGTTGTTGAACTGTCAAAGGGTTTTCATAAAAACCTAGACGAAAATTTTTGAAATGTTAACAGTTGTTATCTTTACATGGTGAGAAGATGAATAATTGTTTATACCCTATGCTTTGGCATTTTCTAAATGCTATACAATTACTATGGATTTCTTTGAAATTAATAAAAAATTTTAAAACAAGTGCTTTCATATTTAATATCTGATTTCACCTCAACATGTCTCGTAAGGCAATTAGGTGAGGAATATTCATATCCCCAATTTGGAGGCAAGGATGCTAAGAATTAAAGGAATTAGCTAACTTCTGGAATGATCCACCACTGTAATGATAGAGTTCAGACCACAATCTAAACTGTTGACTTCTGACCCCAGGATTTTATAGTTAGACCTCGCTGGGCTCCCTGTTGATACAAGCCTATGTGTACAACTAATGAGGCCAGTTCGGGGTGATAGTCAAAATATTTAGCAACTGGTCCAAGAAGAGCACCAGCCAACCAGGTTTGCCAACCAGGTTTGGCGCTGCCTGGTCAGGAGAGACAGAGGCCGGGCCAGTGCCCACCAGCTGAGAGTGCACTCGCCTGCACTTGACTAAACTTTTTGAATGGTGCTTTAGGCATCTCTTTTTTCTCTTAATAACTGCATTATTAAAAACAATTTATGTAAGGCTTGGCACAATAATCAGTAACCATGAGAAACAACACACAAAGTTTTCCTGGGTCCACGTTTCTTCCAAACTGCAAACTTGCGTGAGGCCCGGTGCGTTGCAGTCACTCAAACTTAACAGCAGGATGTTGGTGAGAGGGCACAGGTGATCCACTTTGACAAAATACGAGTTTTGTTTTCAATATTTTAATTCAGAAATTGTCTCCCACTGTCTTTGGTGGACTGACAGATATATTTGAAGGGAATTTCATTAAAAATACTATTTTTCTCACAACTTGATCTGAATTGTTATAATTAATGGCTTAAAAATATTTGTAGGGGGCTTCCCTGGTGGCACAGTGGTTGAGAGTCCGCCTGCCGATCCAGGGGACACGGGTTCGTGCCCCGGTCCGGGAGGATCCCACATGCCGCAGAGCGGCTGGGCCAGTGAGCCATGGCCGCTGGGCCTGCACGTCCGGAGCCTGTGCTCCACAACGGGAGAGGCCACAACAGTGAGAGGCCCACTTACCACCAAAAAAAAAAAAAAAAAAATTTGTAGGGAAGACACCTCTTTTGAAGAGTATCAACTTCAAGGATTAGCAACTCATCCTGTAAATATTCAGTGATTTCTTATCAAAATCTGGAATGTACAAGTGGCAAGTACTCCCCAGCCAAGAAACCTCCCCCAGAACTGTAGATGTCTCCTTATTCTAATATCACTGTACGGGGCCAAAATAGTGGAGGCAGTTTCATACCCATGTGGTAATTGGGCACGAAAACCATGACTCTGTTCTGGCAGGAAACACTGTCAATCTTAGTAACGGAAATAATCTTGGACAGTGAAATAATTGACTATATACAGTGTAAAATACCCTCAAACTATTTGCAGATTCCATCAAAAGACCAAATGTTTTTTACTTAAGACCAGGAACATGGCAGGAAAGGAAATCAGAGGAAGGAAGCATCCGTCCCTTTTTCAGTCTCTGTAATTTCTATAAAGGTTTGCACTTTGATTATGCTTAGTAGCACCATATGCTGGAGTGGGACTCAAGATCAAAGGTTCCAGCCACAGCACTGGAGCCTTGCTGTAGGCAGGATCAAACATTTCTGTTGGTAGAATGCTAATGTATCTGTAAGGACACTCCTCCAGCTTCTAGGCATCCCTATTTAATTTCCAAAATGTAATTGGTATACCTCAAACTTGAATGCTTTTTTATTGTCTGCTATGATACATTGTAGGTTGAAAAAAAGGTGGTTGTTACCATTTAAAGATATTTAGAACTAAAGAATTTTCAAAAGCTTAATGTAAATTGTCAAGTTTTATAGTGTGTATGACTTTAAAAATTGGGGGGAGTGAGGGATGGCTGAACCCTGCTTTGCTTTGGTTGATGAGAGAACAGATTTTTTTTCATTCTACTTTTCTCTGCAATCAAAATTTTCTGCGATGAACATTTTTTTAAAATAAATTTATTCATTTATTTTTTGGCTGAGTTGGGTCTTCATTGCTGCGCATGGGCTTTCTCTAGTTGCAGCGAGCGGGGGCTACTCTTCGTTGCGGTGCATGTGCTTCTCACTGTGGTGGCTTCTCTTGTTGCAGAGCACAGGCTCCAGGCGCACGGGCTTCAGTAGTTGTGGCTCTCGGGCTCTACAGCAAAGGCTCAGTAGTTGTGGCGCACGGGCTTAGTTGCTACGTGGTACATGGGATCTTCCTGGACCAGGGCTTGAACCCGTGTTCCCTGCATTGGCAGGTGGATTCTTAACCGCTGTGCCACCAGGGAAGTCCCTGAACATTTATTTTTGCAGTTAAAAATCTTTGGTAAAAACGTACATGATACCATATTCACTTTTGCTTTCTCCATTGCCCTGCCATGTCTTTCTTCCCTTGTTACAAATTGTTTTTCTTATAAACCTTTTTTTAAAAATCAGTCTTAATAATGTAAATCATCTTGGATACAGTCAAACAATTTACTGTATGCAGTGTAAAAACCCCAAAAGCATTTGCAGTTGTCATCAAAAAGCCAAACATTTGTCATAAACCACCCATGTGATATGTATGGGGTGATCAGAAGATGGAGTCCACTTGCTGGGTCTCTGACCTTGAACCATGTCACAGTCTCTCTGATCAGTGGTTCATTTTCTCATGTATAAAAAGGGACAAATAGGGCTTCCCTGGTGGCGCAGTGGTTGAGAGTCCGCCTGCCCATGCAGGGGACACGGGTTCGTGCCCCAGTCCAGGAAGATCCCACATGCCGCGGAGCAGCTAGGCCCGTGAGTCATGGGCCACAACAGTGACAGGCCACAACAGTGAGAGGCCTGCATACCACAAAAAAAAAAAAAAAAAGGGACAAATAATACTTGCCCAATGTATGAGTTTCGGGAAATATATATGAAAGCTCTTACAAACTATAAGTGTTAGGAAAATAGGATTGTTGCTAACATTTCAACTTCCTGTGTGCCTTTTCAATGAGAATCTGAGGTCCTCCAGGGCAAGACCAAGTCTTATGCACAGCTTTTTGTCATCCTCTGTAACACACAACAATATCTTCCTTAAATTGCAGGTCTTTAATAAATGTTAGGCTGAGCAGAAAGGCAAAGAGGAGGAAGGCACATTCTCAGGTGACTGTTTCTTCTCCCTTTCCTTGTAGGTTCTGTTTCCATCTTTTCATTGTTCCTTTGCTCTATTCCAGGCTGCACAGGCCCAGGGCACAAAGTCTTCAGCACACAGGTTCTCTCCAGAGACCTCTACAAACAGGCCTAGATTCTGAGCCAGCTCTGTAATCATTTAGTTCACCAAGTGAATCATTTGGCCGCTCTGGGCATTGTGCTCTAGGAAATGGCTATAATACATCGTTGTTTGCCCGGAGGGTTCTTATCACCAGTCACGGCCCTTGTGAAGTTAAAAAATTATAAGGAGGAGCTTCTGTGGTCAGGATGGGTCATATACCAGGTCTTGGTCTTGGAGAGTCACAGTGTACAAGAGCATGTTCAAGGCTTGGAAAAAAAAAATCCTTCAGAAAACAAAAGTAAAAAGAAATGGGAGGTGGCAGGTATCTAGTCTGAGACACACTGAATTAAAGTGATCACTAAGATCCCTTCCAGCTTTAAACATTAAAGAATCTCTTGCATTTCTTCCGTGGAACATTATTCAATATCACTAGAGTTTGTTAATGATAAAGTTCTTCAAATGTGGTGTTTTATTTGTGCTTGACTGATCTGAACAACTCACAGTATCCGATTGGTTTAATATCAATTCACAGTGAGCAGGATGATATATACTGAAGTTGTCTCCAGTCTCTCATCCTCCTGGAAAACTTGTTTTCTTTGCCCCCAGGTTGTCAAACTAGCAAATTATTAGACTTCTCTTTCTAACAGGTTACAGGTGTTAGAATCCCATAGTGGTAAGTGCCATTTGTTGTATTGATGATTCTGGTCTAAGTCATTGTTGATGCTTCAAAATTATTATTTAGCCACTGTACTGGCACTGGTGGGGTGTTTCCTGGGAACCCAGCCATTTGGGAAAAACTCCCAATAGTGAAACCCTCAGGGTTATTTACTCTAGTCTCCCGTGGGTGTAAGAACCCTATTGATAATCAGTGCATGGCTCTCATGATTTTTAGAGGTGACAGATTATAAGTACCAGCTTAACTAATCCAGAGTGATTTTCCATCCGAGACAGGTGGCTACAAACACCTGCCAGAAAAATAAACAAAAATGACTAGCATTTACAGAGTTTTTGTCATGTGCCAGGCACGGTTCTAAGCCCTCCACAGGTTTTAAATCATTTAATCCTTCAATACCACCAGGAGGAAAGTACAGTTATTAGCTTCATTTTATAGATAATGTAATGGAAGCAAGAAGAGGTTAAATAACTGGCACAAGGTCGCACAGCTAGTAAGTGATAGAGCTGAAACTTGAACTCACATTTTATGAAAATGGTCATTCACACTTTTCACATGAATCTTTGATCACAGTGTCCTTGTCATCACTAGAGTCATTTTTCAGATACATAGCATTTTCCAGAATGTCATCTGCCATTTCATACGTGTTGTTTGAACTATAGGATTTTTTAATATGATTCTGTCAGTGGAAATTTTCCAAGCCACTAATACTTATTCACATATAATTAGGTCACATGTTTTCTTTATTCTTACTATGGGTATATAGTCATGATCTCCAAAATACTACCACTTAATGATATTGTTTCTTCTCCCATCACTATACTTATTTTTCAATGAAGAATAGCCTTTTGTTATTACAGAAGCAGTATATATGCATTGTAGAAAACCAGAAAATACAGAGAGCAACAATAAGAAGATAAATATCATGTTCCCACTGTGGTAGGCTGGATAATGGCCCTTCAAAGATATCTATGTCCTGATCCCCAGAACTTGTGAACATGTTAAGTTACAGGGCAAAGGAGAAGTAAGGTTGCAGGTGGAATTTAGGTTGCTAATCAGCTGACCTTGAGATGGGAGAGTATCCTGGATTACCTTCATGGAACCCGATTATCACGAAGGTCCTAAAAAGTGGAAGAGGGATGCAGAAGAGAAGTTCAGGGCGATGCAATACGAGAAGGACTTGACCTGCTGTTGCTGGCTTTGAAGATGGAGAAAGGACCATGAGCCAGGGAATGTGGGCAGCCTCTAGAACCCGGAAAATGCAAGGAAATGGATTCTCCCCTAGAGCCTCCAGAAAGGAATGCAGCCCTGCACACCTTGATTTAGCTCAGTGAGACCATGTTGGACTTCTAACTTACAGAAGAAGTTTAATCCACCAAATTTTTGGTAATTCGTGTGCAATAATAGAAAACTAATACACCCACCAACCAGAAACTGTTAAGTGTTAATATTTTACTATATATATTTCTAGATCTTTTTATACACACATACGTATTTTTTTAAACTAAAACAAGATCATGATGCTGTAAAGAGTTTGTTTTCCTTTAATAATAATCTTTCTCTTTCCCTGTCAATAAATTTTCATAGCATCTAATACTGCAATCATATTCAAATTACCCTAATTGTTCCCCAGCTATTCCCCCAAGCTGGTTTGTCCAAATCAGAATTTAGGTCTGGGCCATGCATTTTTAATGGTTTTATGTCCCTTAGGTATTTTTAATCTAAAACAGTCTGTTTTTTCATCTACTAATTTTCCTTCTCATTGTTTGATTGCTTCCTCATGTGGTCACTTAGCTTGCTTCTCTGTCCCCTGTATTTCCTATAAATTGGAAGTTACATCAAAGAGCTTGGTCAAGTCACGTTAATAAATTTTGTCTAGAATACATTTTGGGTGCTGTTGTGTGTTTCATACGGCACTCCATCAGGAGGTACATGCTATCTGGTTTCCACCATTAGATACTGAAACTCAGACTGTCCTCTGGTTATGGGATGGAAGCCCAAGCTTGCTGCTCTAGAGGGATGTTATTCCCCTGTAATCAGAAAGTATTCTGTGTGGATTTACTTTAATACCATACAGATGTGCAGTTTCCCCTCAACTATGCACCTACTGGCCAGCTCCATCTGACAGCCCTTGCCTGAATTACTGTTCATTAGAAATCACAAAATGGTGATTTTTCTAATGCTATCATTTTTTTTCTACATTAATTAGCTGCCATTTCTTAGTGAAGAGACTCTTTCCCTAATCAACTAGATCTGTTTGGTTACCCTGACAAACATTTTGGATTGGGGAAGCATTTTGGACTGCTTCTTCCTTTAGTCATCAATTCTCAAAGGGAGGAATTTAACAACAACCTCAGTGATGACAACTAATTTTTTTCTGCCTATCTCTTTTCGAGTATCATTATGAGCGCACAGATTTTCACAAAATCAGGGTATTTCTTTCTATAATTCTTCTGTGTGATCATGTTACCAATTTGATATATGTTTAGGTTTTACAATTCTAGGACTTTTTTAGTTGTAATTTTTTAACAGGTAATGCATTTATGTAATTCAATATCAAAATTATATGGAAAAATATTCACAAAGAATTCTTATTTCTACCCCTGCTCCTTTCCCTCCTACATAACAATATTTTATTAGTTTCTTATTTATATGTCCAGTGTAGTGGGGGGTTTTTGCATATATAAGTGTGTGTGTGTGTGTGTGTCTGTGTGTGTGGTGTAGACATACAGCCTTACTTTAACCCCTCTCCAATTCATATATATACCCCTTGCTTTTTTTCTTCCACTTAATGGTATATTTTGGAGATCTCTCTATATCAGTACACAGAAGCCTGTCTCATTCTCTTTAGAACTTCTTAGAACTTCATTGTGTGATGTCCTGCAGTTTATTCAACCAGTTGCCTGTTATTGAACCCTTGCATTCTTTCTAACCTTATATTATTGCAAAAAAATGCTTCAGTGAATAAATGTGTACATTTATTATCTTGTACGTGAGCAAATATAAAGGTAATAGATTCCTAGACTTTGCATTGCTGGGTCAAAGGGTTATTATATCAGTAATTCTCTTTGTGTTTCTAGATTATCCTGAAAGGACTTAATACTTTTAACTACTATGCTGAATTGCTTCTTGAAGGTCTTGGTGTCATCACACAGATGACTGCATTAAAAAAAATGGAGCCTTAAAATAAAAAAATATTAACAACACTAAGGTGAGACCATGTAGCAACTATCTATAGAACTCTTGTACAATGCTGGGGGCGGAGCATAAAATGATACAGTCATTCTAGGGCACTGTTCGGCAATTTCTTTCTTAAGTTAAACATGCATCTATCCCATAGCCAGGAAATATCACCTCTAGGTATTTACCCAAGAGAAATGAAAACATGTTTTAAAAAAAGAATTTAAGGGCTTCCCTGGTGGTGCAGTGGTTGAGAGTCCGCGTGCCGATGCAGGGGACACGGGTTCGTGCCCCGATCCCGGAAGATCCCACATGCCGCGGAGCGGCTGGGCCCGCGAGCCATGGCCGCGGAGCCTGTGTGTCCGGAGCCTGTGCTCCGCAACGGGAGAGGCCACAGCAGTGAGAGGCCCGCGTACAGCAAAAAAAAAAAAAAAAAAAAAAAAAAAAAAAGAATTTAAGAAGAATATTCAGAGTAGCCTTATTTCTAATAAATCTAAACTGGAAACAACTCAAATGTCCATCAACAGTAAATGGATAAACAAATAGTGGTATATCTGTAGAATGTCACTCAACCATCAAAAGGAATGACATGTATTGATACATTAATAATGTGGATAAATCCCAAAATAATTATGCTGAGTAGAAGAAGCCAGAACAAAAAAGTACTGTGGGTTCCATTTATATGAAGTTCTAAAACAGATAATGCTAATTTATGGTGATTGAAATCAGAATGGTGGTGGCCTCTGTGAGTGCTGGGAATTGGCTAGATAGGATCAAGATACTAGGGAACTTTCTGGGGTGATGGCAGTGTTTGATATTTTGATTAAGGTTGATTATGTGAGTGTATACAATGGTCAACAGTCATAACTGAATGCTTAATATCTTTGTAGTCGTTTTATTGTATCATGTAAATTATGCCTTCAATTTTTAAAAATTTGGTCCTCAGCAAGACTCTTTAAGAAGTGACATAGCCTTCTTCCCTCATTACCCCAACCCTGTCTCCTCTCTTGTTCTGGATCTCTTAATACTCTTTACCTCACTGACCCAGTCTTACATTTGACTAGCTTTTACTTTTATAGGCCCCAGTCTTTTTTTTTTTTTTATTAGTTTCTGCTTTATAACAAAGTGAATCAGTCATACATATACATCTGTTCCCACATCCCTTCCCTCATGCATCTCCCTCCCTCCCACCCTCCCCATCCCACCCCTCCAGGCTGCCACAAAGCACCGAGCTGATCTCCCTGTGCTATGTGGCTGCTTCCCACTATCTATCTACCTTACGTTTGGTACTGTATATATGTCCATGCCTCTCTTTCGCTTTGTCACAGCTTACCCTTCCCCCTCGCCATATCCTCAAGTCCATTCTCAAGTAGGTCTGTGTCTTTATTCCCGTTTTACCCCTAGGTTCTTCATGACATTTTTTTTTGAATTCCATATATATGTGTTAGCATACGGTATTTGTCTTTCTCTTTCTGACTTACTTCACTCTGTATGACAGACTCTAGGTCTATCCACCTCATTACAAATAGCTCAGTTTCATTTCTTTTTATGGCTGAGTAATATTCCATTGTATATATGTGCCACATCTTCTTTATCCATTCATCCGATGATGGACACTTAGGTTGTTTCCAGCTCCGGGCTATTGTGAATAGAGCTGCCATGAACATTTTGGTACATGTCTCTTTTTGAATTATGGTTTTCTCAGGGTATATGCCTAGTAGTGGGATTGCTGGGTCATATGGTAGTTCTATTTTTAGTTTTTTAAGGAACCTCCATACTGTTCTCCATAGTGGCTGTACCAATTCACATTCCCACCAGCAGTGCAAGAGTGTTCCCTTTTCTCCACACCCTCTCCAGCATTTATTGTTTCTAGATTTCTTGATGATGGCCATTCTGACTGGTGTGAGATGATATCTCATTGTAGTTTTGATTTGCATTTCTCTAATGATTAATGATGTTGAGCATTCCTTCATGTGTTTGTTGGCAGTCTGTATATCTTCTTTGGAGAAATGCTTATTTAAGTCTTCTGCCCATTTTTGGATTGGGTTGTTTGTTTTTTTGCTATTGAGCTGCATGAGCTGCTTATAAATTTTGGAGATTAATCCTTTGTCAGTTGCTTCATTTGCAAATATTTTCTCCCATTCTGAGGGTTGTCTTTTGGTCTTCTTTATGGTTTCCTTTGCTGTGCAAAAGCTTTGAAGTTTCATTAGGTCCCATGTGTTTATCTTTGTTTTTATTTCCATTTCTCTAGGAGGTGGGTCCAAAAGGATCTTGCTGTGATTTATGTCATAGAGTGTGCTGCCTATGTTTTCCTCTAAGAGTTTGATAGTTTCTGGCCTTACATTTGGGTCTTTAATCCATTTTGAGCTTATTTTTGTGTATGGTGTTAGGGAATGATCTAATCTCATACTTTTACATGTCCCTGTCCAGTTTTCCCAGCACCACTTATTGAAGAGGCTGTCCTTTCTCCACTGTACATTCCTGCCTCCTTTATTAAAGATAAGTTGACCATATGTGTGTGGGTTTATCTCTGGGCTTTCTATCCTGTTCCATTGATCTATCTTTCTGTTTTTGTGCCAGTACCACACTGTCTTGATTACTGTAGCTTTGTAGTATAGTCTGAAGTCAGGGAGCCTGATTCCTCCAGCTCCGTTTTTCGTTCTCAAGATTGCTTTGGCTATTCGGGGTCTTTTGTTTTTCCAAACAAATTTTGAAATTTTTTGTTCTAGTTCTGTGAAAAATGCCAGTGGTAGTTTGATAGGGATTGCATTGAATCTGTAGATTGCTTTGGGTAGTAGAGTCATTTTCGCAATATTGATTTTTCCAATCCAGGAGCATGGTATATCTCTCCATCTATTTGTATCATCTTTAATTTTTTTCATCAGTGTCTTATAATTTTCTAGGCCCAAGTCTTAACTCCCCGAGTAGGTTGTAAGTATCCTAAAACATGGTTAGGATCATGCCACCTCAATACCCTTTACAGCAGTGGTTGTTAACCTAGGCTGCATATTATTAGAATCACCTGGTGTCTTAGCTCAGCCTGCCATAACAAAATACCAGGGGCTGGGGCTTCCCTGGTGGCGCAGTGGTTGAGAGTCCGCCTGCCAATGCAGGGCACACAGGTTCGTGCCCCGGTCTGGGAGGATCCCATGTGCCGCGGAGCAGCTGGGCCCGTGAGCCATGGCCGCTGGGCCTGCGCGTCCGGAGCCTGTGCTCCGCAACGGGAGAGGCCACAGCAGTGAGAGGCCCGCGTACCGCAAAAAAACAAAAACAAAAACAAACAAACAAAAAAAAAAACCAGGGGCTGTGTGGCATAAACAACAGAGGTTTATTTGCTCACAGTTCTGGAGGCTGGAAGTTCAAGACCAGAATGCCAGCATAGTCAGGTTCTGGTGTGGCCTCTCTTCCTGGCTTTCAGATGGCTGCCTTCTCCCTGTGTCTCACATGGCAGAGAGGGAGAGCAAGCTCTCTGGTGTTTCCTCTTATAAGGACACTAATGCCACCATGAAGGCCCCACCTCATCACTTCATCCAAACCCAATTACCTCCCAAAGGCCCCATCTGCAAATACTATCACACTGGGGTTACAGCTTCAACATATGAATTTGAGGGGGTCACATTCAGTGCACAGCACTTGGGAACATTAAAAAAAAAAAAATTAGCAGTGCTTGAATCTCATGCCCAGAGATCCTGATTCTCTTGATCTGAAGTGGGACCTGGACATCTGTATTTCTTTTAGATTCCCCCCATAACATGCAGCTAGGGTTGAGGACTACTCTATACCTTCCTGTTCAAGGTGAGGTCTGTGGACCAACAACATCAGCTTGTTAGAAATGCAGAATCTCTGGTCCCATCCCAAACTGGTGAACCCAAATTTGTAAGGTAACAAAATCCCCAGCTGATTCCTTCGCACCATAAAATTTGAAAAATGCTGGTTTACGGCATCTTGCATAGACTCTCATATAAGTATAAGAATACTTCATCAGTCAATTCCTGTTTAAATCCAAATAGATGAACATTTTGTCAGCAAACCAAATTTCAGCTTTTTTTCACCTTGGAAGCCTGGCAGGGTGCAGATCTTGCCTACAAATAATTGCACCTTAGTGTGAAGCTTTTATACATTGCCTGTATATCACTGTCTATTAACAAAAAAGCAGCAAATAGACCCAATGTTGAAAACAAAATCCCAATGTTTTTGAAAATATTTATACTACCATCCCAGCAATTCTATCACAATGAATGATTACTTCCTTAGCTTCAGGTGAGCTTTAAAATTGACAATGAAACAGAATAAGGTACTTGTACTCCAACAGAAAGAGAAGTGGCATTTAGCATGGAGTCTGAATACTGTGTAACTAATAAATAATTCAGTAAACTAGGGAAAGAAAAAACATGCAAGCTTAAACAAACAGCAGAGAATTCCTAATGCTTAAAATATCCTTAAGGTTGGGAAATGAGAAGATTATTATATATGATGCTATTATGTGGCATCGAGTGCTAGGTTTCGAAAGATTTGATTACAATAATTATGCTTAATACTAAAAAAATGGAAAGGAATGCAGTCTTACCTGATGTTTCAGAAGGCACTTCAAGGTCTTGTCATCCATCAAGATCATCAATGGGGTCTTCAATATGAATGTGGCTCCTGAAAGTACTGAAAAAGAGATTCCAGGCTGACATACTAAAAATGATGAAGTATCGAATGGATAGTTCTTTATTTTTAAGAACTATTAATATGAGAACCTTTGTGTTTAAAATATCCCCTGAATTCAGTATAAGTGTGTTTGTTTTTTTTGTGGTACACGGGCCTCTCACTGTTGTGGCCTCTGCCGTTGTGGAGCACAGGCTCTGGACGCGCAGGCTCAGCGGCCATGGCCCACAGGACCAGCCGCTCTGCGGCATGTGGGATCCTCCTGGACCGGGGCACGAACCCACATCCCCTGCATCGGCAGGTGGACGCTCAACCACTGCACCAGCAGGGAAGCCCATAAGTGTGTTTTTAAACTCCAACCTCAAGGATAATTTCTGCTACTGCCGATTGGTCACCTTCTCATTTTCCTTTCTGTTCGTAATCGATAACTTCCTCATTATTAATGATATAATTAAATGGTTTGCTAAATTATATCAAAATAACTTTCTGGTTTAGTTCATAGCACCCTTATGTTCTATCCAATAAACTAAAAAGAAAAAGAAAAAAATGCTAATCTATGTTAAGTACACATACATGTATACACACCTACAAATTCACATTTATTTATTTATTTAAAACCTTACATATTTTTTATGTGCCACAGCTTGTGGGACCTTAGTTCCCTGACTAGGGACTGAACCTTCGCCCCCTGCGGTGGAAGCATGGAGTCTTAACCACTGGACTGCCAGGGAAGTCCCACAAACTCACCTTTAAAAGAAGGGAGCTTCAATAATGTTTTGTATTTAAATTCCATTTCCCAATGCTTACGGTTGACATTCATCTAATTAGTGATCTGATTCAACCCAAAACGTTTTTATGGGATGCCTATTGTGTGCCCAACAGAAATACACTTTGAAACTAAAAATCTTTTTTTCTTAATTGAATTATAGTTGACTTAAAATATTATATTTGAAACTAAAAATCTTTCATATTGGATAAACATAATGAGAATTTATATCCCGGTATTGCAAATGTTGAGTAAAGACCTTGCTGTTTCAGTAAAAATCAATTTAAAAGGATTTTTTCCCCATTCCTTCCAAAACACCCTAGAAGATAATGGCATTTCTCCCTTAAACATTATATAAGAAAATCTCCTTTACATTAATAAAGTAATAGAATTTTTGAATTCACTTTTTTCCTTTTAGCAAAGATTTTTTTCTATTTTTATTAAATTTTAATGAAAAATAATAAATACACTTCTTAAAAACAATTGAAACATTAGAAAAGGATATCCAGTGGGAAGTAGGTCCACATCTCTCAGAAGTGTTCCATGCACATACAAACATATGTTTTATATCAATTTATAACTCTATCTTTGCATATCATCTTATTCTCTGCTTTTTTTCACAGGTACCATGTATTCTTCTGTACCCTGATATTTTTCACTTAAGTAATTTTGGAGGTTCTTCCAGAACAGTACATGTAGATCAAGCTCATTTTCAATGCTGCATGGTATTCCAGGTATGGATTTAACCATCCACTATCCATATACATTTAAGTTTTTTTCTAGGCTTTTGATATTATATACAGTGTTTAATAAATAATGTGAAAATGTGTCCTTGCACCTAGATACTAATATCTGCAGAATAGAATCTTGAAAATAAAAATGCTGTGTCCAAGAATATGGGCATCTATAATTTTGATACATAATGCCATATTTCCCTTCAAAATGCTTGACCCAGTATGCAGTATCTCCAGAAGGGTTTGAGGGTGCCTGTTTGCCTGTATGGGTGCCCATACATCATTTTAGCAATTCATTCCTCACTCTCTTATATCATCAGTGTCTCCCGCTCTACTGGATCATTCCAGTCGGAATACAAACATGCTGTTGTTTCTTGCATCTTAAAAGAAAAAAAACCATTTACTGACCCCACTTGCCCAGTCCATTACAGCCCCATTTACCTGCTTCCCTTTTGTGGCAAAACTACTAGAAAAATGATGTCTACACTTACTGTCTCTAATCCTTCTCTTCCCTGTCTTCTTGAATCTTCTCCAGTTAGGACTTTCAGCCTCACCACTTTACCAAAACTGCTTCCGGCAAGTTGCCAATGACCACTGCTTCAGTAGTGGTGAATTCTTAGTCTTCATCTTGCTCTGCTTGTGAGCAGCCTTTGAGAGGGTTGATCCATCCGTTTTTCTTGGACCATTTCTCGTGGCCTCAGTGATGCCACACTCTCCTTCAACCATACAAACTGCTCCTTCTCACTTTCCTGTATTGGTTTCTTCCCATCTCCATGACGTCTTTTCTTTTTTTTAAATAAGTTTATTTATTTATTTATGGCTGCATTGGGTCTTCGTTGCTGCGTGCGGGCTTTCTCTCGTTGTGGCGAGCGGGGGCTACTCTTCATTGTGGTGTGCAGACTTCTCACTGTGGTGGCTTCTCTTGTTGCAGAGCACGGGCTCTAGGCGCATGGGCTCAGTAGTTGTGGTGCATGGGCTTAGTTGCTCCGTAGCATGTGGGATCTTCCCGGACCAGGGACGGAACCCGTGTCCCCTGCACTGGCAGGCAGATTCTTAACCACTGTGCCACCAGGGAAGTCCCTTCACGACATCTTGATGTTGGAGTGCCCCAGGTCCCAGTCTTTGGACCTCATCCCCGTCTGTGCCTCTCCTTTGGCAATCCAGTCTACCCACATGGCATTACATACCTTGTCTGTTTCAAAGACCTCAAATTGTCTGGTTGGATCTGGCCTGGATCTCTCTTCTAAACACAAACTTGTGTGTTGAACTACCTACTTGATATCTCTACTTGCATATCGGAGGGATCTCAAGTTAGACATGTCTAAAGTGTGGTATTTCCCTAAAACTTCTTTCTTCCACTTGTTCACACATCACATCCAACCCACTAGGAAACCTTGTTGGCTCTACCTTCAGAATATATCCAGATTCTGTTCACGTCTTGGCACTTCCACCTGCAACACCCCCATCCAGGCAGCTGTCATCTCTCACCTGGATTATTTCAATAACTTCCCGCTTCCATTCTCGCCCCCCACCATCTGTTCTCCATAGAACAACACAGCAGCCAGAGTGATCTTGTTATTACCTATCAAATCACATCACCCCCTGCTCAGAACCTTTCCATGGCTCACAGAGTTTAAAGGCAGAATGTGACTCTCCCCTCACCCCCTGAGAACATTCCTCTCTGATCTCATCTCCTATTACTCTGCTCTCTCTGCTCTAGTCCCACTGGCCTTTTTCCTATTCTTCTGGTGCCAGTGCAGACATAAGCTAAGGGATCTAAGGGAAGAAAAGAACAGAATCCAGAAATGGGCTTATCTGTATATTTAAATGCTTTATTTAAAATGCTTGTTTTAGCATTTACTGAAAAGGGGGGAAATGATATACTTTCCAAGAAATGGTTTTGGGACATTCAGGAATGAAATGCAGGCAGATCTAAAGTCTGAGCTTCCTGGGTGATACTCCGTGAAATTGCGTTTCATTTCACCCAATCTCCTAGTTAACACTCAGAAACACAGGGGTTGTTTTGCACGCCATGAGTGTGTAGGCACGTTAGCAGAGTCTCGGGAACAGACAGATGTGAGGGAGGGCCAGGATGGAATAAAAGCCCACGAGTGTACTTCTAGGCTACAGTGGAACCCTCAGTGCTCAAGACAGTACCATCCACAGCTGCCTATCTCCTTTGGGGACCTGGGAAGCTGTGTCTGTGTCTGGGAGCACGCCGTCTTTATCTCTTATCTTCTCTATGGAGATATAACCATCTCTATGTGTTTCCACATCATTTGCCATCATAACTGGTACATTGAACAAGCAGGTCTTAGAAGGTTCAATTGCAAAGCAACATTATTTGTATTTCCAAGTATCTTCTATAATCCATTCCATGGGATATTTCTTCACCATCACCTAGATGAAAATTCAGGCAGACCCCTGAGTTGTCTGGTGACTCTTCAATAATACAAATGGATCTGCAGTCAGTCACTTTAAATCGAAAACCCCACTCATTTTAGTAATTAAATTCCATGTAATAATTAAAACCTTGCTTTGCAGATAAACCTTCTCTTCCTCTAAGCCTGCAGTAGGGGTGGGGTTGTGATCAGCTTTTTCTCTTTTTGTCCAAGCAGGGCTTCTACTCTTGTTACCCTATGATGCTAAACACAGTTTCTGGCTACTCCAGGATGGAGATCTGGGGAGACAGAGTGGTAAGAAGAATGGAAAAGATCTTTCCTGATTGATATTATTGTGGTCAGTCTTCTCCAGACTCGGCAGATATTTTAAGGTAACTCTCTTATGTGGTGGATTCTTCAGAAACCCACCGATGAAAGAAGACTGGATTTCTGGATTTCCATCAGTGACAGCCTTCTGGAGGGCCAGAGCCAAGTGGCAGCCCTTAACAGCCAGCAGCAAGGTGGGTGCAGTTACTATAATGGGCAGAGTGTCTGCAGCAGCAAGCAGAGTATTTCAGCACACAAGAATCTTTGATGTTTGTTAATTGTTCACGGTGGCCCTAGGACCAAAACAGATCGGGATTCTACTAGGAATCACTTGATTTATGTAACTGGGAAATCTCTAGATCCAGTGACTAGAAACCTGAGTTCAATGTAGAGTCATAGCTCATCACCCAAGTCTCAGATCTGAATCAGTTCAAAGACATAGAAATGCCCGGATCACTGATTTTGCAGCTGGGTCCAAGCAGCAACAGCACCTGGGAATTTGTTAGAAATGCAAATTTCCAGACCCTCCCCCAGCCCTATGGACGAAAACACTCTGGAGGAGGGTCCAGCAGTCTTTGTTTTAGCAGGCACTTCAGCCTGAGTCCTGTGCATGCTAAGGTCTGAGAACTCTGACCTTAAGAGAAGGAGAGGCTGGGAAGCCTTAGAAGGGGCCCTGTAACATTGCTGTAAGTACCTAGTGTAAATCTTCCTTTAAGTCTTCTCCAGAAGATCTGCAGCCATTAACTAGGGTAACTGCAGTGAGGAAGGGGGAATATCCAGGCCTTTGGGAAATTTCTAGACATTAGTTCTGAGTCGATGCTAATCCGTAAAGCTCCAACATGCCTCTGGACCACGGAGAGGGGTTGGGGGTAGGGGGTCTCCTGTGGTGATCAAATAATAAATGAAACTTTGGGGTGTGGCTACCTCACAGTGGGTCTACTCACCCCACTGAATAGAGCTGTAATAGGTGTCCTCAGCAACTAAAAGAACCCCTGTACTGATTCCCTGACCTGGGTGATGAGCCTTATTATGGTAGGCAGGACCATGCGGAAGCCATTTGGAATTTCCTCTTCTTACCTAAGAGTAAACTAAAAGCAATACTACATCCCTGGAAGAATTGCAGAGATTAGTATTTCCATCTAATATTTGAACAATACAGGGGTTGTTCCACCACATCCTCATTTAACTTATCTGCTTGGCATGACAGAAGGAAGATGGTTATTGGAGAATGACTATGGATTCTTATAGAATCATTCAGGTACCAGACCAGATGTCGTCTCTTTACTGGATAACACAACAGTGCTTCTGGTACTTTGAAGGCAACTATTGATCTGGCAGTTGCTTTTTTTCCCCTCAATACCAAATTAGCAAAGATCCCCAGATGGAGTTTGCTCCCAATTAGCAGGATCAGCAAAACACCCTCCCTGTCTTACCTCAGACCTCTGTGACTCTTCCGCTGTCTGACAAGATCTAGTCTGCAGGGGCCTTGATCATCTTGATATTCCCCAGAACACCATGCTAATATATTACATTATTGACATGGTGAGCAGGAAGCAGCGCATACTCTAGATGCCTTAATAAGACATATGTATGCCAGAGGGTGGGAGAGAAACTCCAAGAAAAGTCAAAGGCCCACTACCTCAGTGAAGTTTCTAAGGGGTCCAGTGGTCTGAGAAATGTTGGCATTTCCTCTCCAAATTGAAGGGCAAATTGCTATACTTTGTACTACCTACCACTGAGAAAGAGCTACAGTGTTCCCTATCTCTTGATTTTTTAGATAACATAGGCTCTTTCTGAGTGTATTGTTCAAAGCAACATTTGAGTAATCCACAAAGCTGCCAAGTTTTGTGTGGGGACCAGAGCAAAAAAAAGCCTCCCTAGCAGCATTTCTCAACATCAGCAGTGTTGACATTTGGGGGACAAACAATTCTTCAATGTGGGAGGCTATTTGCGAATTGTAGGATGTTGTTTAGCAGCATCCCTGGCCTCTACGCCCGGTTGCGACATCCAGAAATCTCTACAGACATCACCAGGTATCCTTGGGGGAACAAAACTGCCTTCACTTGAGAATCCCTGGCCTACAGCATGTCTAGGGAAGCCTCGAGGGGAGTAAAGCACTGGCTGACACTTAACTGCAACCTCATGAGACCCCGAGCCAGATCTTTCTAACTAAGCTATTCCTGGATTCCTGACTCTCAGAAACCATGAGAGATAATGAATGCTTGTTGCTAAGTTTGGAGATAATTTGTTTTGCAGCCATACACTGATCCCAAGCCATATGGCCGGCATACACAGCAGCAATTGTCATCCAGTGTAGGTAGCGTACACCAGACTGGAGTTGAGCAGGTCCTGAATGTACAGGTGAGCTCCGTGAGCAGGCAGCTCCTTCTCCCATAGTATCTCCTCTTGCTGCACTGTAAGTCTCCCTCAACCCACACCTTTGTCCTTTGGGGACGGACAGATGGTGGAGGAAGAAACTGTTTGGACCAGGTTCACAGATGGTCCCTTACAATTTGAAGGCATCAGATAGATGTGGACTGTAGAAGCATTATAGCCCAAAGCAGGAATGGGGTTAGAGAAGTTCTCTCTAGGCTGAACCCTGAGCAGTTGTCCACTTTGTCTGGATGGAGAGATGGCCAGAGTAGGGGTATATGCCAATTCGTGGGTGACTAGTGGTTTGGTATATTGGTGGCACAGGAGTCTGAGGAAGACGTTTGCAGATGATAATCTCTAAATATGGGCACCCTCATGTGTGAATGCTCACCGTAGGGCATCCGGGATGAGGCTCTCAGTAACCAATTGGACGGGATGCCCATTTTGTGGAATGTCAGGCAGCCCCTTTCCCAGCCACCCCGAGGCTTGCTCAGTAGGCTCATGTAGGATGTGGCCATTGTGGCAGGAAGCCAAGTCACGTGTGGGCTCAACAATATGGACTTGCACTCCGCAAGGCTGCTCTGGCTATTGTCACTGCTGGATGCCTAAGCTACTGACAGCAGAGACTAGTGCTGAGCCCTGATGCGGCATCGTTCCCCAGGGGGACCAGCCAGCCACCTAGCAGCGAGTTTATTACATTGAACTCTTTCCATTATGGGGGAAAAAAAACGTTATTGGAATAGTCACACTCCTTAGAAAGGAAGGTTTAAATCATCTTGTCAGGAAGGAACCCCAGACAACTGAAGTGTTGGTTAAAGGCAAATGGAACATGGGATAGACACTGGAAGAAGCTCATGAACAATTATTATTCAACTATTATCATATCAATCAACTAGTTTTGTTACCAGTTACCAAAACAAGAACTATTGCAACTCTGCATTTTCTTCTTTGCTTGTTAAGCATAACACTGAGTGTTGCTGGTGGTTAAATTTACAATTTAGTCTTTAGGTTAAGGAATATCCAAGGTGCTATGGTGACTATAAAGAGAACTGACATCACCCAGAGCTCAATACAGTGGCTGAGGCTGCCTCCTTATAGCAGTGCCACTCTGTGTTACCCCCTTTTGGGGACAGAGTGAGCCTACATTCATTTATATGACGTGGAAGTATGACGTTGGATGGATACAATGGCATGTGTGGATCTGAGTAGCAAAAGAATGGATATACCAGATTGTGTCTCTTGGCTGTTAGGTCCGAATTCATCCTTCTAGATACTCTCCATCCCCTTTTCCAGACTCACTCATCTGGCCAATTTCATGTTAGGTTCTTCCAATGGGAGGCATAGGTAGTAGGTCCCAGTGTGCGAGAAAGAGATTAATCATTTCCCCGGCTACTGGCAGCAGCAAGATTGTGCAGCTGGGCTTGACTGCTTGTGCTACAAGCTCCACAAGCCTGGGGGTGGTTTCAGCAACATTGGCAGTAAGTAGCCACTCATAGGATCCAGCCGAGGGACAGTGGCAGCTTCCCATTCTTTAGGTTACAGCTGCCTTTCTCTGCTCCTAGCCCTTCCAGCAGTTTTTAACCAGTTCCCTACACTGCAGCCTTCTCTGCTTGAAATATATACAGTGGTTTCTACTCTCCTGTTTGGACACCGAGTGCTACAGAGATCTTTCTGTATCAGAACAAAGTCAGCTTCCTCATTCTCTAGTTTTAAAAAAGAAAACAAAATGCATCATATTTATATAAGAAGACCCAGATAATGGATATTTAAGTTGCTCTCAATCTTCTTTCTTCATCAGTCAGGGCAATAAAGACATTTCCATTTTAGGAAAGTATTGTCAAGGCATATATTTGGCAATGTTTGTCTCTTAATCTGGAGCGATACCTACTAAAGTTCTTATGCAGGGATCTAAATGGCTGTAATGAGATTCAACTAGACTGTAGAATCTAGAGAGTGTCCATCTGCAGCTAGTTATTTATTGCTTAATAAATATTCTAAAGTATTGTCCACATATATCCTAGTCTTATCTCTTCCAAATGAATTTCAAGCACCTTGAGGCTGGATCTTATATCACCTTTTGAATATGTTAATGGGGTGTGGGGAGAAGTTTCAGTAGTGCCTGTTCCCTTATGATTAATGTCATCTGAATGTGTCATCTGACTGGCAGTCTGGGAAGAGCCCTACATGCCTTCACGCGAATGGGGCTCAGGTTTTCTCTTGAGAAAGAAGCTGATGACGCAGCTAACACTGCCACATAGTGTTGTGGCTCAAATCGAGGTCCAGTTAATTTTATTATTGGTCTTACTCCAAATCCCTTTCCTGGAGGCAGTGCTCCTTAGAAACCATTTTCCCTTAGTTAGAAAATATTTTAATTGATTTGTGGGCAGTGCTCTAATTCCGCCTGTGCGGCCTGTCCCCTTGGTCCACCTCGGGGCTGGAAGGCTGCCCAGCCCAGCACAATGCCCTCGTCCCCACGAGGTTGCCTCAGTCCCCATCTCAGCCATCTGATATTCTGCTTCCGCTGGACGAAAGAATGAAGGCCTCTTTAGCTCTTCGCTGACACCATCCTTCTACTCTGTTTTCTGATTGTATCTTCTTTAATTAAACAGCACTTCTGCTATCTTCTCATCTTTTAGGTATTCAGAGCATTCTGGCATTCTACTTCCAGCTCTTAGATTTATTTGAATTTTCTAAAATGGGAAAGGTTGGGTCCTGTTGACAGTTGCCATGCCAACTCCCAATCAGCCTTTTCCTTGGGAGGATTTTTCTTTAGCTGCTCTACACTTTCACAGCAACTTATAGTGTGACAGGAATCTTCAAACATTCACAAGCAACTTGGCCAATAGGGATGTGGGGCTGCAGCTCCTAAGATGAATATCCAGGCTTTTTCCACGAGGGTTCTACTTTTATAATCTTCAACATAATCCCTTTAAAGCAAGAATCCCTGGCAAATCTAAGCTGCTATGGTATGAAAATTCTAATTAAAGGCAACAATCAAAGCTGCTTTTGGTGGTAATGCTGTTATACTGTCAACCTCATTGTCAGTCAAATTAACAAAATACATTTTTAATAACCCAGCTAATGCAGTGAGAAATAAATAGCCAAGTCCATTTAACTCTCAGAAGCTTAAATGCTGTTAAATCACATTTCCTGTTTATGAGGCTGAATCTGAGAAGATATGCATTAATTATATTTCCAAATAGTCCAAAAAAATGATAAGGCATGCATGAAAAGGAAAATTTTAAAGTTTTTATATTTCAGTAATAATCACACATAACAATGATTTATGATCACTTCTACTACAGTTAACAAAATAGTTTATACTGAACATTTAATAGATTAAACAGCAGTTATCCAAGATAAATGGTCCATTGATATGCTCATTTTCTCGATAGCCACATCCACAGGCTAAGTCCACAACTGGATCACATCCACATTTCATGGTAATTGGTTTTAAAACTATCAAAACAGGAGGAACATGGAAATTCCATCCGCAAATCCTCAACGGCCCATTGGAGATCTCTTAATGCATGTGCTTTTCTTTTCATGGGAATTCCACATGCAAGTTGTGAAGCAGAGGAAGGTGCTATTAGAAGTACCAGGTCTGACATCAACACGAATTGGTTTTACCTCTTGCTGGTATGTATTCCCTATGCTCACGTTCAAAGAAAAACCCAGAAAACTCTTAGATCTCCATCTGAATTTCAGTCAAAGGATTCAGTTCTGCCTCTTTCATCCCAGCCCAGTTTTCCTGTCAGGAGCACCACTGGTTTTCTCTTTAGCTGTCAGCACATTTGGAACAGATTTTTCTTTCTGGGAGAAGATTCTACAGCAGTCTAGATTTTAGTTTATAATTTCATTATAAACAAGAGAGACTTTTAAAGAGTCACTTCAGAATCACTGCACAGCTTCATCTGGGATTTGGCCAACAGTGTTAGAGTTCTATTGAATCAGCTTTCTTCTAACAGTGAAAAGAAGAGGTAGAAATTTCATATTTTCTCAAATCCTCAACCGCTGCATCAAATAGCTAAGAATGATTAAAAATAAAACAACGTGGAGGGCTTCCCAGGTGGCGCAGTGGTTGAGAGTCCTCCTGCCGATGCAGGGGACACAGGTTCGTGCCCTGGTCCGGGAAGATCCCACATGCCGCGGAGCGGCTGGGCCCGTGAGCCATGGCCGCTGAGCCTGCGCGTCCGGAGCCTGTGCTCCGCAACGGGAGAGGCCACAGCAGTGAGAGGCCCGCGTACCGCAAAAAAAAAAAAAACAAAAAACAAAAAACAGAGTATTTTGGGACTGTACATTCTACGTTTGTTTTGTTTCCCCAAAGATGAAGAGAATTGAGAAAATGTCATCTTAGCATATGTAATTTGAAATCTGTCCCTTCTACCCGAGCCTAGAATCCTCTTGTTAGGCGTAACATAGGGTGAGCAATATGTTGTTATTACAGACAGGGCTTAGCTTGTAGCTGACAAAGGAGTACTGCTATGACAGAAGATGGAATTTTTATTTGTAATGGAAGAAAGGGTTGACTTTCTAAATACCTAGTGGTAGATCACAATTTTAAAGTAAGCTAGATAAAAATCTATTTTAAGAGCCTTGTTGCTTCCTAAGAGAGAAACTAGAATTTCCCTTCTTAACCCCAAGACAGATAAACACTTCTGTTTCACACAAAACACCACAAATCAAACGATGGCCAGACTTTCAGTCTCCCATTAGAAAATACCTCAGTTCATTCAACAGTAAATATTAATGAACACTTGTGAAGTGCCAGCTACTCTATTAGAAGCTGTATGAGTACGGGGTTGAACACAAGAGACCAAAGTCCCTGTTTTTATAGAGCTCATGCAAGCTTCGCGTAAGGGCTTCTGGAGTGAATTGAAACATTAACAAAGCGTTGATATGATGAACAAACTAGATGTTCTTCACTAAATGGGTGAAGTCGCAAATGTGATAAGAATCATAAATTTTAAAATACTACATAAAGAACTTCTGTGACATTCTTTTCCTTTATGTAGCACCGAGGTCCCTGAATTTCTTCACTGTTGTGCTAATTGTAATGAACAGAACTTCTATATTCATTTGTCCTGTGCAAAGGGGTGTTTTCCGGAAACGATCTCGCTGAAGAGAAAAAAGTCTCTTTTCTGGGGGGACTCAGACATGAAGCTGTAAATGATTCTGGCAGGATGAGTGCTGAAGGGAGAGGATATTAGCAATTGGAAAATGGCTTTGTTGCCAGAGGCTACATATGAAGGCATTAGAAGCCACATGATAGAATTAGACAGAGGATCTGTACAGGTCTGGTTAAGCTCAAAATGTCTAACAAACCACCAGGAATTGATTGTAGGACAGCCTTAGAGCAGCCAAATGTACCTTTTATTATCTGTGAGAAGGGAGTCTTATTTTGTTTATTTATTTATTTATTTTTTGCGGTACGCGGGCCTCTCACTGTTGTGGCCTCTCCCATTGCGGAGCACAGGCTCCGGACGTGCAGGCTCAGCGGCCATGGCTCACAGGCCCAGCCGCTCCGCGGCATGTGGTATCTTCCCAGACGGGGGCACAAACCCGTGTCCCCTGCGTTGGCAGGCGGACTCTCAACCTGCGCCACCAGGGAAGCCCGGGAGTCTTATTTTGAAATCCAGAATTTTGGGAGAGTGATCATGACTGAAGTCCTAGATGCTTTGCTCTATTCCACCCACCCCGCTCCTCAGTTTTGGTACCCAGCTCCATCCCACCGTGCCTTCTCATTTGAAAGAGCTCCAACCTTGAACATCCCCATTGCTGAAAAAGGAAAGAGGGAGAGAAAGAGGAAGAAAGGAAA
The DNA here is from genome assembly GCF_025265405.1 of Mesoplodon densirostris. NCBI lineage: Eukaryota > Metazoa > Chordata > Mammalia > Artiodactyla > Ziphiidae > Mesoplodon > Mesoplodon densirostris. The sequence continues at coordinate 66,327,916 of NC_082669.1, forward strand.
TACTTCTCTGCTACTGCAAGTGATTTGAAGGGTTGGGACTGTGCTGGCTGATGCATAGCCGCTTCTGTCCTTAGACACATCCCAACCATCTGGTCACCTGGGCTCCCCCCTCCATCTGGCTCTAATCATCTCAGCCAAACTTAGGGTTGTTTGTTGGTGGTTGTGATTTTCTTTTCTTAAATTTCCCATTAATTTTGTCCTGCCTTAGTTTTGTTTTCCTTTTAGTAATGCAAGTCTTGAATAAATTGATTTGTTGCTCGTGGGCAAAAAAGTGGCTTCAACAACCAGCCCAAAACATCCTCAAGCTATAACAATGTTGATTCACCTGTAAAAATCTGCACTTACTCTACACAAACTTAATGGTGTCTTCCTTTTGGGCCATGAACACACCCATTATATTTCTCTGGGGGCTAAGAGGACACCTTAGCACAGGTCCTACAGTTCTTCCAGAAAGAGCTGTCCCGAAAGCAGTTGGAAGGATAGGAGGCTGCATCAGAGAAGAGCTTAGGCTTGATTTCTGTTAAGTCCTTTCTGATTTTTTTTTAAAACCCACACACATGTTTATTTAAATAGCTGAAGAGTTTATAATCCTGAACATTGAAAATAAATACATTTTCTCTTAGGTGTTTTGACTTGGTTTGAGCTATGTTTCCTTGTGTTATGTGCCACATCTTCTTTATCCATTTCATCTGTTGATGGACATTTAGGTTGCTTCCATGTCCTGGCTATTGTAAGTGGTGCTGCAATGAACACTGTGGTACATGACTCTTTTTTTTTTTTTTTGTGGTATGTGGGCCTCTCACGGTTGCGGCCCCTCCTGTTGCGGAGCACAGGCTCCAGACGCGCAGGCTCAGCGGCCATGGCTCACGGGCCCAGCCGCTCCACGGCACGTGGGATCCTCCCGGACCGGGGCACAAACCCGTGTCCCCTCCATCGGCAGGCAGACTCTCAACCACTGCGCCACCAGGGAAGCCCACATGACTCTTTTTGAATTATGGTTTTCTCAGGGTATATGCCCAGTATTGGGATTGCTGGGTCATATGGTAGTTCTATTTTTAGCATTTTAAGGAAACTCCATACTGTTCTCCATAGTGGCTGTATCAATTTACATTCCCACCAACAGTGCAGGAGGGTTCCCTCTTCTCCACACCCTCTCCAGCGTTTATCGTTTGTAGACTTTTTGATGATGGCCATTCTGACCAGTGTGAGGTGATATCTCATTGTGGCTTTAACGTGCATTTCTTTAATGATTGGCACTAGTGTCTTTAAACCACCCGATTCCAGTTTTCATAACTGGGTGTATTCTAATAACTCAAGTTTATTGAATTCTTTTTCTTGTCTTTGTAATGTTTCCAAATTGAATATGTGACTAACAACTCCTTTTACTCTACTTAAGCCCAGGGAGAAAAAATTCCACTGAAGAGTTGAAAATCCCAGAAAATTTGGAATTGGGGTTCAAAATCACATGCTCCCTGGGCTGGTGCATCTTTTTTACTCTCTGACCACCCAGCAAGGGAAGAATATGATCTAGAAGCAAAGCTACATGGAGTTTGGTTTATTTAAGAGGCCAAAAGAGAATTACATCTCTCAGTGCATAAGAAACTAGAACTCTTAAAGACCTTAGAACTAGAACTCTTAAATATTCTTAGAACCTCTTAGGTTCTAGGCTAGCAAATGTTAAGATTTTTCAGGAGTAGAAGGAGCCCATTCCAGGGAGCCGTGTCTTATTAGAGATCCCTTTCCCTCTGTCCCTCACAGCCCTACCCAGGAAAGTATATGCTGGTGAAATTTCACCCTGAACAAACAATTTACTAAACAAAATCCCTCTCCACTATTCCCTCTGTCCTGCTCAAGATCAGCTTCAATTTTCCAGTGCAACACCACTCCCAGTCTTTTTTTTTTTTTTTGGATAGAATTGATGTATTTTTTTCACTTTTGTTTATTTTTGCCCCAAAGCTTTCGGCATTTCCCTCCAGTGAGTCACACTCTGGGACCATCTCAAAATGACCTCCTTACAGGATGTTTCTCTTCCCTGGGGAGATGGGAAATTGGTATAAGACAGCCTGTCCCAATATGTTACTGTATAGTGTGTGGAGATTTTAATAAAGAAATGCCGTTTCACATGCCACCAAAGCCACTTGATGGATCGACTTACAGGCAGATAACCTTCTAAATCTTTCCCCAATTCTATAGAGACAAGATGGAAAATGAAAGCATGGTCGTTAGGGGTTTACTCAAATCAGTTGAATATGGGAATCAGTCCTTCTACTTTTTCCATCACAGAAGTTTAGAGTAGTTCTTTGAGAATTCAGATTTTGTAACAAAATAATTGAACTATCAGGGGTGGGAGGATAGAAACAGGAGGAGAGAAGGCAGGGGTGCTCAGAGCCTCACCATTTCCCCAGCACACTTGCGCTCATGCTTTAGGCAAGGTCAGTGCTACTCTTGACCTCTGGACCTCCAGCCTTCCTCCACCCCCCAGTTTGGAAAACTTCTCCTCCCCAGGAATAATTCATCACTCCCTATTCTCTGCTCTCAGAGCGCTTTGTACCTTCCTCTACGAAAGCACTTAGCACTCTGGGACTATGGTTATTTGTGCAGTGGTTACCCACCTACCCTCTCCCATGCTCCCCTCTCCCCAGTTAGAGGGTCTCAGAGGCAGGGGAGTGTTGGCAAAAATTGTCTCTGTATCTTTAGCACCCAGAACAGGTCCTGTCACCTATGAAGTTTAATATGGCACATCCTAGTGCAACCATGATGGCAGCCATGATGGGGCCAGGGATCCAAGAGAATTTCTATTCATAATGTTGATGTATCTGGTTTTCCTGTTCTCTTCCAACAATGCTCCCCCCATCCCCCTCCACAATTCTGTCAGGCACTCACTTCCTTTCTCCCCTTGGATTCATGTAAGAAAACTTTAAGTATCAGCAAAGATGACTAGATGTACATGTGAGTCTTGATTATAAATATTCATTGGGAAATTAGGAAGATTAACAATGTGTATTCCCACTGTATGTCAAAATGTAGAGGTTGGCTTTACTCTTTCTACTGAGCTTTGACTTCTGCATATGGTGGACATTTTTTGGCTCTGGGCTGCCTGGCATCTGGGCTTCCTTTCTCCTAGTGACAACACCTTGTTTTGATTTTTTTCGGTGGGGCGGTAATTGTCTTCCCCCATTGGGTGCAGTCTTAGTGGTACTGAGTTCAAGGTAGCCCACACCCTCCCTTAGCCTGGGATGAGTTATCAGTGGTCACCACTGGTATGGTGTGGGGTTGGGGAGGGGATGTTTTTACTTAACTTTTGCAATGAACAATTTGCAAATTAAAGATTTAAGGAAAAGAGTAATATTGACCCAAAAGATCTGGCTAGATGCAACGAATTTTCCTGTTAAATCCATTTGAACAGCAACCACAGGCCTGGCCTCTTCTACTCAACTGCAGAGCCCAGGGGAATGCAGACAGCCCACGTCACACTCCTGAAGTTGCCAAAAATCCCTTTAAAATGATCCAACAGATGTCCTTCCTTGGGGTCGAGCGGATATAAATCACAATGGTCTGCTTTCAATTCCTAACTCGGTGTCTTAGGGGCAGCAAAATCAATCACTCTCAGGTTTGTTTTCTGAATGTTTTTTAAATCTTCCAAATTATAATAGCAATAACCATTACAGTATGCAAGAAAAGGTAATCTGAGCAGGTAGCTGTATTTCATCCCAGGGTACAAACTTCCTTTGGGATGGTGGAGTTGAATGGGCCCCCATCACTCATCTTTGCAGCTAGTCCCATGGAGCAGAGAGCAACCCCGAAAGGGCTCAGCATGAAGAATGAAATGGTTTCGGAACTTAGAACCAGGGGCTTACATGGCATAAATATCGATACGGCCATGCCCACATACCATCAGCAGTAAGAGGAGGGGTCTTGTCATTCACAGGAAGAAAGAAAGGGAATGCCAGACTTTCCCAGACAAATCAGGGCTCAAGTCAAGCAGTTTATTCCAGGATCTGTCTTTGGTTTCTGGCCTTATCTACCACGTTTCTGGTAGCATGAGAAAAGATGGCTAAAGAACTTCACATACATAAGTAGTTAAATGAAAGCTCTTAGTACTTTCCAGAGAATCAGGATTCCAATTTAAACTAGTTCCTCTTGGGTGGAGCAGATACAACATCTAGTTTCCAATAATCTGGTGTATGTAATATTTAAAAATAAAGCCCATTTTTAATGCTGGTATACACTGTAACCCCAAATGGGGTCACCTGACACTTACCCATTGATGTCATCAGGTGAGAAAGAGCTTCAGGATCAGGAGGCAGGGTTCCTTCTCTGTGGAAAGAGGATGGAGTTTAAGGAGAGACATATGAGTTTGAATCTGGACTGGCTCTGCCATTGGCTCTAGGAACCTCAGGCAAGTCTCTCTGTATCAATGAAGTTCCATGACCTCCTCTGTGAAATGGGAAAACCATCTACCTGGTGATGTCTTGGTGAACATCTGGCGCATTTTAGGGGCTTAAAAAGAATAGCTGTTATTATTACTTCTGATTCACAGAATTAGGTGTCTACAGCTGAAATGAATCCCCAGGGAAGGCCTATTTCACCTTGTGGTAACAACCTCTTAGAGGTCGAGGCTGGGCCTTCCAGACCTACTCATGGGCCTCCCAATAGACTTCCACTGCAACAGAAATGCTTTTCTGCCTCTTTACAATTGCAACCCAAAGGTCAAATCAAGTCACTCCCCCACCCCCACAGCACAATGCAACAACAGCATTCAGCAAGCTCCCCCTGCCCTACTTTGTGCACAGCGGGGGTGGGGAGGGCAGGGCTAACACTGCTTCTCATTCCAGATTCTGCAGAACTCTACACTACTCTGATCTCAGCAGACATGTGGCCAGAGTCTCCCTCTCTTACCTCCTCAAACCTCGCCTTTTCTTGAATTTTTAGCAGCATCTCCTCTCCACTGTCAGGCTGCCCAGGGAACCCAAACACTCTCCCTCTGGCCTTCTGCTGAGCAGACTTAGTGCATGGACCTATCCTCTGGGCTCTGCTTCCACAGAAACATGACCCAAAAGGCAGTTCTTTCTCTGAGATCCTGGGGCCAGAATTTTAATATTTACATATATAAGCACAAAATGGTATAAAAATCAAAATATACTTAAAAAATTGTCTCTTTCGCACCCATGCCCAGTAACACATTGTCGACACTTCCTCCCCCTACTGTTATTCGTTCCTTGTTTATCTTTCCAGAGGCGCTCTATTCCTTATAAAACTTCTGTGTGTGTCTCTCTCTCCCTCCCTTATTTATTTATTTGTTTGATTTTATTTCCCTTCCTTCCTTTCTCCCTTCCTTTCTTATAAATGAAACATACTATATTTTGAGATGCCTTGTTTTTTTTAACTTAACAAAATCAGTGTATAGTTTAAGGCCACTGTTAAATTTAGACTTTTTCTGTCCTCTCAGTGTTCTCCAAACCTTTATGCTATGTCACCCCTATCGTTAAAAAATTGCTGAAGGCATACCAAAATATGTATAATTATTCACACATTTATAAAGTATAACCATGCCACTACTGTACTAATAACATTTATACTATGAAATATTAATTAAAACGGAAACTTTAAAATGATAAAGGATGAAAATTTAAACACTTAATTCTTAAAAATTGATTTTTAGTAGTACAAAATATTTATACTTTCTAAAATATTACTGTTAGTATTTTTAATAGGAGCAATGTGTTGAATATGCTTTGTCATGTTTGAAAATCTTGGGTTACCCTCTTGTGATATAACATTCAAATGTCTGGTTATATGTTCAGTTTATTTTGACACTTGGTTTCCAAGTCCATAAGAGCTGAAAAAGACACATTCCAGAGATGTAGATCCAAATGGAAGCAATACCTCATTAGATGAGCTTTATTAACTTCCAACATGCATTTTTCAATCCCATCTTTTATGTAAAGACATTTGTTGAAATTTTTCCTAAGTTAAGGATTTTTTTTTTTTTGGTAATGCACACACAGTAAATGGAAACATTTCCAAACATCGGTTTTCAAAATGCTCTTGCCACAGATTAAATTTCTTTTGAAAAGAAATTACATTCTCACTAATTATTAAAGTATCACTTCTACCTTGAAAGGGCAGATTATGTGTTTACTTTTTAAAAAAATGTCTGCTAGATGACATACTAACAACAGCCACTCGCTCATCTGCAACCCTTGTCTTTTTGTCAAAGAAAGAAAGAATGCAGGACCCATTCTCAGGTTCTACAGCTCCTTTAAATACACTGCCCTGAGATAGCCCATGTCGTACGAGAGACTGACCTGGCCATTTCCCATCGCATGGCAAAGAGTTATAAAGATCCTACTATTTGAAGACTTTGTTTTTATGAAACGAACCACATTGATAACAACCTTCAGGCATGTACATTGCAGTCACTGGCAGTATGCTGGACCCAGAAGCTTGAGAAGATGCCTCACCTGTCCTCACTATAATTCCCCTTGTTTATATAAGTTGTCTGCTTGCAGTAACAGCAGTCATGTGACACTTTCTGCCTGTCTCTTGTCTGGACTAAGGGAGGGCACCTTAATGGACTGATGTATCTCATGGAGGATGCCTAGCCCACTGGGAGAGTCTCTCCACAAAGGACTCTCTCCAATTAAATTTAAAAATTTGCTTTTCTTTAGTCTCTGAACTACCCTACCCTCCCTTCTTTTAATGTAAAATACCTGTCAGATTCAGTCTCCATAGGACTGTAGCCTCAAGGGACTTGGCTAGGGTTGCTTTGGGAAGGCCTGGCAAGTTGTCCCCAACAGTCCCCACTGGCCTAGTGCCTGGGACAGGGAGATGATAAAAATGACAACATCTAAAACAATGACGACATCTACCACTTCCACTTATTGAGCTCTGATTTAGTGTTGATCCCTACTCTAAGTGTTCCATAAGAACAGTCCATTCTGTCTGTTCACTGTAGATATTTTCTATGACACCTCCCTAAACGCCGAATTAGAGTTCTGAAACACTGCTCCCAGGGAAATCCAGGATTTGGTTCCTACTAGCCTTTGGTCACAACATTTTGGTCATCCAATCAAAACATAACCTTGTTTTATGTGTGTTAAAGAAACCTTATTTAACATATAGCGTTGCTTCAATAATATTCACCTCGTAGCCAACAGCATATAACTCACGCCTGAACGAACCTTATCTAACACACATCTTTTCCCCCATAAGGCACATCACAGCCTTCTTGTGCTCAAGAACACTAGACGGCACTTCAGCACTATGCTTGGGAGTCCTTTTAAATAGCAAAGTTACCAATAAAAGCACAAAGATGCAGAACATGTGGCACTAAGTAGGCTGCCAAAAGGATGCTTGTTTACATTAGGAGAGCTGGAACAAGAGGGCACTGTTGCCTCGTTTGACCTCAGCTGAGAATGTGCACATTGGGTAACTCAAATTCGTCATCACTCTGTGCATGCTCACAAATGACCACAAAGCGAGCAAGTATTGATTTGGGGATTACAAATCAATTTTAATCAGTAGGGGATGCAAATACGGAATCCACTAATAATGAGGCTTGACTATATCATCTCATGGTTCCTTGGTGAAACAGTCACTATGACAATGATATATGAGCTGGAAGGAACCTCAGAAATCTCTTCTGGCTATCTTCTTTGAGACTTTGGGAGGCTAGTACAGTGAGATGACTTATCCAAAACATCCAGTGCATGTGTGACACACCTGGAACTAAATCCCAGGTCTCCCAGCCACAGTTGGTGCTCTTTCCACTACATATTATTGGGACCAAATGCAACTATTTAACTTGCAGGTGGGGCTATATGCAAAGCTTTGTGCACACTTCCCCCAGTTTATTCTCTGCAATAATTAAAATTTGCTTTTGATCAGAATGTTCAATTTGAGGTCTCACAGTATATGGGCACAATGAACAACATGTATTAAAAAAAAAAAAAAAAAGGAGGGCTTCCCTGGTGGCGCAGTGGTTGAGAGTCCGCCTGCCGATGCAGAGGACATGGGTTCGTGCCCCCGTCCGGTAGGATCCCACATGCCGCGGAGCAGCTGGGCCCGTAAGCCATGGCCGCTGAGCCTGTGCGTCCGGAGCCTGTGCTCCGCAACGGGAGAGGCCACAACAGTGAGAGGCCCGCGTACCGCAAAAAAAAAAAAAAAAAAAAGGAAAATCTCAACCCTGAATGAAATCAGGCACAAAATGAGAAATTAAAAGAACTCAATAAAATATCTTCAGCGAGAGGCTTTGACTTTTTAAATTTAGTTCCCCAGTGAGCCAATTCATAGCTGGGTAATATGAGGGGGAAATGATGTGGAAAAAGCCAAATGTGCTGTAGAATTAGAGATGTGAGCATGTGATGCATAAATAGGAAAGATGTGCCGAGATGTGATATTTTAGTTGGAAAATTACTCATGTATGCATATTTATAAATGTATATATTTTGAAGCAAGATGATCTCAAATTTTTTTGATATTCCAACAATTATTATACAAAAATAGGTTATTCTTTATTTGGCTAAAAAAAGTACAGAATTTAAAACCCAAATTAAAAATGGCTCATAACTAATGTGGCCTGCAGGCTGTTTGATAAATGCGTATATTTCAAATGAACCGACGAACTAAAAAAAAAAAACAAAAAGAAGAAAGAAAAGGCCAAGATTTAGTATGTTCTCTGATTAAGATCCTCTGCTTATCGTCAATCAGTACATCATTTCTTTTACATATAAGATTTCTAATTCAAAGAATTCCAAGCTACCCTTCTTGCTAAGACTTTCTACATTCCAAAGTCTCTTCCTCACCACTATTATAAGGTCACCCATTCCTTTGGAATGATGTCAGATGTTCTTACCTGATATTTACCAAATCCCTTCAGACGCATGGTATGATAAACTTTTCTGTTATTTATACAACAAGATGTAGTTACAACTTTATTCATTTACTGTACTTTTCACATCATTTTAGAAGGAATTTAAAATTCCTATTCAAGGCCCCAACATCCCATTTATTTATCCATTTCCATCTGAATCGGTGTCTCAGAATCCATCCTTTTCCATCCTCTAAGTTAAAAGATGTTAATTCTAACTCACGCACAGCATCTTCTTACAGTTAATTTTGTAGTGATCCTCCAAAACAGAACCTCACTTGTTTCAAGGATAATTTTTATTGATGAGAAACATTTTGCAGATTGAAAAAGATAATTTTCTTATTTATGTGACATTTTCTGTTTTGAAAATTTTCTTTTCAAAGATTAAAATCCCTGACGTTCTCTTTTAGGAAAGTAGCTGATCCATCAATAAGGATCCCATCCTCTTTCAAAAATGAATCGATTAATCATGTCAAAAGATCTCAAAGGCTGATCATAGGCAAAATGTGGCCTCCACCTCGAACAATTACCTTAAAGAAGAAATACAGAAGAAAAACTGAAATTTCGAGAATCGGATATTCCAGATAAATGGAAAGTTTTAATTTGGATTAAAGTATTCTTAAAGCTTACATGAAATAAAGAACATATTATATCAATCCATGCCTTTGGATATGCTGATTGTCTGCTTTTGATAGCATTAATAATAGGTACCTTAAGGTAAGAAAGTTTTAAAATTGTGTAGTTATTCAATTTTATACCAAGTTGCATTCATCTTTGACATGTATAGAACTGGAAAATTCCTCCTTGTCTTTTTCCTCTTGGGACGGAGCTGTCTGCGCCCCCGTGCTGTGCTGTAATTCTTACCCGGTTATGGCACTAAGGTGGGGAGACCTACCCGAGACCAGCTCTGCCTTCAACTGGGTGGAGGAATCTACTTAATTCCACCCTTCAGTTAGCTGGTCCACTTGGCTGTCACACTAAGCTATACCTTCCACCTTAGCCTGTACCATTAATAAAGGAGATATTTTGATACTCCAAAAAATTAAAACAATAACAAAAGAGAAATCCTTGATAGCTGAAATTTTAAAAGCCCAGTTTTGAGCAGCAAAGAGAACATTCTATTTTTCCTGACATTTTATTATGAAACATTTTCAAACATATAGCAAATTTGAAAGAATTTCATATATACACCATTTAGATATTGTCTTGTCTTCTTACAGATGGATCTCACTATCCATCTATTAATCCACCTTATCTTTTTGACACATTCCAAAGTAAAATGGGGGTATCAGTATACTTCTCCCCAAATTCTGTGTATAATTTACATATAACGGAATCCACTAGTCTTAGGGGTAAACTCAACAAGTTTGGATAACAATGGACCCCTCTGTCAGCTCTCAGGATATATAAAGCATCCTTAAAACTTCTGTAGTTGAGGTGAGTTCAGACTCACACAAGAGCCTACAAGGGGCCACCCTTAACGCCAGGCTCTGCACTCGGAAAGTCTATGGTTTCAGCCAATGTCCCAAGGACCTCTCTACAACAAGGGCAGGCCTTCATGATTCAAAAAGGGAAAGAACCGACACTGAGTGCTGGGAGGGCACATGCAGGAGAGATCCCTGTGGCCTGAGGGGTCCTGTTGCACATGTGGAGAATGGACAGGAGTTAGTAGTGGCTGATGTAAGTGAACACATGCAGTAAAGCAATCACATTCAGTGACTTCTAGCTGCTGAATCACAATCAAGAATTAAAGACTACTTTTAAAAAGTCCCTTTATTAGAGGCCGGCCTTGTACCTGCATCAATCTGAAAAGAACTGAAGCAGAAAAAAAAAAAAATATATATATATATATATATATATATATATATATATATTTGCATAGTGTGTTGATTATATTACCCCCTCCCCCCAACACCCACCATCTTCCAACCTTGTGTGAGATAAGTGGATCAACGTTATTAGATGAATTTTATTTTGCAGCTCACAGCTGTAGAAGCTGTGCCCTGAACAACGGCAGAGAGCACCCTTCACGGCAGCGTCGAGGAGACTGTTTGGAGCTATAAGGGGGCTTGTCCAGGTCATACAATTGTAAGTGGAGGAAGCAGCTAGAACCCTGGCTTCTAATGCAAACACCAGTGTTTTTAATCAAATTGCAGTACTTACACAATAATTCCTTACTTTGAACAGAACTTTACGGCTTAGTCACAGAACGTTTCACTCGCCTCTGAACAGCCCTCTGAGGTAGGTAAGGACTGAGATTGGCCTTACCCCTCATATACCCCTGGAGACATCTGCTTTATGCTACCCTCCAGCAAGGCCGTCATCTGTGCCTTGCTGCTCTGACAGTGGCGTCCATCTACCATTTGTGTTCCAGCTTGCATCTGGAAACCCACCGTGTCCCACTTTTTGTCACAGACTGAAAGTAAACACATCTGTGACAAGAGCCCGTGCATGTGGCTCTGGAGGGAAACTTCTGCTGCCCCCACTATCCCAGGCTAGAATTCTCTTCCTGTAGCTTCTCATCCAATTCTCCGGCCTTGGCAGGAATCCGATGAGTGATTTCTATGCAGCTTCAGCTCAGCCGAGGACATTTAACGAAGTCATGTTTATGACAAAACCCAGCTGCTTAAGCTGGCAATGAGTTTGGTGGCAACCATCCAGAACAGTAATAAACTGAATACTCAGGAGCTAAAGGTCATCCTGTCTTCCAGACCAGAGCTGCCACTAATGGGGGAATAGCATAGTGCTTGATGGCCTGGGCTCGGGAGTCAAAGTGCAGGAGCACGACCAGAGGCACAGCAAGCTGTGTGACCTTGGGCAATTAACTTCATGTCTCTGAGTTTCTGTTTCCTTAACTGTACAGCAGAGAATAAAATATTATGTCCTGGGATAGTTGTATAAGGAATTAATGGAATAATATCCATTGGAACACTTGGCACAGTGCCTGGCCTGGGATGGTACTTAAGAAATATCAGCCATTGTAATTATTCTTCCAGTAATTATCTGTATTCAAAATCCAAGATCAAAATGCTTGTATCAACCTAACCAACCTAGAACATTGTGTTCCTACATTAGCATGGAAAAATCTTGGTTTAAGCGAGTTAACACAGTAGTTCTCAAACAAACGTGCGTACAAGTACCTGAGCTTGTTAAAGCAGACTGCTGTGCCCCCTGCATTGGCAGGCAGATTCTTAACCACTTTGCCATCAGGGAGGCCCCTAAGAATTTGTGTTTCAAACAGTTCCAAAGTAATGTTGGTGCTGTTGGTCCAAAGACTACGCTTTGAGAACCGCTATTGAAACCAACTTTCTATTTTGTGAGAAACCAGGCAGTTCTGTTCTTACATCAAGGGAGAATACAAAGAGAAATGTGGTTAACGTCTACTCATGACCTCACCTTAGTGTATTTTTTCCTGATCATCTGCTCTCCTGGTGTTTATACACACCCACACCCACACCCACACAGTCTCTCTCACACACTCTCACACACACACATCCACCTTCTACATCCATGATAAACAAGTGGTAAAGACGAGATGACAGGGGTTAGGTGTTATAATTCTTATTCACAGTGAGTTGCCTGATCCCTGGTCCAATTCTGAGCTGCCACATGTAATGACCAAATGACATCATAAATGATGTCATTAAGATTGGAAAGAAAAGCTCATTTAGGAACCAAGTCTTTTTCACATACCAAAAAATTTTGATGTTCTCTATCAGATTCCCATACAGCATTTTACTGACGTTAACCTCAGAAATAAATTTATGAGTGCTGAAACAAAACCCACTCTGCTGTTTATAGCCAAGCCACTCACCACTCACGAATCAAGAACACAAATCACTACAGAGTTTTTAGAGCTGTGTAAAAAAATGTGACAGGGTCATGATTACATATTTAAATGTGACAAGATTAATCTCAAGGCTCCCTGGATAGAAATGGTCTCATCACCAGAAACTGTATTTTTTGGGTGCTTTCACACTGAAACCCCTAAACTCATGTGTTCCAGATGTCATGAATTTTCAAAGGGTTATACAAAACACTTTAAAGCTTCATTCCACTTTACATTTTAGAAAACAATACAATGCTCCCCACAACTAGAAACATGGACCTGGCAATAAAGGTTTCTCAGTTGTGCCTTTTGAGATGAAATAGAGAGGGAAATTCACAATGGGTGTTGACAGAGATGTGTCAGGGGGGACTTCCTAGGAGTCTTGGAGGAGCAGATCTCCGGACAATGGTGGGTGGGGAGGGGGAAAGGGATGCACTAAAGACAAAGGAAACTGTGAGTTCAAAAACAGTGGGGAGGGCTTCCCTGGTGGCAGTGGTTGAGAATCCGCCTGCCAATGTGGGGGACGTGGGTTCGAGCCCTGGTCCAGGAAGGCCCCACATGCCGGGGAGCAACTAAGCCCATGTGCCACAACTACTGAGCCTGGGCTCTGGAGCCCGCAAGCCACAACTACTGAGCCCGCATGCCACTACTGAAGCCTGCACGCCTGGAGCCCATGCTCCGCGGCAGGAGAGGCCACGACAGTGAGAGGCCCGCGCGCAGCAGCGGAGGGTGGCCCCCGCTTGCCTCAACTGGAAGGAGACCACGCACAGCAACGAGGACCCAACGCAGCCAAAAAAAAAAACGAAAACAGAAAACAGTGGGGCATGAAACTGCATGGCACGTGCAGTAACCCCAAAGAGGTTTCAGTTGTAAAGAGTTAGTGGGAAAGCAGAAGGGACAGTTGAACAGGTAAACCCCATATGACAGGCTGCTGGGATGCATGGACCTTACCCTATAGGATTTGTGTGTGTGTGTTAAAATACACATAATATAAAATTATCATTCTAACCATTTTACAGTGAACAATTCAGTAGCATTTAGTATATTCACAGTGTTGTGCAACCATCACCACTATCTAGTTGCAGAATGTTTTCATCACCCCAAAGGAAACCCTATACTCATTAGCAATCACTTTCCATTCCCCTCTTCCTGCCAGTCCCTGGCAATCACTAATCTACTTTCTGTCTCTATGGGTTTGCCTATTCTGGATATATCCTAGAGGGTTTTAAGCAGAGTAGTGATACGCTCAGATTTGCATTGTAGAAAGGTGACTTAATATGTAATGAGGGGGCTGATTTGGAAGGAAATGATACTGGGGTAAGGAGGTAAATTAGGAGACTAGATCTTCAGGTGAGAGATGATGTAGGCTCATAAGACAGATGGTGAGAAGGGGAAGGGAAGAGAGGTGCTGGGACAGAAATAATAAAATTAGTCATTAATCAGACATAAAGTTTAAGTGAAAGCACCCCCCCCCCTCCAACACACAAACATCCTCCCCATTTCAGGCTTCTGACATGTGCAGCTTTGCAAGAAGTGATGTTATTAACCAAGAAAGAAGAAAAGAGGCACATGGCTGAAGCAGGTTTGGGAGGAAGGTGATATAGGATAGTTTATAATCCTTGTTTTCTACTTCAGGTTGAGTTGATGCAGACACTCAAGAGAATCTTGTTTGTTAGTTTCTGATTTATACTAAATTTCATTTATTATTTTTATTCCATTCCACATTTACAAACTCTTACCTTTTTGTTTTCAGACACTAACCCTGAGTAGAAATAAAATAAATATGCACTCAAATAAAAAATATACTAAAAAGAAAGGGTACTTGGTAATGAGAATAAAAAATAAGCCAAAGCTTGTTAGCAGCCACCTCTTAACAAAGAGTGAGGCAAGTCACTTTCAAAAAAAAAACCAAAAAACAAAGTGAAGGTCAAGGCTCAGGGCTGCTCCCACAACACTCAGGGAAAATGCCTTCAGATTCACCACTGTAAGTTCTAGGGTAGCAAATAATTATTGAGGGGAAAGGGTGCTTTAGCTGACCTAAATGTAGCCATCGCAGTGGCATCGTTTCTAGAGTAGTCAATATAAAGCTTTGATGCTACCTTACAGTTCCCAAGAGGCTCTCTAGGTACACCATCTAACTTAATCAGTTGCAACAATATCATAATTTAGGATTTACACTTTTGATTATGACACAATAATAGCATGGGTCAAACCAACCCCACTCTATTAAGAACAACAATAAAAGCTTAAAGGCATGGACTCAGGATTTAGCAGATCTGGGTTGGAGCCCAGCTCCATGACTTGGGCACAATGACTTAACTAACTCTATTTTCCCATCTGTAAAATGGAGATAAGAATTAGGGTGACCAGTTGTCCCAGTTTGCCCAGGACTGAGGGGTTACTGTGAACATAAAACTTTTAGTGCTAACACTGAAAAAGTGCCAGGCGATTTGGAATGGTTAGTCATGCTAAGAATATTTAACTTTCTGTGAGAATTCATAGAAATAATGCATATAAAATGTTACATGGCACTTGGTCCACAGATGTGTATTAAGCTTGCACCACGTATCATACAGGCAAATAATAAGCACTCAACCAAAGGTCATCATACTATTATTATCTGAATTTTTATGGTCAAAGGAATATGTTTTCCCTTTAAGAGCAGAGAAAGATTAGAAGTTACTAGGAACTGTAAACGTCCTTACTATACTTTTTCAGAAAGATAGGTTATAGTATTTTCTTTAGGAGGGGAAAGATAGATTATAATATTTTCTTTAGGAGGGGAAATATTTCTCTTCCAGGCTTCTTTTATTTCCATGCTATGAATCTTTCCTTCCCATGGGAAAGAATGTTCCAGTTA
Source organism: Mesoplodon densirostris (assembly GCF_025265405.1). Classification (NCBI taxonomy): domain Eukaryota; kingdom Metazoa; phylum Chordata; class Mammalia; order Artiodactyla; family Ziphiidae; genus Mesoplodon; species Mesoplodon densirostris. The sequence continues at coordinate 66,343,477 of NC_082669.1, forward strand.
AAGTAAGAAAGCAACTTAAATAAGAAATCAAACCTCTGTCAATAGGCTTAACTGTCTAGAGTGAATTGTATCCCTTAAGCCTGACAACACCAGGATCCATCCCATTCTTTCCACCCCCTTTCACCTCATGCAATGCCCAACACCCTCTTCTCCCCACACAGAAATGTCAAGCAAGCAAGACCTTACTTGTCTCAGCAGAATGGCAAAAAGCAGTTGTGTCTTTTTTCCCTTTTAAGAACCCACTTTACAACACAGGGTTTCATGCAATTAAAAAGTAATCAGAACTTTACTCCCTCCATGTCCAATTTTGATATTAGATATCCACAAGAGGATAAAAAGCACAATCCAGTTCATTAATTACCCTTACTCAATATCTAGCTTTATGATCCACATTTGTAGTTTTCTTTGGGAAGACAGAATGAGAATGGGGGAGGAGAGGGCAGAGGTTATAGCCGCAAATGCTCTCTGCCAGGAGTGTTGTGAGTACTTAGATCCTGACTCACTGTCTTCTGGGTAACATGGAAACAAGAGCCAGCCAACTTGCCAAAATTGTGCTTCCTGCAAACAGTAGTGCAGGCTAGCTCCAGCAGTGGTGTGCTGGAGTTCTTTCCCACTGGTTTAGGAGATTGGATTATACACGTGGCTGCCCCACTCTACATTTGGTGACATCATGTTGGTAGCCTGAAATCAGCCATGGTGGGAGCATTTACACCACGGAAGTTGGCAAACACTACAGATCAGTGGCTTCCCTCCCTCCCAAGCTGGTTTACTCTCAGACCACTGGTTCTCTGACATTTTGATGTTCCTGGGGAAACAGACATTAAGGCATTCTTCCTCTTTCCCAAAATAAATCAAAGAAATATCCGTTCAGATGGGTAAATTATCTTCTCTGAAACCTTGGCGCAGGATATCAGATGGGCTGGGTTTCAAATATTTGCAGGAAGGTAAGAAGGTCCTGTTGCCTGCTTCCATTCCTGCCTGTCCCCACTGAGTTCTAGTATTACTGGCAGTAATAGTTTCAAGACCACACCACCAAGTTGTCAGGATCCTTCTGTGTATCAGAGCCCCTAAGACACTCCAAAGGTGGTCTTTTTGGGGCCACTCCTGACCAGAGAGGGTATCTACATTCAACTGTGTTCCTGACCCACAGCCTAAGGGGACCCCAGACCCGCAAATGCCCCCAGGTTCCAGGAATTTAGAAGACAAAATATGGCGAATGGTGCAACATTTTCAATGATGCCATATGTTGAACCAAAGAGTTCAAGGCAAAAATAATGCCCTTAGTCCAGCTGACAACATAGCAATACTGCAACACAACTTTGTTTTATTCCTTCATGCTGCCCATTTCTCTACCCAACTCCATGCTCTACCTTGTTTGTTTTTTGGCTCCATTTACTGTTCCCATAAACAACTTTGTAAATCTGGTTATGCTTCAAATTGAAACAGCGAAAAGTTATTGTTTAAAAGGCAAACCCCTATTCCTCTTTGTTCCTCAATAACATTAACTTTTAAAACCCGTTCTCCATGTGCAGATAATACTTTAAATGTTAGCCTTCTTAGTATTTATTCACTTCCCATAATGAAATGGTTCTCTGTTAAATTTCAATAGATTATTGAAAACCACTCAATAGCTAAGAGAAAATTATGCATCATTGCTGAGCTGTTATACCTCAGCAAATAGATCTGCTATCCAATTTATAGTTTAAATAATACAATAAATTAGCACCCTGAGTATTAACTAAGTGCATATTTGGGTAGCTTAATTTAGTAGCCTTCTTTTTAAGCTCATCAGTCCTCTCTAATGAAATAGAACCACATGAACTAAGAGGACCCTTGGCAAATAATCAGAGTAAAATTGGGAGTTGCTATTGTTTATTATTGCCTTTGTTTTCAAGAAGCAAGCTGTATGTTTTTTTAAGAAAAGGGAAAAAAAACCCTCAAATACCGAGAATTCAATTTTTTTTTAAAGGAGAGGACACACTAGTCAGCCACTGAGATAATGAAACTTCTACAACCCCTTCCATAAATTTCTTTCCCAGAATATTTCTCCTTTTTTCTCTTATGTAACACAGAAAGGAAATAGTTTTCAGTGGACATAAACAATGCATCCTTTCGTTTGATGGGCATTGTTTTGAACTATTCATCATCTCAGTATGTCTAGTCTATTTCCTAGAAGACATTCTGGTGCGTACAAATGGTGAGCAACTATTGCATTCCTTGAGAACTGTAGTATTTGAATATACACACAAATGAGAGGGGTGTGGGCATAAGGTAGGGGACAATTTGATTTTAATTCTAATTCGCTGAACATTTACTGAGTGTCAGGAACTGTGCTAAGGGGTTTGCTACAATCATAAATTGTCCATTATTCCTGTCCTCAAGGAGCTCAGTGTCAAACAGAGGAGGAAGGCAATTGAAGAGGCAAATGAAAACCCAGTGTGGTACATGCAACAGGAGATGTACATAGAGAGAGATGCAGAGAAGGAGGAATTCTGGGAAAAGGGCTTCCTAGAGGTGATGCTGGAACTTAACTCTGAAAGGCAAATGGGGGTTTTCCAGGCAGTCAGAGGAGTAGGAAGGGCCTTATAAGAAAAGCGGAGGGAATCCATGGGAACTATTGGCTGACAGAACAGTAAGGTGTGCTTGGGGAATTATAAGGTGTTTTGGTTTGTTTTTCAGGATTTAGTTAAGAAGGAGGGAGAGTGAGAGTCCAGGTTGGGGAAGGAAGCAGAGGCCAGATCAAACATCTTTACTCTTCTATGTAAAGAGTTCAGACCTTATTCTTCAGGTATCAGGGAGTTAGTGAGGGATTTTAAACAAGGAAAAACAGGATCGGACTTGCATTTTGGAAAAAGCACAGAGAGAAGGGTAGGTTAGAGAGAAATGAGACTAGTTAAGACCAGTTAATGAGGCTATTGTAAAAGGGAAAAAGTTTAAACAACTTAAAAACACATATTCAGAGTGTTCTTGAATAGCATCTTTTAAAATTTGTGCCTTTTCTTAAAACACCACAAGGCAAAAACTGTTTCATTCTAGAATTCATAATGTAGGGTAGTCATTGTTTTTTATGTCCCCCAAAATGCTGTACGTTTTTTATTGGTTTGTATAAAATCAGTGTTTTTCTTTTGAAGTAGTTCTTTGGGGTTTCTGTGTCAAGCAGTAGGAAGTGAGTAAATCAGGTCAGTGAGAAGGATACTATAAAGCAGATGTGAGAAAGGCTAGCTAAAGAACTGGTGAGTAGTATTTGCCAATTACTATTCTTCTTAATTTTCTGGTAAGACTCACAGCAAAGAGACTGGCTAAAAAACTTCACGTCCTTGTCGTTTCAATGGAAAAGTGATGGAAGTGAGGGGATTTGTGCTGTGTTAGAAAAAAGATTCAGGTTCTTCTCCCTGTGGTCTAGGCCTTGCCTGAAAATCCAGGCTTAAGTTGAAATGTCTATTTTATTAGTTGCTTCTTATACTGAGCCACTGTTGGTAAGCTGAAGTGATAAGGTGTTGAAGAAATAAATTTCTAATTTTTTTAAAGCTGGTTATTTTGATAGCCAGCATCAGCTCAGGCCATCCAGAAAGAAAAGTGCATCCACACAACCAAAGCAGTACCAAGACTTGGATATGACATGTCCACTCCACCCTTTCACTGGATGTGGATGCTACAGTCTTTCAATTGATGGTAGCCAGAGAAGAAGACGGGAAAGAGAGCAAGAGAAAAAGAAGACAGACCACATTTATTAGACATGGGAAAAGACATTAAGTGCCCCCTTCCACTTAACAAGCCCAGCTGAAAGATGCCTAGAGACAAGTCCAAGAGTTGGCGAGATAGTGGAATAACCAGAACCCTTGTACATTACTGGAAAGAATACAATCAATTTGGAAAACAGTTTGGCATTACCTAAGAAAGTTGAAGATGCTCAAACTCTGTGAACTCATCCATTCCACCTCTAGGAATTATTCTTAGAGAAAGTCTTGCATGCAGGCCCAAGGAGGTACTTGCAAGACTGTGTACAGCAGCAATATTTATAGTAGCAAAAAGCTGGAAACAACCCAAATGCCCATCAGCAGTGAAATGGACAAATGATATAATCACACAATGGAATACTATGCAGCAATGTAAAAGAACGAAGCACAATTTTGCATGTATCAACACGATGAATCTCAAAGTATTGAAGAGCAAAAGTATACTGCAAAATCATACAGAATAATTCCTTTTATATAAAATTAAACATGAAAAGTAAAATATCATTTATAGAGATGTATATCTGCAGTAAAACTATTAATTTTTTTTAAAAAAGTAAAAGGGTGGGCTTCCCTGGTGGCGCAGTGGTTGGGAGTCCGCCTGCTGATGCAGGGGACACGGGTTCGTGCCCTGGTCCGGGAGGATCCCACGTGCCGCGGAGCGGCTGGGCCCGTGAGCCATGGCTGCTGAGCCTGCGCGTCCGGAGCCTGTGCTCCGCAACAGGAGAGACCACAACAGTGAGAGGCCTGCATACCGCAAAAAAAAAAAGAAAAAAAAAAAAAGTAAAAGGGTGATAAAAAAAATCCAGGGCAGTGGTTTACCTCAAGGGCCAGTGAGAGAAGGGGATGGGCTGGTAATGCTGCATTTCCTAAATGACTGGTAAGCACAAGGGTATTCATTTATCATTGTTTGTTTTATCTCACACAAGTATGATACGTATTTTTGGATATTATTCAATTTTTAACTAAAAAAGAAAAGAAAAAACCCACCTACTGATGCTGCCAAACTCACAAAAATGAATCTTTAAGAAATTCAACATGTTCTCTGTTGTGCTTTTTCCTTCTGCCCAACACAGGGATGATGAGATGAACCCTATATCTAAAAACAGTAAGTGGGGAGGATACAGAGAAGCAATTGAAGGAAACAAAGGCAAAAGTGGAAGTCCCCCTCTGGCAAGCAGAGCTGGTGCCAGAATGGAAACAAGAAGACAGAGCTGGTGCCAGAATGGAAACCTTGGGACTCCGGTTGCTGCATAAAAAAATAAATAGAGGAACAAAAATAACACCCACATATCCATGCTGGACAGGAGAAGAGCAAGAAGTTGCCAAACATTTGGTTTTTTGTTTTTGTTAGATTATTTTTTACTCTCTAAATCTAAGCTCCTATATTCCTCTTCTTCCCTGTTTCTATATGTTAGAAGCTCAGTACAAATGAAACAAAACAAAAACAAAACCAGAACCAAAGCATTAAGGCTGGATGCTTCATTTATTGCCAACAGGGATGTTTCAGATTATTGTTAAACTAGAAGGGACTCAATGCTTTAGAAACATCTCATCACTCAGTTTAGTGATTTTCATATACTTTTGTTAGACTGCCATGCAGCAAAACATGGAACACCTCCCCAGTCCCCTCTACTTCTTCCATCTCTCATCAAGACAGTCTCCTTGTTATGGTGAAGGGAAAACTGGATACAACTGCAGTATTTCTAGTCCTATCTGATGAATAATACTCAGCCCATTTCATCATCTGAGCCTTTAAGACATAATATCTCTTAAGGACCCTGTTAGATGGGGTTGGGGGAAGCATCTTGCCCTGTGAAAACAGATTCATGCTAGGAGAGGTCAACAAAGACAATAAAATAAATATTTATTACATGCTTACTAGATGTCAGACAGAGTGTCAAGTAATAAATGAGCATTATCTTAATTAATTCTAATAATGAATCCTTCTGCAAGAGAGGTAGGTATTAATATCAACCCCAGTTTACAGATGAGGAACCTCTTGGAGAGGTTAAGTAACTTGCCCAAGTCACACAGCTAGTAAGTGGTAGAGCTGGGAGCCAAGCCAGGTCTAACACAGTATTCATTACCTTAGTCCCTAAACTATAATGTCACTTGAGTATGGTGATATAATAGAAGTAGTGAGAATCGTCAAGGAAATAAAAAATAAATAAAATTCAAGCTCATAACGTCTCAATCTGAGGTCACCAAAGGTGGTCCATGGTTTGGGTTGGGGAGAGTCTATGAATTATTTTCAACAATTCAAATAGTCTAATCCATGGGTTCTTTGTCTTTTGTGTGCCTTGGACCCCCCTATGGCTGTTTAGTATAGCCTAAAGATACCTCTCAGAATAATGTTTTCTTTTTTTTTTTTTTTTTTTGCGGTACGTGGGCCTCTCACTGTTGTGGCCTCTCCCGTTGCGGAGCACAGGCTCCAGACGCACAAGCTCAGCAGCCATGGCTCACGGGCCTAGCCGCTCCGCGGCATGTGGGATCTTCCCGGACCAGGGCACGAACCCATGTCCCCTGCATCGGCAGGCGGACTCTCAACCACTGCGCCACCAGGGAAGCCCCAGAATAATGTTTTTAAATACATGATTCACTCATATATATATTATGATACATATCATAATATATATACATATATATTATAGATCACAAATGAAGCCATTACATTGAAATGATCAAAACAGCTAAACATGAATTTGTGATATATCAACATACATCCTTCTATATGAACACATATAGAAGAGCAACCTGTGGGTCTGATAACTCCTGTAACTTTAAAGTAGTGATGGTCATAAGCATTGTTTCTAGCTATTTGCAACAGTATCTGTATTTGGTATGAAAATATCTCTGCTTTCTATGGCGACAAAGTCAAAGGCACTGCTAATACTGCTGTGGTTTGTTGCTTACATTCATAATGGAAGGAAATGATGTTTCAGTTAGAGGTTAGTGAAAATAAAGTTGCAATTTGTTTCCCTTCTAAGTTCATTGACCCTTTGAATCCTAACCACAAACCCTTACCCCAGGTTAGGAATCTATTAAATAACCAACGATCACCTAATGGAAGTGCTAAGTTTACTCCTGATAAGGCTTCATTCTAAATCATTGCATTTTTATTTTTGCTTTGGCATGGAACTAATTGTATCAATCTATTATATCAATAGTATTTGATCAATAATTAATATCCAGAATCACACTGTGACTGGTGGGCAACATCTTTGCTGAGAACTCTTCTGGATGATGTGTACAGGAGACCCTGCTTGATCTAGTTGTATCTTTGTTGGAAAGTAACAAAAGACTTTGCACATGAGGATCGCATCATTTCAGTACGGGACAGAATGCTGCTGGGAAAAGGAAGCTAATGTTTTGAGTAAATAAAAGAGTTCTTCTACGAGTCTAAATTACCAATGGTCTATCAGTATTTTGAGAGAACAAAGATCACTTGTAAACCTACAATGCATGGCAGGGAACTGAGGTTTAAAATTTAGTTTAAGGTTTTGGCTGAGGATTTCAGAGAACCAGAGCCATACCAGTAAATACTGCTGACTAGAGGACACTTTTCTAAATGTGATGCTTCAGATCAATGGCTGGTTTGTTAAGAGTAAATCTATGTTCTCAGGTTTCTGGTTGGCCTGTAAGTAAGTAAAATAGGTCAGGGTTTAGAGCACCCTTTAGGCATCAGAACGGAAGTTTATCCAAACGTAAGCCCCACAGGGTTTCCTGCAAGATGGAAGTCATTTCCTTATCAATAGAGGAACAAAAGACATCACAGTTTAGGGTTCCCTAAAACCAGATGCATATTCAATTCCCTAAGAAGCTTAAATATTGATGCTCAGGTCTTACCCCAGACCAGTAAAGTCATAATATCTGGAAATAGGCCTTGGGAATCTATATTTGCAAGGGTTGAGACACAATGGCTTAGGAAAATGTAGTGGACAAGGACGGTTCCAAATTCTTTGCCGTTCTTGCCATCAGGAGGAATATGGCCTTGCTCTGTGACTTGCTTTGACCAAGAGAATGCAATGGAAATAACAGTCTGGGGCTTTTGAACCCTGGCCTTAAAAGGATGGGCATCTTTTGCTTCTCAGTTTGGGAGACCTGCTGCTATGCTGTGAAGTCCAGGCCAGGACACTACATGGTTAGAGGTCATATGGAGAGAGCGCTGGAGGACAGGAGATTCCCTTGGAGACTACCTAGGAGACTACCTTAGCCAGCTTTAGCCAAACTCTCAGCTGAATGCAGCTGCGTGTGTGACCTCGGCCTATCCCAATCAGAAGAACCACTCCACGGAGCCCATTCCACCCACATAATTGTGAGAAATAATAAATTATTGTTGTGGTAAGCCAGTAAGTTTTGGAGCCATTCCTTATTCTGCAATAAATAACTGAAAAAGGGAAATATTTCCAGACAATTCTTGATTCTTTTCCCTGAAAGATCTGTTGTTCCTATCTTAAATCTTGGTGTGAACTGAAAAACAAGGCTGGATCCATCTTTCTAATGCAGATAGAAGACATAATGACACTAAGAGCTCAAGTGAAAGCTTACATTATGCAAACAAAGGAAGACCAATACCCCATGTGGCCTTAGGCCATCCACCAACTGCTGCTGCTATCTGTTCACCCACCCCCACGCAAACCCTGAGAGCTTGCAACTGAATTGTCTCGGTGGTCTTTGTGGTAGACAGATGCATCATCAGATCCCCTTTCAAGGATGGACTTGCGGCCCAGCTGTGGGAAGTCCAGTCAGCAGACGGCCTCCAGCTCCTTTGGGGTCTGCCTCAGCTGCAGAGCACAGCCTTTCCCCAAAATGATGCCCTTCCTGGGGCATCCCACATTTGGTGACTAAGTGAGGGGGGTGGGTATAAAGGCCTGACCATTTTTGTCTGATGTAAGATGCTCTGATGGAAACTACTCCCTCTGGAGCTCCCTTGCAGGTTGGCCAAGGTTCGTCAGGCCTCTATCATAGTTTGGTTTTCTCCTCTGCCAATTCTGCTTCCTACCCCTTCCTTTCTCAGGTGTTAATCCCTGATAAACATTGTGCACTCCAAACTTTGCCTCAATGCCTGCTTCTGGAGAATCCGTGAAGCTCTTGATGGCAAGTTTTATACTGAGGGCAGGGGTATGTTTTGATTGCTATGTCTGATTTTCTGCCCACAGTCTGATTCCCAAAAGTGGACAGAAGAACTTTCCCCAGGTCTGGAAGATGGAGACAAAGAACCCATGAATCAGGCCATCCCTCTTGGTAAAAATCAAGAGCTGGGAGAGAGAAGAAGATTCTGTTTAACAATTTCTGTAACAAAGCCAAAACATCTTCCCAGGAATTAGCTGCATTTGGTAATCACTGTCTCAAATCTGTTTAACAGTTACTTTCCTCCATTAAATATTGTTTTAACTTCTCATGCCCTATCAAGTAGTTGAATGCAATAGTTACATTTATTGCTCTTTGCTTACTCTGATATTGTCAGTGCAACCAAAGACTTGCTGAAGACCTTTCTGGAACTGTTGGTTTCTTCAGAAATACTTTCTAATGCTCCCTAAGATGTTTAAAATTCTAAATTAAAAAAAAAAAAAAAGAATTATCAGAAAGTTCAAGAGAGGCAGGTGGCCAGCTCGGTCATTCTCTCTGTGGATTATCCGTGGACATGATGAAATCCTAGCCTGACCTTCCCTTCCACTTGAAGGACTGTGGTTATTCTTTTCTCCATTTTTCAGTTGTGTGTAGTCAAAGAAACAAAATGGTTGATGTTAGTTTTAGAAAAGCACAATTAAGAAGCTGTAGTTGTTAATTGTTTTCTGTCTGCACGCCGGGCTTTCCCCATCTTCCTACTCCTTGTAAGGACTCTGCTTTTCTTTAGAAAACAGCCTCTTTTTTTTTTTTTTTTTTTGGTACGTGGGCCTCTCACTGTTGTGGCCTCTCCCGTTGCGGAGCACAGGCTCCGGACGCACAGGCTCAGCGGCCATGGCTCACGGGCCCAGCCGCTCCGCGGCATGTGGGATCTTCCTGGACCGGGGCACGAACCCGTGTCCCCTGCATCAGCAGGCGGACTCTCATCCACTGCGCCACCAGGGAAGCCCGAAAACAGCATCTTCTATGTGGACTGGATGCACTGCCAAACACACTGGCCACCACCCACACTCTACCCACCTCTGTCACCACCACCACCAAGGGCAGACTTATAGCCTTGGTCCTGTGGCCAACCAGAATATTCCATCCTTCCCGCTCCATGGCCCCCACAGGTACTTAAAGCACAGCGGTGCCGGGGAAAGAGCAAGATGTGGGCTGTCAAATCTCAGATACTATTACTATTTGAAGCCTTAATCAAGTTTTCCAGGTGAAACTTCTGTTTCTACATTTATAAATTAATAAATACAATCACATAATTTACAGGGGAGTTATGAGTATTCCATAAAATTGTGGACAAGAAAGTGTGTGGCAGACCACTGGCCTGAGGGCTTGCAAATGCTGAAGGATTGGTAGCCATCCTTAGCGTCTCTTTTGGCCTTCCTGACACCCCCATGCACCAGTGACCAGCCCACAGCCGGTAAGTGGCAAAACTGAAATTCACATAGGTTGGTCTAACTCCACAGTCCACCTTCCTCTCATTACCTCAGACCACCTCCCATTGGTCACAACTCTCCAAAACAGTCAAGCTTTGAGGGTGGTGGGCTCCTTCCCTTGGTTTCTCTGTATGTAACCCCTAACAGAAGGTCTGATTCCTGTTGGAAACTCAGGGAGAAGCCCCTGAGAAGAGTGTGGCAGACCACAGTCCTGAGGACTCCATAAGCCAAACCTGGGTCAGGGTCAGAGTATGAGTCATGGCTCAGGGCTTGTGCTTTTGGGGGCTGGGGGACTCACTGTGGCTGCCGGAGGAGGGAACCAGGATGACACCAGCATGCCAGGTGCTCCCTGTGGATACTTAGCTTTCAAGCTGGTTTAACTACACAGGAAACACCATGTCGCAAACAGGGATCAGTCCTCACAGCTTAGACATTACAAAGCTTGTCTCCTCTATTTCAGGACCTCAGAATCAAGTATCAAGAAGGTGGTCTCAGGAAGTAGATGGAGAACCTTCTTCCAATACAGCTCCTAACATGGCTCCCTATTTCCTGGGGATCCTCCTTCTCTGACCTCTTTCTACCCTGAATTCATCCTATTGCTGCCATTTTAAACTTTCCAAAGCTTTGAAAATGTGCTTAAACATCTTCCATGGCGACAAACACTGTATGCTTCCACTTATATGAGATACTTAGAGAAGTCAGATTCATAGAGACGGGGTAGAATGGTGGTTGCCAGGCTCTAGGGAAGGGGTAATGGGGAGCTGGTGTTTAGTTACAGAGTTTCAGCTTTACAAGAGGAAAAGAACTGTGGAGATGGATGGTGCCCAACATTATGAATGCATTAATACCACTCAACTGTATACTTTAAAATGGTTAAGATGGCAAATTTTGTTATGTATATTTTATCACAATAAAAAAAATTAGAAAAAAAAAACCCTTCAGTGGCCCCCTACTACTTAAACAATGGAACACTCACCCCTTTGCCTATCAAGGTCCCATGATCTCTTTCCAGGTTCCTCTCCCAGCTTTCACCCTTTACGCTCCAGATTAGAAACCAGACTGTGTGCTCTGCCTGTACCCTGCCCTGTACACTCTCATTCTGAGGCTCTGCCCACCATGTTTCCTCTGTTCATTTTAGCCAATTTCAGCATCTGTTCTTTTACTAACATCAGAAATTCCCAGGTAAAGCTATAACCTTTCTTAACACTGGATGAACCTTGCCTCACCACCTACTGAGCTCTAGCATCTTTTTATTTTTTTATTTTTATTATTTTTTTTGCGGTATGTGGGCCTCTCACTGTTGTGGCCTCTCCCGTTGCGGAGCACAGGCTCCGGACGTGCAGGCTCAGCGGCCATGGCTCACGGGCCCAGCTGCTCTGCGGCACGTGGGATCTTCCCGGACCGGGGCACGAACCCGTGTCCCCTGCATCGGCAGACGGACTCTCAACCACTGCGCCACCAGGGAAGCCCTCTAGCACCTTTTTAAAAATCCCGATACTCTGTCTGTCTACAGAAGGGCACATGCATGTAACTGAACAGCTAACACTGAAGTAAGATATATTATTTCTCAGGCCTGCTTTAATTACGGCAGATATGTATGCAGGCTCCAATTTTAACTGTACTAGTTTACTACTGCCAATCCATCATTCCAGAGGTGGGTGCCCTTGTGAAGTAGAAAACCTCTGGGCTGGAAGCCAGGGGGCCTAGAATCTAATCTCAGCTCAGACATGAAATGGGTAGGAGACTTTGGAACAGTCACTTAACCTCTGGGCTTCAGATTCCCCACCTGGAGAATGAGATCTAAAATTTGTTTCAACTGGAAAATGCTACCTAGAGTATGGAGATAATCCATCCTGTAATTATTGAATAACCTAAGCTGATATTGATAATGAAAACATAAAATAAAATTAATGATGACTCAAATTGCAATCAGGAAAAGAGAGTTGTTGGAAACAATGCAAAACTCATGGTAGAAGAAGCTACACCCAGTATGATTGCATAGGAATGAAAATTGACCAGGGACTCAAGTCTTCCTTTTAATGTGTACACGGAAAATAATTAATCTCTGTAAGAATATTTTCATTGAAATAAAGATAGAAAAATGCTTTTTTCAGAAAATTTAGCTTCATGAAGTTTTTTTCTAGAAAGATGTTTTTAAAGAAATTCATCAGTGTTATTATTCTGATTAAAATTTTATATTCTGATTAAAATTTTATACTCTGATTAAATTTTATATTAAATGTGGCATCAAAAAAGTCTTTGGAGTTGACGTGACAATTCAGTGATGTAAGAACAAAATGTCCTGCATTTCAAAAGCAGTGGCAACATCAAAACAGATCATGAACAGCAACTGTGACATTTGGAGAAAGGCAGAGAAAGACCCCAAAAGGAGCAGCAGGGTGGCCTTGACAGTGATGGACATGGGTTGTCACCAGCTAGTGGGAGAGAGAGGATTAGACCTTTGATCTATACTGCAACACTATTGAGTCATACAAACACACACATCACACTCTGAAGGCAACTATCTATTCTATATTGCTTGCAAACTGAGCCCCTCCAGACGTTAATGAAAAATATATTTCAGATCTTTCTTTGAAGATATCTTAGCTATAACTCAGTTCAAACCTTGTATTTTACAGATGAACAAACTGAGGCTCAGAAAAGCCTATGACTTCCCAGATGATATAACAAGGGAGGTCCAAGTCTTAGAATGACACAGATTGTGGAGGCCAGACCAACAAGGGGCAACAAATAGCACTCATTCTTCATCTGATCTCTGAAGGCTTGATGGAGCTGGTTGGTTTTCCTGGGCCTCCCTTGATGGAGAAACTGCTCCCCATCTCTGTACCTTGACACTCCCCTGGGAGAGCTGTCATTCCTTTAAGTGGACATTTTAGGGAACCATCCGGAGACAAGGCTACTTTGGTTTCGATTTTTAAATTAAGAGCTGTGGAGTTTGGCAGAGAGTGAGTTTTCTTTTTTGGCAGACACATACACATGCTTCTGTTTTGTGTGTCAAATGTTAAAAAGCCAAGTCCACGGTTGAGGCCCGTTTCTTTCATTATCAGATGCCTGACATCTGAACAGTATCCTTAATCCACAGAGAATGCCTTTGTGAACACCAGAGCTCTTTTCCCTCCTTCATCCCTGCCCCTCCCCCCAATCTCCACACACCACCCCCAATCCTATGCTGAGGCATTAGGGGAAGGAGCACTGCCAGCACTGTAAAATCACCTACATAAAATGCAGATCCCTCGCCGCTGTGTGGTAGAACTCTTCTATCACAAACATATGTGGGCCTCGCTTCTTTTGTTAGCCGGTTTTTGGCAGCCACAGGAGTGCCATTTCATCTCTCAATGTGTCTTGCATTCACCAGAAGAGTCAGCGGGCTTAGTGTGATAGTTGCCACAAGTTTCTGGGCGGTGGTCAATCCCTTCTCCCACCTCTATGGCCCAGGCTGCCCTGCAGCCCCCGTCTCACCTCCCAAGCTGGGCATTCCGTGCACAGCACCGAGCAGGACACGTGTGATGCCAGGCACTGGAGCGTTTCACAAGGAAGGTCCAGGGGACATAGAATAACAGGTGGCTGAGGCAGCCGTCAAAGGATCTGGAGGACATGCTGAATGTGCCTGGTGGGATTCTCATCATAAAGCAGTGCAGCGGACAGGGGGTTAAGGACGTGCCCATCGCTCCCTGGCAGCTCGGCATGCTTGTTTGCCCTTAATGTCCTGAATACTAATATTCCAACTTTCCTCTAAGGGAAAATCAAACATTTTCCCTGATCTTGACTTTTACCATTTATAATTTTCCTTTTTTTTCTGTATATTCTTATAAGTGATCCACGGTAACAATAATAATAAGCAAACGTTTCCTATGAGTCAGGGACTGCTCTAAGCTAATTAGCTTATAGAATCCCCTCAATAATCCTATGAGGATACTATAGACTGAGTGGCTTAAAGAACAGAAATTCCTCACAGTTTTGGCATCTGGGAAGTCCAAGATCAAGGTGCTAGCTGACTGGGTTTCTGATGAGAGCTCTCTTCCTGGCTTGCAGATGGCTGCCTTCTTGCTGTGTCCTCACATGGCCGAGACAGAGAGAGGGCAAGCGTTCTCTCCTTAATCCCACAGAATCAGGGCCCTACCCTTATGACCTCATTTAACCTTAATTACCTCCTTAGAGGCCATATCTCCAAATACAGACACATCCTAAGTTAGGTCTTCAACATCCTAAGTTAGGGAGACACAATTCAGTCCATAACAGGTAGATATTATTACTACCCCTATTTTATAGGAGATGAAGTCATGGTATAGAGAGGTGAAAAACTTGCCCAAGGTCACATAGCTATTAAGTAGACGATTAAGGAGGCAAACCATGGTCTTCCTGACTCAAATACTCTATTACAGTACTGAGGACACTGGAACACTCTATTATAGTATTGGAGGCCACTGGAACACTCTATTATAGTATTGGAGGCCACTGGAACACTGTAGTATAATGTTGGAGGCCCCTGTAACACTGTACCATACTATTGGAGGCCACTGGAACACTCTATTATAGTATTGAGGCCACTGAGCACTCTATTATAGTATTGGAGGCCACTAGAACACTCTATTATAGTATTAGAGGCCACTGTAACACTCTATTACAGTATTGAGACCACTATAATACTCTATTATAGTACTGAGACCACTATAATAGTCTATTATAGTATTAGAGGCCACTCTATAGTGGTCTCTAACCACTCTGTTACACAGTCTCTACATATGTTATAGGTATACGCATGTACAACACACATACACAAACACACATATCCATATAACCTAATACTGTATACAGTTTTATTCAGTAACAATGATCATTCCTAAACTAGTCAGTAGTTGACGTAAAAAAAAATCTCCCCAACAGAAAGATGTCTACAAGCAAATTTTTCCTTGTGGGAGAAAAGAACTCAATTAAGAGTGTGTGTGTAGAGGGTCATGATACCAAAGTGGATAGCATGAATATACTCAGAATTTGTACTGGAAGGGATCTCAAACCAGAGCAAGAAGTTTAGAGCTCTGTCTATGGGATGAGATTAACTTTCTGAGTACAAACTCTACCCTAACCCACCAGGCCCCGTATGATATGGCCACAGCCAATCCTCCATCTTTGCTTCCCCTCTTTCCCTATTCCTCCCTCAGATCCACTGGCCCTCCTCCCTTTCCTCAGGCACAGCCAGCTTATTTCTGCCCCTTGGCACATTTAGACATTCTCTGCATGGAAACGCTGGCCCACATCTGCACATGGAGGCTGCTTCATGTCCGACTGTCTCACCTCTTCAGTGAGGCTTCTGGGATCCACCATCCAAAGGAGTCCCTGTACCAGCTCTTTCACATCATCCAGTTTTATTTTCTGGCATTATCTGATTTGTGAATGTCTATATTTGCTTATTTTCTGCCTTTATTTCTTCCCTCCTTTGAGTAAAATCTCCTTGATAGAGTAGACTTTATTATCATATTCAGTCTGCTGATCTTATAGCAGCCAGACCATCCAGTCAGTGAATGGGAGGATGCAATCAGAAATAAAAGATTGTGGGCATTTCATCATTAAACTAATATTTCTTCATTTCTAGCCACAGGCAAAGTATTACTGTATTCTAATCACGGGAGGTAAGTTTAGAACCTCATGAGTATTTACAAATATCTTTTTTTTATACTGCCCCGAAGGAACGCCTAACAAATGTCTTTCAAACATGTGAAAAGATTAAATAAACAAGTTTTTTTCCTGAGTGTTTCTCTTCTCTTCTATTTAGTTAACATTCTCCACCTTACTGGCAATTAAATATCAGAGGCAATCTGACAGACATAGGCACACAGGCTCTGGGAACAAACTGAATTAAGTTTGAATCCCAGTGCTGTCATTGGATGATTCTGGATTAACTGTTTACCTTCTCGGAGTCTGTTTCCTCATATGTAAGTAAAATGGAAATTATATTATATAATTTTCAGAGGTTATTTTGATAATATCCATGAAGTACCTATCACAACAGCTGGCACATATTTAGTGTTCAACAAACGAAAGCTATCTTTATCATTATTGAACTTAAATATAGATAGAGGAGCCCATCCCTTATAACTCTGATCTTTTATTTGCCTCTTCTCTTTCATTTATTTTGCACACAAAAAATCATAATCTATCTTTTGCCTGATTTATTTACATAGTTTATGTAGATCAGTAGGACTACTGACACACATGATATTCGTTGGAAAATTAGCTTATAATTAATAATAATAATAACAGCAACAAAAGGAAACAACCTTATGTGGCCAACAAGAGGGTAATTAAGAAAATTAATTTTATCAATTCAATGGAGTATTACTTAAAAATAAGTTAAGAATCTATACTGTAGCTTTGAAAATATGTATGATACAATGTTAAAAGAACAAAACAGCAAGTGCCACATCCTGTACTGGCAGAAACACTTGTTGCTCTCAATCCTCCTACTAAGAAAAACTGGAAAAGCTGGACAAAATACAGAACACACCCACTTGAAAATCCTGAGGATCACCCAAGGCAGCCAGGATATAAGAGGTATATTAGTTTCCTATTGTTGCTGTAACAAACCACCACAAATTTAAGTGCCTTAAAACAACAATAATTTCTTATTTTATAATTCTGGAGGTCAGAGGTCAGAAATGGTCCCACTGGACTAAAGATGTTGGCTAAGCTAACTAAGATGTTGGCAAGGTTCCATTCCTTCTGGAGGCTCTAGGGGAGAATCTGTTTCTTTGTGATTCCTAGTTTCTAGAGGCTGCCTGCATTCCTTATTAGCTCATGGTCCTTCCTCTAGCTTCAAAGCCAGCAACACAGCATCTTTGAAACCCTCTCTGACTCTGACTCTCCTGCTTCCCTCATTCACTCATAAGGACCTTTGTGATTATACTGGCCCATCTGGATAATCCAGAATAATTTCCCCATCTCTAGGTCAGATGATTAACAACCTTATTTCCATATGTAGCCTTAATTCCTTCTTTCCATATGAAACAACATATTGACAGGTTCCAGAGATTAGGGGGAAGGTCTCTTTGGGGGCCCATTATTCTGCCCACTACAAGGGGCCAGACTTGCAAACTGAAGGAGAGGGCAACAAGCTGAGTCTGGCATTCTCTGGCCCTGTCCGCATTAAAGCAATAGTTGATTCAGCGGCCAAGAGGCTACAAAACCAAGCATAAAGTGGTAGTTAAGAGACTGGAAATTTGAATGGAGCTTTGGGAGACAAAAAGTACAGATTTAAAGTCACTCAATTCCAGACTTGATAAAGGTGCTTGCCTCTATTCTAATTGCCTGACAGAAGCAAAGCAAAATCTCTTTGAAGGTAAACATCATCAGCCAAAAACTCAAACTATCTCCATAATTTTACCTGTTTAATGTCTGACATTCAACTGAAAATTTCTAGGCATATCAGGAAAAAGTACCAAATTACCATACAAAAAGAGAATAAATAAATCTCATGAACACAAAGCTGAGCAAACATACCACACAGGAAAGAGTACACACTGAATATGTCCATTTATAAAAATTCAAAAACTTGCAAAAGTAATCTAGGCTATTAGAAGTCAGGACAGTGGTTATTTTGGGGAGGAGGGGAGTAGTGACTATGGGGTGGGGGGGGCAGTGGTTCTATTCTATTTCTTTATTTAGGTAACAGTCACAGGGGTATGTTCACTTTGTGAAAATTCATTTACCTGTATATTTGTGACTTGTTCACTTTTCCATATTATATTATAACTCAGTAAGTTTTTTTTAAGTGACAAAGTAGAATCAACCTTATATTACACTGTTAAAATTATGCAAAAACCTGTACCTGTGAACATATGAATCAATTAAAATGCAATTTCAGATGTTGAAATTGTTGAATTTTTTTTTCTCTTTTTAAAAAATATTTGAATTGCTATATAACTTGTGTTACTTAAAAAGAGACAAATAAACAACAAAATTAAGTCCAGATTATTTTCTGCAACTGAAGAGCCTCCACTTGTCCAGGAATTTCAATATTTTGGAATCTGTCTTCAGAGTTAACTATTTATTGTGGTCCCCAACTCAATACCAGATTCAAGATCGCTCAAGTTTACAGAAGCAGATGGGGCTGACAAGGCACTTCCCATCCTCTCTTGAGATCTCTCTGCATGTAAAGTCACTTCTTTCTGTCCTTCCCTGTCCCATTTTCAGACTTCATATATATACTGCCAGAATTGTTCCTGCTCTGAGACATTTAGTTTGCCATTCCACCAGTAGTTAATTCTTTGGTATAATTTATCTCGATTTAGAAACTGTAATGTTGTATCTTTTCAAAGTTTACCTTCACTTGAGCCCAGAAATATGTCTCTCAACTGTTTCCGTTGTCCAAGGTAGTTAACATTTTGTGTAATATTTAAATTTCTGTTAAATTTCATGTTATTTAATGGTTAGAATGACCAGGGTAGGGTAGGAAGGCTACCTTTTCACATTAGAATACCCGTAATTTCTGCTGGATCTATCATTTTTTTAAACATAAATGAGTAATTCAGATGATAACCCAGTGACCCCTGATAAAATACTTTGTGATCTCTCATTTACAATCCTAAAGCAAAGTACCTTTAAAGTAGTACTCCTATGATTAATTTCTGTTTGGAGCATGGATTTGACTAAAGGAAAACTCAAGCATTAGAAAGCTATTCTTCCAAATACTTGGAGGTACAGAATTGAGGTCCCAGCGTTACCTCACATAAAAAATTGGGGAATAAAATCAAGTCTAGAAGAATGAATTTTTCCTCTTGAGACTAAGCAAAACTAAGGGGCTTTCTTAATTTCTCCAGACACTTTCTGGAGGTAAACAGTGTAATCATCGTGTAAACATTAAGGAAGACCTATTCATCTTCGAGGAGCTGAGACCTGCAAACTGGAGGAGCAGTGGACAGGCTTGGCCAGAGTAACAACTGACCCCTAAAGGAGAGGTCACACTAAGGCATCAGATAGATTTTGTCCTGGGGCTCCATGTGTAATACGTGAATGTGATCATAGGTTTGCCAGAGGAGATTACATTGAACCTTCCTCATGTAATTTGTTCACGCTCTCTTTTGTTCCCCAAATAGACTAATTCTCTCATTAATGATTCACCTTTTGGGGTTGAGTATTATCTTTTTTTTAATCTTTTTAATTGTCACCTTCTCTCTTAAATAATACCTACACTACTGTCCGACAACTTTTGTCTTAAACATTGAGTATTTGTATTTTAATATGAACTCAGACCACCCTTCCCAGTGGAAAGGAGGACAACAGAAGACACCTTTTGGTTATTGTATGACTTTGCTTAAAGCTGACCACGTCTTATGGGTATTCGGGCTTTCATTTCAATCTCATCACCCCATTCTTACAACCTGCATGATGGGAAGCATTTTCATACCTGATAGAAGCTATCCACTTGCTGTACATAACCAGCCACTTCAGGATCAGATTTAAGGACCTTCCAAACTTTTCTTTCTGTCTTCTTATAATCCTGGGATCCTTTCCAGTTCATGGCCATCAAGGAGCGCTCTGTCAGGGAGTTGCCACGATGATGTCCAGTTGGCCATTGTAGATTAGAACCTGAAATGAAATTGAGCCATGGGCAAATGCAGGATTCAGCAGGGGAAGCCAGTCAATGTATCTAGGTACAGATAGTGCACACAAGAGAGAAAGGGGAATGTTAGCTGCTCTGGGGCGCTGCTCAGAGACGCCAACCCAGGAACTCAGTAGGGTCACTTTCTTCCAGTTGGCTACATATACCAACAACCTGAAATAAACTCAAGCCTTGTCTCAACCACTGCATTCCTCCAAAAGTTTGATTCTTCATAGGAATCTGCATACATCTCTCTTGTTGCAAAAGCATTTGTGCTGTATTACTCAGCAATGTAGGTTTTACTTGGATGTATGGCTATGTTAAGGAAGAAGACTGTGGTTACAGTTCAGTGGAACTAAGGAATGGTACACACTAGGATTGTCATGAAGCCTGCAGTTGATTATCTTCACTTTTCAGGCCCTGTAGCAGCTGGCAAGCTGGGCATCCCCTCGTGGCTGCTGCTAATCCATGCTGCTTTCCCCTCCTACATTTCAGTGACAACTATAATTTTTTGAGGCAGACAGATAGATGCAGGTGCCTCAAATTTGTTATTTGTTGGAGGCAACCATGTCTGCTATGCCACTTCCAAAGACCTTCTTTCTTAAATAGGATAGCCACTTGTCAAAAATGAGGAATGTCCTTCAAAATGCCTAAGATACATTTTTTTTTAGCCAAGTTGATGGGTACTGTAGGAGAAACTCTGAGGCAACTCTGGTCTTTTCTTCCCAAACAGCTTTCAAGATATTCAGATAATACCCAATGCTGCTGAAGTTGTGAAGCTACTGGGGACAGTGTGAATGGCATTACTCTTCAGGAAAGCAACCATCACTTTTTAATGCAAAGACTTTATAATGTTGAGACTTTGTCCCAGTAATCCCAGTTTGTGGAATAAGCTCTGTGAAAATAAGCCCAAAGGAAAAAAAAAATTAACAATATTCACTGAAACTTTATAATGACAAATTTGAACACAGTCTAAAAGTTCCATATTAGTGAGTGGTTAAATAACCATGGTACAGACATTCTATGGGATACTGCAAAGCCATTTAAACTGTTGGACTACCAAGTTGTCACCTCATTCTCCTTAAGTCCAGCCTCTCTCTCCTGAACTCAGGGAGATGGCTATCTTAAGCTTGTGTTCCTCATCCCATTTCTCATTCCAGAAGTGCACATTATGGGGCTCACTGCCTTTATTTCCCTGCTCTTTGGATCTGTGCTCTTTACTGTCTGTGGATAAAGTCTGAAAATTATTGCCTCATATACTATGTCCATCTTATATCTGTTTATAGTGTAAGTACAAACTCAGTGGATGATAATGCCAGAAGAATTCTGATTTTTAAAAAAATTGTTCATCATCAGCTTTCTCACAAAATAGTTGTGGTTCATTTATTCTCTGTAAATAAAAAAAAAATTTTTTTTCCTGGTAAAATAAATAAATAAACGGTTGGACTAAACCATGAAGCAATGTGGAAAATGCTTATCACATAATGTTAAGTATGAAAGCTGAATGCCAAATATATATCCCAATTATGATATATAAAATTGACATACTTATTTACATATATGGAATGAAACTTTACAAGAAAGGAATAGAGTTGATTAATTTTGGTGGTGGAAATCTGAGTAATTTTCCCCTTTGTTTTCTACTCTCCTTAGGCTATTTTTTACACTTGTTGATTCTCATAAGGTATTGTCACTCCAGCACCAACAAAGAGATTTTCTTCAACTCCATGCTACCTTTGATCTATTTGGAAGCTCTGGTTTGACTCAAGTGAAGACCTTCGGTTGAATGCTCAAACTGGATATAAAATGTTTCACTGCATGTTTCCATCTCTGCCCTCCTGGTACAGGCTTCTTAAAAGGCTTATACATAATTAAAAAGCCCAGGACTTTTACACACTCCAAATCCTCAAGCAGCAGTGGGCCAGGATTCAGCCTAAGATGAAAGAGCCCTGGGCCTCACCTATAGGAACACAGGGTCTTTCATGTTACTCAGTCATCATCACCACATCCACTCTCCTATGAAGAACCCCCCCTTACAGAAAATCCTGATGGATTTAAAGCCTCTTTAAAAAACTCAACTATAGCAATAAAAATTTGCATTGTTTATACAAAGAAATTGCCTCAAAGACCTTGAATACTTATGGCCCATGCAAAACTCCTACAGCTGTTTTGCCAACAGTATGGAAACAATTACACATGATCTGTACCAGGAAACAAGGCTTAAATACTTCACCATTCTAGGAAGGCTTGATTATAGCTGATTAACAAAGATAATCATCTATAAAGTAATTCTTCTAGAATTCAGTGAAAAGATGCTGATTAACTAGCACACACACAAGTGTATGTAGCCATCTTTCTTCTTCGTGGCTACCCTATGAAGCTTGCATCCTTTCTGAGTGTCATCAAGATATTGTTACCTGGGCCTCCCTGGTGGCGCAGTGGTTGAGAGTCCGCCTGCCGATGCAGGGGATACGGGTTCGTGCCCCGGTCTGGGAGGATCCCATATGCCGCGGAGCGGCTGGGCCCGTGAGCCATGGCCACTGAGCCTGCGCATCCGGAGCCTGTGCTCCGCAACGGGAGAGGCCACAACAGTGAGAGGCCCGCGTACGGCAAAAAAAAAAAAAAAAAAAAAGATATTGTTACCTTAGTATCATCAGGATATTCTGAAACTGATTTGAATTTTCATCTTTGAGGGATGATAGCAAAATCCACAGATTACAGCAAAAACAGGCTGATATGTACAGCGTTAGGGTACACGTTTGTTGAAATGAATTGAAACGAAGCCCATCCCTGAGCCATTTCCCTTGTTTTTCAAGACATCATAAACAAGAATACTAACACTCCAGAATGAGGCAGTGAAGGGCTGGACTGCATAATTTTGTGCATGTAATGTGCAAAAAGCCTACTTTTCGGGGCAAATGGAAACCCTTCCTTTGCAAAGCAAGGAAAACAATTTTAACTACTAAAGGGCACATAAGTCAAATGCAACAAAAAAAGAAATCAGGTTAATGATCAAGCGAAGTGATTTCAGAGCTGGCATTTAAGGCTGCCTTAAATATAAGAATTCCAGAGCTTCTATTTTTTTTTTTTTTTTTTTTTTTCCGGTATGCGGGCCTCTCACTGTTGTGGCCTCCCCCGTTGCGGAGCACAGGCTCCGGACGCGCAGGCTCCGGACGCGCAGGCTCAGCGGCCATGGCTCACGGGCCCAGCCGCTCCGCGGCATATGGGATCCTCCCAGACCGGGGCACGAACCCGTATCCCCTGCATCGGCAGGCGGACTCTCAACCACTTGCGCCACCAGGGAGGCCCTCCAGAGCTTCTATTTTTATCTAAATGTCACATTTACTCTCTTCAGCCCCCATAGGAATATCCCAGTTGGGTGCCTCCAGGGCTGGGTGAGTGGGTGAGATATCCCAGGATCCGGTGACAGTGAGCTGAGAAGCCAGGTGGGTGTAGCACAGGGCTGGGTGGTCCTGAAGCCGGAGGGCATGTGTTGGCCACCCACATCCTGAGAGACAGAGAAGTTCCAGGACAAGGCTTAAACCGCAATGGGTTGGCCACTTACGAAGGATCTGCACACATTCGCCCCCTTCTTCCTGGTGGGGTGATCTGTCCCGGTTTGCCCTGGACGGAGGAGTTTCCCAGGATGCAGGGCTTGCAGGCTAAAACTGGGACAGTCTGGGGCAAACCTTCCCCTGAGGCTTGCTGGTATTTTAAGCAACAGGGTGTAAAGACAGAGAGGTGGAGACAGAAATGAATGCAGCTTTTAGCTATGCTTCCCTTGTCAGGAGTGACTCTAACAAAACAAGCGGCAGGGAAAGCGCTGGTTGGAGTAGGTTTCCAGGGACACACCAGGCAGCATCCCTGAACAACCAGTGTCCTCACTTTCCTTTCTGGTCAGCTGTGAGGCCTCAGTTAAAGAGCAGAGGCACTCCTTTTAGAGAATTTTCTTTTCTTTTACTACTTAGGGGTCTGACTGGTTAGTTTGTTGAAACTGATGGTGATGCGAAGACATGGAAAAATACTTATTAAAAAAATCAATGAAAAACTATGATCCCACTGTGCATGCTCTATAATTACTATATTTTAAAAGGATGCTTCAAACTTGGGAAAAGAATACATCAAAATACTAGCAGTTAAGGTAGTCAAAATATGGGCGATTTGTTTTAACTTGGCTATTTTCTAAGTTTTTGGGGTATGTTGGGATGCTTCCATAACGAAAAAATAATAAAAAGAACAATAACACTAAGAGGTTGGACACAATTTGGCAAAAGATGGGTCTTTATTGGGGAATAATTTGTGCTAACTCAAGTATTTCCAGCTCTCAGTTTTTTTTCATGACAACTAGGTAAACAGCATAACTTTAGTTCAATCATAGATGATCTTAAAAACTCGAATATTCCAGAATTCAAGCATTTACAAGAGATGGCACTAGGTGATTTGGATTACGAGCATCTCTCTCTCTCTCTGTTTTTTTTTTCAAAAGGAAGAGATGAGAAAATCATTTTTTTAATGTTCTTTACTTTTCAAAGTGTTTTCATGTACACATGGCTTTATTCACATCCAGCTTCACAGGGTGGGGATGAGAAGTATTACAAGGCCCGCCTCCACTTTACTGTAAAGGAAATCGTGACACAGGGAGGTGTCAGAATGCATCCTAGATCCCACACTTCCAAACTTCTTCCTAAAACGCCTTAAGAAAGGAGCTAAATTCCTGCAAACAACAAGCATTTACTGACTCCCCACAGCTACATGTTTAAGTGCTACTCCAAGCCTTAGGAAATAGAGAGTTGGTGGAGAAGGAGACATAGGTCACATCTCCGGTTCAGAAACAATCTCATCTGTTTGTCCAACTCTGGAGACATCTCTCATTCCTCACTTTGGCTCTATGGACCAGGATGTGTGCAAGGACATTACCCAGCTGGTAACAGATGCCTCACTTCTGTTATAGGGACTGGCCCTGATTAAGCAGCTGTGGAACAGCATCAGCTCCTGAAGAACAGAGATCTCTTAGCCCTCACTCCACCTGCAGCCCTTGCACAGTGCCTGATACCCCATAAGACGTATGGACACTTGTAGAGTATAGGCAATTGTGCTCTTTAAAGGCTTTCTGTAGTGCTGTATAGTGATTGCCGTTTTGTTTGGCCCAGGTCCACTCCCCCTTCCCCTGGTAACTGTATTCCCATTCCCTCAATGGATACAGCCCTAGTGGAGGCTGGCGATCAGTGTTCTTCCTCCTCTATGCAAGGCATGAGCATGTGACCTAAGCTAGGGCACTCAAATGCTCTCTCCCTAGAATTTGGATTGTGGACAGAATGACACAGGCTTCCCTGATGAGTCTGCCCATTAGTTTTGCTACCTGGATCCCCAGAGTTTTCCCTGGTCCCTACCTTTCCTCACTCTAGTTCTTCAGTTTGTCCATGAATTCTGTGACCTATCCTGTCTTCTGACCAGTTCTTTTCATGCTTCAAGTAACCACAGTTGCTGATGTTGCTAAAAGCATGAAATCCAAACTCATACACCATTGGACCAGTGCCTCACATGCCCCAGCATGCAGTAACTGGGAATTCTTGGACATGTGGTTTAACCTCCATGAGTTGTGGTTGCCTTTTCTGGACATGTAGATGTAAGACCTACATCTCACTGTAGTGAGAATTAACGAGAAAATATGAACAGGGTTCTAAGCACAGCACTGGATACGAATTGGGGGAGTTAGGTAAATATAGTCCTCCTCTTCAAGTAGGTTGATAATGTGATAATGACTTGGAAGACTGACTCGACAAAGAACTTCTTCTAGAATAAACCTCCAACATATGCAGATGGTCTTTCTGTGTCAAATCCTTGGTTGTCAGTCTCACTCTTTTAGACGAAGGCCAACAGTAGGAGGGAATCCAGCCAGGGTAAACCTGAACTCTGTGTACTCAAATGCATGAAATAACATGCCTTTCATGACTAATTTTGCACACATTGGGCATGGTGTCTCAGCAGTCTTTTCTTGGTACTCAGAGCCATAAGTCTATAAATTACCCTTTAAAAGGAACTTGTAATTTTGAAGCATTCCAAGAAATTTCCCCATACCTAAATGCTAGAAAAGTATGGTTAAGAGTATAGCTTTTAAAAGGACATTTTGGAATAGTAGAACTCTCTCATTGTTCTAATTATGTTGCAGGAACTGTGCTAAGCATTTTACATCCATGATTTTACAACATCCCCAGAAGGCAAGTGTTATTTATGCCATTTTAGGAACAAAGGGACAGAGATGCAGGGAGGTGACCCAGCTGGTAACAGAGATTCAAGTTCAGATCTGCCCGAGTCCAAAGTGTGTGCTCTAACCCCTCTTCCACACTGCTCAGTGTGTTCCGCTCCTTCCACTGCCCCCTGCCCAGAGAATACGCTGAACAGGTGGTTTATTCTTTGTAATTACACATGCAAGGAGCAAACTTAAATGTAAGCATGACTCTTTGGAATGAAGGATACATGTTTATAGTTAAGAGCACAGGCTCTGTAGCTGGGTTTGAACCTAGCTCTGCCACTTACTAGCAGGATTATCTTGATTAAGTTACATAGCCTGTCTAGAGGTCAGTTTCCTCATCTGTAAAATGGATAGAAGAGAAATATATATGAGCGACAGTCAATGGGAGAATTACATAACATAATGCATGTAAGCTCTCTGTGTCCCAGGTACATAGTAAGTGTTCAGTTAACACTAGCTATTATTATTATTATTGCATTTGAATAATTCAACATAGCTATTCAAATAGCTCCACAATTTCCAAATGAGATGTTACCTGTGGATTTCAATTGTGACTTTGGAGGTAAGCGTTAGAATAACTCTTAGGATGGCAAGAGTTCTAATGTAACTGCACTAGGTCATCAATTTCATAAAACAAATGGCAGGGGCTTATAAAAGTCGTATGACACTTGCAGACAGGAGTCTTGAGCTCCAGCCCTGGCTCAGCCTCCCAAGGCCTGTGCTACTGAGTGCCTTGGAGCTGTCATCTACTCACTCTGAGCCTTAATTTTCTCCTCTGTGAAGTGGAATATCTACATCCTAGAGTTCTTGGGAGGACCACATGGGATACTAGTTATAAAAATATCCTATAAACTGAAGAGCAAGGTTTTATTATTGTTTTTGTTACTCTTTATTAAGAATAATCTGAAAAAATAAATTTCTATAGTGGTGTGCAAACATTTTCAATTGGCTGCATTTAGCTTGCAGATATATTCATCTAGGTCCACATGGTGTTGTTATTGTTTTGGCAATTAGTTGCTGTCATTTAAATACCCAGAGATCTGACCATGCCAGGCCTATATTTCCTCTCGGCCACGATGAGTGCAGGCTGTGCAATAGTTATCTCCCTAAGACACAGTCCTACCCCTTCCTGAGTGTCCTTCCCTCACCCCCAACAGAGGTGCAAGGGCAGCTGTCGTTTATTCAATGCTTATGCTATCGTTCTTCTTAGAAGAGAAACATATTCCTCTGTATCCATGTCTCTCTCACGGGTAGAAAAGAAAGATCAATAGGTCTCAATCCAACTCTACTCATTCATTTCATTTTCTTCAGCTAAGTTTCACTTCCATCTGAATGGAAAGGAAGTGGCCTTTTGTCTGAGCTGGAGAAAAGAGTTCGTGTTCACTTATACATGGAATGTGTTTGTTTGTTTAATCTGCTCATGTGAAATTTCTATTTATTCAACAGTGAATCTTTGTGGTGAGCCTAAGGATTGGGCAACAAGAGAACAGACATGAAAAGATGTGACCCTGTCCTCCTTATACTCCAGATTTTTAAAAAATTTTTCAATATAGTGAATAATCAGAAGAGGAAAAGCAAGTTTACTCTTTCGTTCTCTAAGTTTTCCTTAAAAAGAGGACTTTAAAAATGTCAGTTTCACTTAAATCTTTCTAAAATCTAAATCATTTTAACATTTCAAACCATAAACTTTTCAGGTTCTGGATGTACATAAATCAGTAGTTTTTTCATGGATTTCACCCTCTCAGCAAGAAAACCTCCCTTTAGGAAAGACCTAGTGAACAGAATCAGATGATGATTAACCCTTATTTTATACAGTATAAGCTTCTGAAGGATAAATATTTTCCAGGCAGATATAAAGCAACCAATTGTGTCAGCTAAAGATAGCTGCACGCCAGTTTACCTGCCAACTCAACTAAGAAGATCCCACACTCTCTAAACTCAGATTTTGACTTCAAGTAAGTTCGGGGTACAAGGGATGATACTCAAAGGGGAAAAGAGACAACTGTGTTTTTGATGGTGCCTGCGAACACTTGAAAGAAGGGGTTTGGGGCAAAAATGTATATAAATGTGCATTTTGTTATATTTTCATTGTTGCCTGTATTAAAGCATTAAGACTGAAAATAAATCACATAAGGCCCACTTTCTGGTCTAAACTTTACCTTTTTAAAAATCCAAACCGAAACACACGTGTTGCTGACACAGAACACAAAGCATTTCTCTTTAAATCCCCGATACCTCCCCTACTTATTAGGAAAATTACAGA